>NC_068430.1:15931377-16263461 GCF_023373465.1 Oncorhynchus keta | reverse complement strand
TGTGTGTGTGTGTGTGTGTGTGTGTGTGTGTGTGTGTGTGTGTGTGTGTGTGTGTGTGTGTGTGTGTGTGTGTGTGTGTGTGATTTATTAAAAACGCCAGGCATTCTTGTCTCTTAACATTCTGGGGATGTTGTCTCCATTTCGCGGCTCTTCGTATAAACACTCTGTGCTTTAATAACTTGGGGAACGGCAGCAGTTATTGACCCAGAGTGAGTGTGTCTCTCCTCTCCTCCATCCCTAATCAGCAGTCCTGTTCTGTTCTGCCTGGGGTACATCAGCAGCATCCTCAATGAGCCCTAACACACATTACATTGACATCCTGCAGTAAAATGATGATGAGACGGGAGGTCAATGGCCAATTGTTTCCCCATTGCATCTGAATTTAAATCAATCACACAGTACACACACACGTGTACATGCGTACGCGTGCGTACACACACACACACACACACACACACACACACACACACACACACACACACACACACACACACACACACACACACACACACACACACACACACACACACACACACACACACACAAACACACCTATCTGCAGCAAATGACAAAATGGCCAAAACACGTAATGGGTACTAAATGCAATGTCCCCATAGAGAACAATCAGCATTCTGCTTAGGAGACATGTTAAAATCATAGCACTACATTTGCTCTAATAGCTTGAGATGATGAGACTTCGCTGGGCTGTTGTGTTATTTCACATATGCATAGCAATTTTACCTTTACAATACACACCACAACAGAACAGCTCCATGTTGTTGGTTATTATCACTGTGTATCTACTGAACAGATTCTCTCACTTTGATCTTCAGGATTCTACTATGAGATTCCATCCATTGGAGCCATCAGAATTAACACACAGGTGATATATCCTTCCTTCAGTGTGTGTATGTGTGCATTTGTGTGAATCCTTACTGTAACTTCAGGGTGTGTTTTCTAGGTCATGTTGATTTCATTACTCTCTTTAAAGATAATTATGCACATGTAGATAATGCCTTTAAATATTCCAATTACAAAATGACACAAGAAGGCTTGGAAAGAGCAATAGAGAGGAAGTCACAGGGTGAGATAGAGCTCACTTCTGTCTTCTAGTAGAATAGAGAGGAAGTCACAGGGAGATATAGAGCTCACTTCTGTCTTCTGGAAGAATAGAGAGGAAGTCACAGGGAGAGATAGAGCTCACTTCTGTCTTCTGGAAGAATAGAGAGGAAGTCACAGGGAGAGATAGAGCTCACTTCTGTCTTCTGGAAGAATAGAGAGGAAGTCACAGGGAGAGATAGAGCTCACTTCTGTCTTCTAGAAGAATAGAGAGGAAGTCACAGGGAGAGAGAGATAGAGCTCACTTCTGTCTTCTGGAAGAATAGAGAGGAAGTCACAGGGAGAGATAGAGCTCACTTCTGTCTTCTGGAATAATAGAGAGGAAGTCACAGGGAGAGGCTTTCAGATCTGCTGTGTTGCCTAATCCACCCCTCCTCTAGTCCCTCCATTACACTACCCCCCACACACACACACACACACACACCCATAGCTGATGCAGCCTGAATTGCAGTGTACTTAGTAACACATACCTGATAAAGCCTGTGTTTCACAGTGTACTTAGTAACACATAGCTGATGCAGCCTGTGTTTCACAGTGTAGCTGGACAAACAGACAGGATGCTGGTGTGTTGACCTGGGCCAGGCATGTAAAGTAGTCCCTGGTTGTAGCAACGCAATAACCCATAGAACGGTAAGCTTGGACGCTGGCCCCTGGCCCCTGGCCCCTGGCCCCTGGACCCTGGCCCCAGGCCCCTGGACCCTGGCCCCTGGCCCCTGGCCCCTGGACCCTGGACCCTAGACCCTGGACCCTGGACCCTGGACCCTGGACCCGAGACCCTGGACCCTGGACCCTGGACCCTGGCCTCTACCTACCTGTGGCTCTGTTTCCCTTGGACCTCCTCAACCTTTTTGCTGGCTGACTTTTATGTTCGCTAAATTGTTCTAGTCAGGTGTAACATTTCCCCTATATCATGTGAAAAGGTCTGCCTGTCATCATCCTGATGAAATATCTCCCTGTGGCGAGAGCGTTAAACGAGAGTTTTAGTGAGATGATAATAGAATAGGTTACGCCTGTCAGCACCTCAGTGTTCAGGCCATGAATAACAAACGGTCACAAGGCACAACACTAAAACAGCACTGTTCTGTGTGTGTTCACACTGGGCGACCCTCCTTGAGTGTAAGATGGATACATAGACTGTTATGGTTAGGGTTCGAGTGGTGCTATAATCGAATATACCATTATGTAAAAGGGGCATTATTTACTGACGATGTGAATAAGACCTATTTTGCATACTAAAAGGCGCTGCATGGTCAATCCGACGTCTGCATTGGCCCTGCAACATTTACAGTGATACAGTCAGCAGAATTCAGGGCATTCATACAGTACTTCTTGCACTTCGTGGAGCAGCGCAGAGCTGTTGTGAAGGAAGTTGTCAAGGAAGTGAGTTTGTGTTCATACAGGACCTCCCTCCCTCACCTACCGTCAACCAGTCATGTCAATGCGGAGCTATACGGAGCCTTTGCATTTGGGAGGCGCACCGCAACCCGGTACAGGGCTCGATTTGGCCTCTGCGTGCCTCCAGAGGCTCCGCAATTTCGTCACACCCTCCATACAGTGCCTTAGACCACATTTTCGGATCAAGCGTGAATTGGCTTTAACTCCCTATTTTGTACACGTGATCAGCGCAGTTTAACTACCTAGATCTTTAGTTGGATTAGGATTGAATCCTCCTGAATTCCTCGCCCACAATTGAGATATATTGGAGTTGGTGAAGCGGTCACCAAAGCCTGTTGTTTTCTGATGATCAATTTGAACAGAAACAGCAGGGACGAAGACGTTCCACTGACATCTAGGATCAAACTCCCAAGGTCCGAAGGTTTCCTTATCAGATTTGGGCTTTGTGATCCCTGTCACACAGTCACTGATTTCCCCCAATATCCAAGAACAGCATTCCATGGATCAATAAATGATTCCAAAAACATCTTTGACGTTTTGAATCAAAACAATTAACCTACTGCTGTGGTTTATACTGTGGACTACTGTGGTTAACACAGAGAGATGCTTATACTGTACACTACTGTGGTTAACATAGAGAGGTGTTTATACACTACTGTGGTTAACACAGAGAGGTGTTTATACTGTACACTACTGTGGTTAACACAGAGAGATGCTTATACTGTACACTACTGTGGTTAACATAGAGAGGTGTTTATACTGTACACTACTTTGGTTAACATAGAGAGGTGTTTATACTGTACACTACTATGGTTAACATAGAGAGGTGTTTATACTGTACACTGGTGTGGTTAACATAGAGAGGTGTTTATACTGTACACTGGTGTGGTTAACATAGAGAGGTGTTTATACTGTACACTGGTGTGGTTAACATAGAGAGGTTTTTATACACTGTTGTGGTTAACATAGAGAGGTTTTTATACACTGCTGTGGTTAACATAGAGAGGTGTTTATACACTGGTGTGGTTAACATAGAGAGGTGTTTATACACTACTGTGTTTAACATAGAGAGGTGTTTATACACTGTTGTGGTTAACATAGAGAGGTGTTTATACTGTACACTACTATGGTTAACATAGAGAGGTGTTTATACTGTACACTGGTGTGGTTAACATAGAGAGGTGTTTATACTGTACACTGGTGTGGTTAACATAGAGAGGTGTTTATACTGTACACTGGTGTGGTTAACATAGAGAGGTTTTTATACACTGTTGTGGTTAACATAGAGAGGTTTTTATACACTGCTGTGGTTAACATAGAGAGGTGTTTATACACTGGTGTGGTTAACATAGAGAGGTGTTTATACACTACTGTGTTTAACATAGAGAGGTGTTTATACACTGTTGTGGTTAACATAGAGAGGTGTTTATACACTGCTGTGTTTAACATAGAGAGGTGTTTATACACTGTTGTGTTTAACATAGAGAGGTGTTTATACACTGTTGTGTTTAACATAGAGAGGTGTTTATACACTGTTGTGTTTAACATAGAGAGGTTTTTATACACTGCTGTGGTTAACATAGAGAGGTGTTTATACACTGTTTTGTTTAACATAGAGAGGTTTTTATACACTGCTGTGGTTAACATAGAGAGGTGTTTATACACTGTTGTGTTTAACATAGAGAGGTTTTTATACACTGCTGTGGTTAACACAGAGAGGTGTTTATACACTGCTGTGTTTAACATAGAGAGGTGTTTATACACTGTTGTGTTTAACATAGAGAGGTGTTTATACACTGTTGTGTTTAACATAGAGAGGTTTTTATACACTGCTGTGGTTAACATAGAGAGGTGTTTATACTGTACACTGGTGTGGTTAACATAGAGAGGTGTTTATACACTGCTGTGTTTAACATAGAGAGGTGTTTATACACTGTTGTGTTTAACATAGAGAGGTTTTTATACACTGCTGTGGTTAACATAGAGAGGTGTTTATACACTGTTGTGTTTAACATAGAGAGGTTTTTATACACTGCTGTGGTTAACATAGAGAGGTGTTTATACACTGTTGTGTTTAACATAGAGAGGTTTTTATACACTGCTGTGGTTAACATAGAGAGGTGTTTATACACTGTTGTGTTTAACATAGAGAGGTGTTTATACACTGGTGTGGTTAGCATAGAGAGGTGTTTATACACTACTGTGTTTAACATAGAGAGGTGTTTATACACTGTTGTGGTTAACATAGAGAGGTGTTTATACACTGCTGTGTTTAACATAGAGAGGTGTTTATACACTGTTGTGTTTAACATAGAGAGGTGTTTATACACTGTTGTGTTTAACATAGAGAGGTTTTTATACACTGCTGTGGTTAACATAGAGAGGTGTTTATACACTGCTGTGGTTAACATAGAGAGGTGTTTATACTGTACACTACTGTGGTTAACATAGAGAGGTGTTTATACACTGTTGTGTTTAACATAGAGAGGTGTTTATACACTGCTGTGGTTAACATAGAGAGGTGTTTATACTGTACACTACTGTGGTTAACATAGAGAGGTTTTTATACACTGCTGTGGTTAACATAGAGAGGTTTTTATACACTGCTGTGGTTAACATAGAGAGGTGTTTATACACTGCTGTGGTTAACATAGAGAGGTGTTTATACTGTACACTACTGTGGTTAACATAGAGAGGTGTTTATACACTGTTGTGTTTAACATAGAGAGGTGTTTATACACTGCTGTGGTTAACATAGAGAGGTGTTTATACTGTACACTACTGTGGTTAACATAGAGGGGTTTTTATACACTGCTGTGGTTAACATAGAGAGGTTTTTATACACTGCTGTGGTTAACATAGAGAGGTGTTTATACACTACTGTGGTTAACATAGAGAGGTGTTTATACTGTACACTACTTTGGTTAACATACAGAGGTGTTTATACTGTACACTGCTGTGGTTAACATAGAGAGGTGTTTATAGTGTACACTGGTGTGGTTAACATAGAGAGGTGTTTATACACTGCTGTGGTTAACATAGAGAGGTGTTTATACACTGCTGTGGTTAACACAGAGAGGTGTTTATACTGTACACTGGTGTGGTTAACACAGAGAGGTGTTTATACTGTACACTGGTGTGGTTAACACAGAGAGGTGTTTATACTGTACACTGGTGTGGTTAACATAGAGAGGTGTTTATACTGTACACTGGTGTGGTTAACACAGAGAGGTGTTTATACTGTACACTGGTGTGGTTAACATAGAGAGGCGTTTATACTGTACACTGCTGTGGTTAACATAGAGAGGCGTTTATACACTGCTGTGGTTAACATAGAGAGGTGTTTATACTGTACACTACTGTGGTTAACATAGAGAGGTGTTTATACTGTACACTGCTGTGGTTAACATAGAGAGGTGTTTATACACTGCTGTGGTTAACACAGAGAGGTGTTTATACTGTACACTGGTGTGGTTAACACAGAGAGGTGTTTATACTGTACACTGGTGTGGTTAACATAGAGAGGTGTTTATACTGTACACTGCTGTGGTTAACATAGAGAGGTGTTTATACTGTACACTGGTGTGGTTAACACAGAGAGGTGTTTATACTGTACACTGGTGTGGTTAACATAGAGAGGCGTTTATACTGTACACTGGTGTGGTTAACATAGAGAGGTTTTTATACACTGCTGTGGTTAACATAGAGAGGTGTTTATACACTGCTGTGGTTAACATAGAGAGGTGTTTATACACTGCTGTGGTTAACACAGAGAGGTGTTTATACACTGCTGTGGTTAACATAGAGAGGTGTTTATACACTGCTGTGGTTAACACAGAGAGGTGTTTATACACTGCTGTGGTTAACACAGAGAGGTGTTTATACACTGATGTGGTTAACATAGAGAGGTGTTTATACACTGCTGTGGTTAACACAGAGAGGTGTTTATACACTGCTGTGGTTAACACAGAGAGGTGTTTATACTGTACACTACTGTGGTTAACACAGAGAGGTTTTTAAACTGTACACTGGTGTGGTTAACACAGAGAGGTTTTTATACACTGCTGTGGTTAACATAGAGAGGCTTTTATACATTGGTGTGGTTAACACAGAGAGGTGTTTATACTGTACACTACTGTGGTTAACACAGAGAGACGTTTATACTGTACACTACTGTGGTTAACATAGAGAGGTCACTACTGTGGTCAACACAGATAGGTTTTTATACTGTACACTGGTGTGGTTAACATAGAGAGGTGTTTATACACTGCTGTGGTTGACACAGAGAGGTTTTTATACACTGCTGTGGTTAACACAGAGAGGTGTTTATACACTGCTGTGGTTAACACAGAGAGGTGTTTATACACTGCTGTGGTTAACACAGAGAGGTGTTTATACACTGCTGTGGTTGACACAGAGAGGTTTTTATATACTGCTGTGGTTAACACAGAGAGGTGTTTATACACTGCTGTGGTTGACACAGAGAGGTTTTTATACACTGCTGTGGTTAACACAGAGAGGTGTTTATACACTGCTGTGGTTAACACAGAGAGCCAGTGGGAGATTGGCATGCTTGTGCCACGTGCCTCTGACACTCCTAATGTGTTTTTCGTAGCTGCTTCATATTGATGAATAATGGCCCTAAATGTCTAAAGACTGTCCACAGGCTTTACTGCTTCTCAGGCCTGGGCTGCTTCTACTGTTGGCCCTCAGGTTTATATGACAGTGAGATGACTTGTAAGTATATGGTATACGGTCTGATATACTACGGCTGTCAGCCAATCAATTCAGGGCTCTAACCACCCAGTTTATAAAGCAATATATGGTGTATGTGTGTGTTTGTCATTTCTCTGATGTGTGTGTTCTCCTCCTTGTCTCAGGAGTACCTGGATGTGCTGGGTCGGCCCATGGTGCTGGCTGGGCCCAAGGCCAAGCAGGTCCAATGGACCAATGTCTACCAGGATGCTCTGGTAAGCCACAAACTATCCCACTGATGAGGAGCTACACAAGTGTCACGCTACAGTACATTACTGTAATTATACTGTGCTGTATTATCTATCTGTTTATTATCTATTATTGCTATATATAGCTTTTTTATTGTTATTTCATTGTTTCACTTTTTTTTCTTAAAACTGCATTGTTGGTTAAGGGCTTGTAAGTAGGCATTTCCCTTCTACACCTGCTGTAGAACTGAAACCCTTTAGAATTAGTTGCTTACAAACTTCTACTTTGAGTCCTACCTATAACATAGCTATGTTTAAAAAAAACATTATATAAGGCCTCCTGAGTGGTGCAGTGGTCTAAGGCACTGCAGTGCTAGCTGTGCCACTAGGGATTCTGGGTTTGCAACCGGGAGACCCATGGGGCGGCGCACAATTGGCCCAGTGTCGTCCGTGTTGGGGAGGGTTTGGCCGGCAGGGATGTCCTTGTCCCATCGCGCACTAGTGACTCCTGTGGGGGGGCGGGTGCAGTGCTTGTTGACACAGTCATCAGGTGAACAGTGTTTCCTCTGATTGGTGACGCTGGCTTCTGGGTTAAGTGGGCATTGTGTCAAGAAACAGTATGCCTTGGTTGGGTTGTGTTTCGGAATACGCACGGCTCTCAACCTTTGCCGAGTCCATATGGGAGTTGCAGCGATGAGACAAGACTGTAACTACCAATTGGATATCAGGAAAATGATAAAAATGTTTAAAACATTATATAGATACTAACACAACCTTCTGAAGTCCCATATACTGAGACGTTGATGTTTGTGTGTTCAGGGTCTGGGTCTGGTCATAACTGGGACCATGCCAGTCTTCAACCTCACCGCTGATGCAAATTCTCAGGTAAATATCAGCAGGAGCATGAAGCTCAGGGTTTACACTGATTAACAAATGAGTAGACTTGTTATTGCACAGTTCATTTTCAAATGGTCTCAGGGCCATTAGAAAAAGTATTTCTGTCTTCTGTGGCTCTTTGAGGAACACAAGAATCAATACATAAACAGATATTGCATCGGTATTGAGCCATAACTTAGATACAGATTTCCATTTCAGAGCAAACTGATTTGCATCATTGTAAAACAACAGGAATCCTGACTGCACAACAGTCCCTTCTGTGTCTATAACTCCCTAATGTTGGCCATCAGTCATGTCTAATGGCATCCTACCATCCTGGTGCACCGACCGACCGCAGGGCAACACTGACCCCCTGAGGTAGCAACAGGCCCAGCAGCTTTGAGAACCATATTTTTCTTAGAGCTTGGTGAGAGCGTGGTTGTCCAATGGTTATTTAGCATACAACCTTCGCACAACATTCGGGGAATGGTGCAGGATAGTTGCTTGGCTCTGGAACATTCTCAACACATTTAAGGAACTTGACAAAATAACATTATTTTCTTGGTATTTCATTACTTTAACAGAATGTTTCATAAAAGTTCAAACATGATAACACTCCAAATGGTTTGACATTGGGAATGTTCTCAACTAGTGCAGAGAACGTTAAGAAACAATGTTATTCTGTGGGAATTTCAGTACTTCAGCATGTTTCCTACAGGTTTGGCCGGTGGGGATATCCTTGTCTCATTGAGCACTAGCGACTCCTGTGGTGGGCCGGGCGCAGTGCACGCTAACCAGGTCGCACGGTGTTTCCTCCGACACAATGGTGCGGCTGGCTTCCAGGTTGGATGTGAGCTGTGTTAAGAAGCAGTGCGGGTTGTGTTTGGGAGGACGCATGGCTTTCGACCTTCGTCTCTCACGAGCCTGTAGAGGAGTTGTGGCGATGAGACCAGATAGTAACTACTAACAATAGGATACCATGAAAAGGGGGTCAAATAAAATAAAACATTTTATTCAATGTTAAAAAGAGATACATTCTGTTTTCAGTGTCAACAAAACACTCTCTCTCTTGTTGAGTGTGTTCTGGTGTGTTGACCACGCCCACTAATTGGCCTCAGTTGATGCTAATGAATGCTTGTGGGGAGGCAGGTATAGCCTAGTGGTTAGAGTGTTGGGCCACTAACCAGAAGATTGCTAGAACGAATCCCTGAGCTGACAAGGTAAAAATATGTTGTTCTACCCCTGAAGAAGGCAGTTAACCCACTGTTCCTAGGCTGTCATTGTAAATAAGAATTTGTTCTTAATAACTGACTTGCCTAATTAAATAGAAATGGGGTCTTTTTTAATCAACTAAAAAGCTTTGTTAAAAAACATTGTGGTGGGGCAGTGGACTAATTCTGTGGATAGAGAACAGAAGATCGTAGGTTTGAATCTCACTAATACTTTTTTTTATGTGTTTGCATGATTAATGCCTATAATGAATGTCCATGTGTCTTATCTGTGCTTGGAGTTGAAAACAGTTCAACTAAGCTAGCAGTGTTTTTAAAATTCTTATTGAAACATTCAGTGAAAGTTTCAAGGAAGTTATTCAAAAACCTCCAAATAAACTATAGAACTTTCAGGGAACCATAGTAAAAGGTTCTCAGAATCTCCCTGCAACTTAAAAATGTATGTTCCCAGAACAGGTGAAATTTTCACCTCCGTTCTGTTTTACCGGTCAGGAAACTCATGGCTTAGTTCCTAGAACCAATGGGAAACCAAAAACGTACATTCCCACAACTTCCAAGGAACCAAATGTGCTAGCTGGGTAGTGCTGACTTGTTTTCTTTCAAGCATGGTTCCAGCAACTATGGTGGATGCATCACCAGGCCAGCCCAGTACAGCTCGGTTTGGTTTGGCTCCCTGTATTATGAATCAGGCTTCAGTGTACTGTACATGTACATCTTCTGTTTGTTAGCTCCCATTGAATCAACTATTCAAATCGAATGGAAAATATTGACTCTTGAGATAATCACACATAACATTAGGACTATGGTACCGGAGGGGATGGCTGCCGTTTTGCGGGCTCTTAACAACTGTGCTATTTTGTGTGTTTTTTTTCACATTGTTTGTAACTTATTTTGTACATAATGTTGCTGCTACCGTCTCCTATGGTCGAAAAGAGCTTCTGGATATCAGAAGAGCGATTACTCACCTCGAACTGTACAAAGATTTGTTTTTTTATGAGTCCGACACAAAGGATATACTGCTTCTCTGAGACCAGGCCCAAATCCCTGTCATTTGCATGAAGAAAATACGTAAATATAGGGGGCGGAGACCGGGGTGGCTTGCGAGAATTAATTGGCGAGTGGGTAACCCCCTTTTGTCTCACAAAGACACAGCGGTTAGAACCAAAAATCTCAAATTTGGACTCATCAGACCAAAGGACACAGTTTTCCACTGATCTAATGTCCATTGCTCGGGTTTCTTGGCCCAAGCAAGTCTCTTCTTCTTGTTGGTGTCCTTTAGTAGTGGTATCTTTTCAGAAATTTGACCATGAAGGCCTGATTCACGCAGTCTCTTATGAACAATTGATGTTGAGATGTGTCTGTTACTTGAACTCTGTGAAGAATTTATTTGGGCTGCAGTCTGAGGTGCAGTTAATTGCCCATTTCTGAGACTGGTAACTTTAATGAACTTATCCTCTGCAGCAGAGGTAACTCTGGGTCTTCCTTTCCTGTGGCGGTCCTCATGAGAGCCAGTTTCATCATAGCACTTGATGGTTTTTGCGACTGCACTTGAAGAAACTTTCAAAGTTCTTGAAATTGACTGACCATGTCTTAAAGTAATGATGGACTGTCATTTCTCTTTGCTTATTTGAGCTGTTCTTGCCATAATATGGACTTGGTCTTTTACCAAAAATAGGCTATCTTCTGTATACCAACCCTATCTAATCACAACCCAACTGATTGGCTCAAACGCATTAAGGAAAGAAATTCCACAAATTAACTTTTAACAAGGCATACCTGTTAATTGAAATGCATTCCAGGTGAATACCTCATGAATCTGGTTGAGAGAATGCGAAGAGTGTGCAAAGCTGTCATCAAGGAAAAGGGTAGCTACTTTGAAGACTCACAAATATAAAATATATTTTGATTTTGATTTGTTTAACCTCTACGGGATTGGTGTCCCTATACCGTTGGATGGTTGAGCTAACGTGCGCTAATGTGATTAGCATGATGTTGTACGTAACAGCAAATTTTCCAGGGCATAGGCACGTCTTATATGGGCAGAAAGCTTAAATTCGTGTTAATCTAACTGCACTGTCCAATTTACAATAGCTATAACAGTGAAAAAATACCATGCTTTTGTTTGAGTGCACAACAACAAAAACCTTTTATCACGGCAACTGGTTTGATACATACACCTCTGAAGGTAAATAATGTACTTACATTCAGGTTCTTGCTCTGGTTTGTAATCCTGAGGGGTCCCACAGGCCATCTAGATGTGTGAAAGTTAGTGTATAAGATAATTATCCATTCCTGGGAGTGTGTAAACTTTAATGTTGTATTACCATAACATTTTTGTATGTTCTCTATATCAGGCACTTTTGGGCAGACTTGCTATGAAATATTGTTCAGTGTTATAATGCTTCACTGGATCAATCTGAAACTTTGCACACACACTGTTAAATTGTGCCCAAATTGCAATATTATATTATGTCCTTTCTCTTGCATTTCAAAGATGATGAAACATGTTTGTTTTTGAAACGCATGTTCTTTGGTTTGTATCTTTTACCAGATCTAATGTCTTATATTCTCCTACATTCATTTCAAATTTCCACAGACTTCAAAGGGCTTCCTTTCAAATGGTATCAAGCATATATCCTTCCTTCAGGTCCTGATCTACAGGCAGTTAGATTTGGGTATGTCCTTTTAGGCAAAAATTGAAGAAAAAAAGGGTACGATCCTTAATGAATGAATTAACACTTTTTTTGTTACTGCATGATTCTATGTGTTATTTCATAGTTTTGATGTCTTCACAATCATTCTACAATGTAGAAAATAGTAAAAATAAAGAGAAACCCTGAAATTAGTAGGTGTGTCCAAGGTTTTTGACTGGTACTGTACACATCCCAACCAGAAGCCATGGATTACAGGCAACATCCGTACCGAGCTAAAGGCTAGAGCTGCCTTCAAGGAGCGGGACACTAATCCGGATGCTTATAAGAACTCCCACTATGCCCTCAGACGAACCATCAAACAGGCAAAGCATCAATACAGGACTAAGATTGGATCCTACTACAATGGCTCTGATGCTTGTCGGATGTGGCAGGGCTTGCAAACTATTATGGACTACAATGGGAAACCGCGAGCTGCCCAGTGACGCGAGCCTACCAGACGAGCTAAGTGCCTTTTATGCTCGCTTCGAGGCAAGCAACACTGAAGCATGCATGAAAGCACCAGCTGTTCCGGACGACTGTGTGATAACGCTCTCCGTAGCCGATGTGAGCAAAACCTTTAAACAAGTCAACATTCACAAGGCTGCGGGGCCAGACCGATTACCAAGATGTGTACTCAGAGCAGACGCGAACCAACTGGTGTCTTCACTGACATTTTCAACCAGTCCCTAACCGAGTCTGTAATGCCAACATGTTTCAAGCAGACCACCATAGACCCTGTGCCCAAGAAAGCGACTGAACCTGCCTAAATGACTACCGCCCTGTAGCACTCATATCGGTAGCCATGAAGTGCTTTAAAAGGCTGGTCATGGCTCACATCAACACCATCATCCTGGAAACCCTAGACCCACTTCAATTCGCATACTGCCCCAACAGATCCACAGATGACGCAATCTCAAACGCACTCCACACTGACATTTCCCACCTGGACAAAAGGAACACCTATGTGAGAATACTGTCATTGACTACAGCACAGCGCCATAGTGCCCACAAATATCATCACTAAGCTAAGTACCCTGGGACTAAACACCTCCCTTTGCAACTGGATCCTGGACTTCCTGATGGGCCGCCCCCAGGTGGTAAGGGTAGGCAACAAAACATCTGCCACATCTGCACCATTGAGAGCATCCTGACCGGTTGCATCAGTGCCTGGTATGGCAACTGCTCGGCATCTGACCGTAAGGCACTACAGAGTAGGTCATCAAGGTTCTTGCCATCCAGGACCTATATACTAGGCGGTGTCAGAGGAAGGCCCAGTCACCCAAGTCATAGACTCTTCTCTCTGCTACCGCACGGAAAGCAGTACTGGAGCACCAAGTCTACGTCCAAAAGGCTCCTTAACACCTTCTACCCCCAAGCCATAAGACTGCTGGACAATTAATCAAATGGCCACCCGGATAATTTACATAATTGTTTTTTTATTGTGTTACTTTTTATTTTATGTTTTACTTTAGTTTATTTTTCTATTTCTTGAACTGCATTGTTGGTTAAGGATTTGTAAGTAAGCATTTCACAGTAAGTGCAACACCTGTTGTATTCGGCACCTGACAAATAACATTTGATTTCATTTGATGCTGCTACAGATGTAATATCTTAATCTGATCACCCTGTTGCAGGAGAACTTTCCTGGTAATGCAGGAAATGTAAAACGAGTGTATTTGGTGGATGAAAAAGGCTTCTGAAGTTTGTAATTGCCTTCTTGATTTTGCCTTACAAAAAATGTATGAACCCCTACAAAAGATTCCACATAATAATTCACATTTCCTGTTGCTGCAGGATTATTTTCCTGCTGTAACAAACTGGCTAAAATTAAGATCCTATGTCAGTATGAAATATTGATTCAGTTCCAGGGTGTAAATATACATTAATCAGCTGGCATAAGGTGTAGATATCGATTAATCAGATGTACACATGGTAATAAATCACAGATGGTGAGGACAGCTTTTCAGCAGTCAGTCTAATGCCCCTGTGTGTGTGTGTGTGTGTGTGTGTGTGTGTGTGTGTGTGTGTGTGTGTGTGTGTGTGTGTGTGTGTGTGTGTGTGTGTGTGTGTGTGTGTGTGTGTGTGTGTGTGTGTGTGTGTGTGTGTGTGTGTGTGTGTGTAGATGCTCATATAGTTGATCAGGAACCATTAACTGGAATGTTTTTATACAGACGCAGCTTGTCCTTGGTGTCATGGGGGTGGATGTTGCAATCAACGAAATTAAGAGGAAGACACCAACATACAGGGTACACAGACACACACAGATGCATACACACACAGACACAGACACGCACAGACACGGACGCACACACACACACACACACACACACACACACACACACACACACACACACACACACACACACACACACACACACACACATACACACACACACACACACACACACATACACAGATGCATAGACACACACACACACACACGCATGCATGCACACACACACACACACACACACACACACACACACACACACACACACACACACACACACACACACACACACACACACACACAGATGCATAGACACACACACACACATGCATGCACACACACACACAGACACACAGGCACACACACACACACACACACACACACACACACACACACACACACACAAAACAACACAGAAGTAGTGGTTCTAAGTCTCGTTTCTCTCCCTACAGCTTGGAGCCAATGGATACACCTTTGCGATCGACCAAAATGGCTATTTGCTCCTGCACCCCAACCTGCAACCTAAGGTAGGATCAAGACTGTCCTCTATGCATCCCATCCTGCAACCTAAGGTAGGACCCAGACCATAGTAATAGAATGAATAGAACAGGCTTCATTCTATTTCTATGTCCCAGATTTTCCTCCTGACTCTTTTTCTACATCATTAGTATTCCTCTGTTCTCACTTTTTCTTGACTTTTCTACCCAGATACTGGTATTATTCCGTCTGTCTGATTGGCTGCCTATCTGTCACTCAGATCATTAACTTCAGAGAACCTGTCACCCTGGACTTCCTGGATGCTGAGCTAGAGGACAGTAAAAAGGAGGAGGTAAATACAGTTCAGACAACTAAACACCCACACATCTCTAACATTGTCATAGTTACTACAGCTGTGTGACAGTGGTTCAATGACCAAACCGTTGAATCAAATGTCACAGTTAATTTTTGTTACAGTTTTTTACAATCCCTTTGGCACTAATTTCGGAACCTTGATGTCATTTTTCAAAACTCTAGACACAAAACTCACAACCGATGATCAAAATGCAAATTTTTCAAAACTCTAACACTTTTTCCAATTGCTTGGATACAATACACATAAAGCTAATATCATTTGTTCATTGAACTAAAATCACCTGTTCAAAATGACACAACTTAACATCAAAGTATTACCATTTCAAAATGCAATTCACACATTACATCTGAGATGACTGTCTATTCATTTCATTACAATGATCTAACTATCAATTGATACAACTGCTCAAAAGGATAAGGTACTGTTGCATTACTCTTAATGCATAGTTTTATGGAAACTGACAAACAATATTCCATGTTTAGATCATGAAAGTTTCAGGATAACGAGATCCATTGACACCAATTACTGTGGAATATGAACCAATTGGACGATATTATCTATGGATGTAATATTTCATCATCATTCTTTATCAGACACTGTTTCTATGGTCCCATGTACCACTTTTCCAGACAATGTTTTCAGATTTGACATTATTGTACACTCACTTTATTAGGTACACCTAGCTAGTACTGGGTAGGACCCCCTTTTGCCTCCACAACAGCCTGAATTATTCATGGTGTTGTACGTTAAGAGATGCCCTTCTGCACACCACTGTTTTAAACAGCTGGTATTTGAGCATTTGTGGCCTTTCTGTTAGCTTGAATGAGTCTGGACATTCTCCTCTGACCTCTCTCATTAACAAGGTGTTTTTTTCCCACAGAACTGCCGCTCACTGAGTGTGTTTTGTTTATCGCACCATTCTCTGTAAACTATAGAGACTGTAGTGCATAAAAATCCCAGGAAGGCAGCTGTTTCTGAGATGCTGGAATCACCATGTGTGGCATCAACAATCATACCACGGTCAATGTTGCTTAGATTACGCATCTTGCCTGTTCTAGTGTTAGGTCGAACAACATCTAAAGCTCTCTACTCTATATACTCTATATATTGAGTTGCAGGGAGCCACATGATTCGCTGTTCGAATGTAACCTTCCTTGATGAGCTAAATCAGGTCTGTAGAGCTGATGGCATGACCTATGTCATTGTGTGGGATAATGTCAGGTTCCACCATGCTCAAATGGTGCAAGCATGGTTTCAGGCCCATCCACAATTTACCACCCTGTACTTACCCCCATACTCTCCTTTCCTTAACACGATTGAGGAATATTTCTCCACATGGAGGTGGAAGGTATATGATAGGCTCCCTCACGAACAAGCCACCCTTCTCCAGGCAATGGATGACGCATGCAATGACATCACAGCAGACCAGTGTCAGGCCTGGATTCGCCATGCCCGAACATTCTTCCCAAGATGTTTGGCCAAGGAAAACATCCATTGTGATGTGGATGAGAACCTATGGCCAAATCCACAACACAGGGTTGATAGAAATCTAGAAGTACAGTAATCAAGCCTTTGTTTAGCTTTTTACAGTAAGCCTGGTGAGGAACACTGCAGTTGATGTTTTGCTGTAGTTTTTTTTTCTTTTTTTGTAGCAAATTATTTTTGCTTTGATTCAAAGAAACCTATGAGTGATTATATTGTATTTCATCAATAAATTTCAGATTTTGTTCAATGATTCCACTGTGTTTGTAGAATTCTCTCTGCTAGTCCTTTTACAGTGATGTATTTACGTGTAGTAGCATAATGAAACATGTATCACATATTTTGTACTACAATATTTAATGATTGAACAAACAACTACACAGTGAAACTGTCGGTATCTTGTGTGTAGGTGATCTAAATTAATGTTCCTATGGCATTTCATGATACATTAGTTATTTGAACCAATGACTCTGCAAGTGCAAGGTTTCTTTGAAGATATGAATGCACAACCCAATGTTTTGAACATTGGACAGCCTGTGTTACAAGTGATGCCCGTTTTGAGTTTTGTGTCTAGAGTTTTAAAAATGACCACTAGGTTCTGAAATTAGTGCCAAAGTGATTGTAAAAAACTGTAAAGTATATGAAACTCTCCATCTCTTTTTTGCCTTCCTCCTGTTCTGTCTGTTTCTCTCTCTCCCTCAGATCCGTCGAGAAATGATTGATGGCAAATCAGGGCAAAAGAAAATCAAGACTCTCATTAAGTCTGTTGATGAGGTAAGTCATCAATATATGGCTCAGCCATGATCAATACGGGCACCATCCAGATATATGAGGCTTAGCCATGATCCATACTGGCACCATCCAGATATATGAGGCTTAGCCATGATCAATACAGGCACCATCCAGATATATGAGGCTTAGCCATGATCAATACAGGCACCATCCAGATATATGAGGCTTAGCCATGATCAATACAGGCACCATCCAGATATATGAGGCTTAGCCATGATCAATACTGGCACCATCCAGATATATGAGGCTTAGCCATGATCAATACGGGCACCATCCAGATATATGAGGCTAAGCCATGATCAATACGGGCACCATCCAGATATATGAGGCTTAGCCATGATCTATACTGGCACCATCCAGATATATGAGGCTTAGCCATGATCTATACTGGCACCATCCAGATATATGAGGCTTAGCCATGATCCATACTGGCACCATCCAGATATATGAGGCTTAGCCATGATCCATACGGGCACCATCCAGATATATGAGGCTAAGCCATGATCCATACTGGCACCATCCAGATATATGAGGCTTAGCCATGATCCATACGGGCACCATCCAGATATATGAGGCTTAGCCATGATCCATACGGGCACCATCCAGATATATGAGGCTTAGCCATGATCAATACGGGCACCATCCAGATATATGAGGCTTAGCCATGATCTATACTGGCACCATCCAGATATATGAGGCTTAGCCATGATCCATACGGGCACCATCCAGATATATGAGGCTTAGCCATGATCCATACGGGCACCATCCAGATATATGAGGCTTAGCCATGATCCATATGGGCACCATCCAGATATATGAGGCTTAGCCATGATCCATACGGGCACCATCCAGATATATGAGGCTTAGCCATGATCCATACGGGCACCATCCAGATATATGAGGCTTAGCCATGATCCATACGGGCACCATCCAGATATATGAGGCTTAGCCATGATCCATACGGGCACCATCCAGATATATGAGGCTTAGCCATGATCCATACGGGCACCATCCAGATATATGAGGCTTAGCCATGATCCATACTGGCACCATCCAGATATATGAGGCTTAGCCATGATCAATACTGGCACCATCCAGATATATGAGGCTTAGCCATGATCCATACGGGCACCATCCAGATATATGAGGCTTAGCCATGATCCATACAGGCACCATCCAGATATATGAGGCTTAGCCATGATCCATACTGGCACCATCCAGATATATGAGGCTTAGCCATGATCAATACTGGCACCATCCAGATATATGAGGCTTAGCCATGATCCATACTGGCACCATCCAGATATATGAGGCTTAGCCATGATCCATAATGGCACCATCCAGATATATGAGGCTTAGCCATGATCAATACAGGCACCATCCAGATATATGAGGCTTAGCCATGATCCATACTGGCACCATCCAGATATATGAGGCTTAGCCATGATCAATACTGGCACCATCCAGATATATGAGGCTTAGCCATGATCCATACGGGCACCATCCAGATATATGAGGCTTAGCCATGATCCATAATGGCACCATCCAGATATATGAGGCTTAGCCATGATCAATACAGGCACCATCCAGATATATGAGGCTTAGCCATGATCCATACTGGCACCATCCAGATATATGAGGCTTAGCCATGATCAATACTGGCACCATCCAGATATATGAGGCTTAGCCATGATCCATACGGGCACCATCCAGATATATGAGGCTTAGCCATGATCCATACGGGCACCATTGAGATATATGAGGCTTAGCCATGATCCATACTGGCACCATCCAGATATATGAGGCTAAGCCATGATCAATACGGGCACCATCCAGATATATGAGGCTTAGCAATGATCCATACGGGCACCATCCAGATATATGAGGCTTAGCCATGATCCATACAGGCACCATCCAGATATATGAGGCTTAGCCATGATCCATACGGGCACCATCCAGATATATGAGGCTTAGCCATGATCCATACGGGCACCATCCAGATATATGAGGCTTAGCCATGATCCATACGGGCACCATCCAGATATATGAGGCTTAGCCATGATCCATACGGGCACCATCCAGATATATGAGGCTTAGCCATGATCCATACTGGCACCATCCAGATATATGAGGCTTAGCCATGATCAATACTGGCACCATCCAGATATATGAGGCTTAGCCATGATCCATACGGGCACCATCCAGATATATGAGGCTTAGCCATGATCCATACGGGCACCATCCAGATATATGAGGCTTAGCCATGATCCATACGGGCACCATCCAGATATATGAGGCTTAGCCATGATCCATACGGGCACCATCCAGATATATGAGGCTTAGCCATGATCCATACTGGCACCATCCAGATATATGAGGCTTAGCCATGATCCATACGGGCACCATCCAGATATATGAGGCTTAGCCATGATCCATACGGGCACCATCCAGATATATGAGGCTTAGCCATGATCCATACTGGCACCATCCAGATATATGAGGCTTAGCCATGATCAATACTGGCACCATCCAGATATATGAGGCTTAGCCATGATCCATACTGGCACCATCCAGATATATGAGGCTTAGCCATGATCAATACTGGCAACATCCAGATATATGAGGCTTAGCCATGATCCATACTGGCACCATCCAGAATAACTGAGTAATGACAAAAATTCAAACTGTAGTCCAGGTTGTGTTTGAGGAAGTGATTCTGGTGCTGATCAGGGTGATCTGATGTTGTTGTCTGATTTCAGAGGTACATTGATGAGGCCATGCGGACATATACCTGGACACCAGTGGAGGGCACAGATTACAGGTGAGTGCTAAACTACCAGCCTTCATCTGGGTCGTAAACGAAACGGGGAGGGACTACCTGAACTTGCCCAATAAAAAACGTGTTTTGTTTGCAAAACATTTTCCGTTACAAAATGTTTCGTTACGGTTTGCAACGGTGTGCGCTAATGACTATGACCCTGGCGGTAAGACGGAGATCGGACCTGAAGGTATGAGTGAAATCCAACTTTCACCTGACCATAGGAGTGACATCATCTGACCTTGAACTGAGCCTGTGAATAAGGTATATAACCCTGTGATCTAGAAACTTGCTTTCCTGCATTAGTCATCAACCACTGGTGTGTACATTTAGAGAATACACTCAGGTTATTAATGTGCCTGCTGTCTACATAGTGGATTATTCACCTGAATCAACATTAAGACACCCCTTTCTCTTGCCAAAGAACACTAGTAGGATCCTAAACACAAATGAACTGCATGCTTTTTTCATTTTATTAATCTCTAAAACTAGGTTGAACGGTTGAGGTTGAATTATAATGATATTTCCTCCTGGCAACACTGCAAATTACATTTGATGATATTCAATAGTCCTAGAAATGCCTGATGAGGATTTTTACTGCATCTATGTTGGCTGGGAGCCAGCTGTTTGGTTTCTGAGCAATGTCTCTCTTCAATTCTATAAGCACGTCATTAAGCTTGAACATTTGAACCTATTTTGTTGTGTGAGTGCAGGTTGTTCACACCTCCCAATTAGGGAATGATGTCATGTTTGTTCAAGGCTCTGTATGTATTTGTGTGTGTTTGAGTGTGTGTGTGTGTATATATTAGGGCAGATATAATGTGATTCTGATGTGGTTGTGTGTCTGCCTCACCACTCCAGTCTAGGGCTGGTACTGCCCACATACAGTGAGAACCACATCAAGGCTAACCTGAGTGACCAGATCCTGCAGGTGCAGTGTAAGTACCGGGAGACACCCAACACCAGCCCACTCTCTCTCTCTCTCTCTCTTTTCACTCTCTCTCCCAAATATGACCTTACGCCCCCCTTACTAAGTCAAGGGGGACCCCCCTGGGACCTCCCTGGGTCTCCGGCAAACACCATCGTAGGGACGATCAGAGTGGAGCACTCTATACCCCCCCTCTCCTCTCCTCTCCTCTCCTCTCCTCCTCTCTCCTTGCACCCCTCTCCTTCCCTGTGACAGTGACAAGGATATACTGGGAGTGAAACCTTTTCTTATACAGCCTCCTTTATCTACAGCCCCCTCTATCTACCCTCTTGTCTTCATACTGTGCTGTTAACTATGGTGATTTTTTTTCTTCACAACTGTTGAAGAAAAAACCTGAACTAGCAGAAAGGTGAAAGCTGTGGTTTTACTGTGTTACTAAGGTGAAAATAATGGTGATCTTGTGCTATTTATTTTCTTTGCCAAATGCTCTCGCCTCTTCTCCACCAACAAGCAATGATTCTGAAGCGTATGTGTTCATAAACATGTTTTTTTAATGTCTCCAAACCCGTGAAAACAGGCATGCTTTTCACTCTTTTCTGTTAAGTTTTTGTTATGATTTGTAATGAGTTGTCTTCCTGTTGAGTTCCTAGATATGTACCTTGTTGCTGTTTTGTATTCAGCTTTGGAATCATTCAGTAGATAAACTCCCATGGCCCATGATGAGGGTCTGTCCTTCCTTCCTCTGTGGGAGTTTGGGTTTAGTGGGTCTGAATGGGGACACCTGTTATCTCTCTCATGCTTTCTTTCTCCAGACCCTGTTGCTCCACTTTTTTCCTAGTTCTTTCTGTTACGTCTATTTCGGGTTTTCATGGTTAACTTTCACCGTGCCGGTTTTGTCCTTTACCGTTTCTTATTTCTTTCAGTTTCTCGACATTGTGATTTCCTATTTTTCTCATTCTGTTCAGTTTCTTGTTTGCTCTTGCAAAAAAGGTGTTTGTTCTTCATTTCTTTTCTTTCTCGTCTGTTTGACTTAATTGGTTTCTTTCTTTTGAGAAAGCAATATTTTTATTCAAATAATAATTGAATAAAATATTGTCTGTGACCCCCCTCCCCCTACCCCAAACCTTTCTTTTCTTGCTCACTACCTCTCTGATGGATCCACACAGTGCAATACACCAAGGGCAAGTATACTCCATATTGGTCCACGTTCCCTACCCTTACGTTCTTAACCTCCTCCCACCCTCGCTGACCCCACCCTCACCTGTCCCAGCCTGCTTGCCTCTGTTCCTGCCCATCTTGCCTTCAAGACCCTCCTCTTCCTCCTATTCCTCCTCACTCTACACCCACCCAAACACCCACCCACTCACCCGCACTCCTGCTGCAGCTCAGACCCCATCTGTCTCAAGATGGCTCCTCCAGTCTCCAACCTCACCCCCACGTCTCTGGTGCTTCAGTCACACTCACAACACCTTCAAACACCCAAAGAAGACAGATATTATCCACTTTCTCTGTTAAAACCTCTGTATTTTGTCCTCTCTACACCTCCCCTCTGCGGATAGCTCTCTAAACTGGTCGTGTCACTTTACTATCCATCTCTCTCTCTTTCCTTCTGTCTCCTCTCTCCATCTCTCTGTGTCCCTTTCTCTCACTATTTCTCTACCATCTCTTTATTCCTCCCTCTCTCTCTCTATCTATCTGCTGTCTCGCGATGTCATTGTAGCTGAAAGGATGTCTTAACTCTCACACCAGTGTACAGGAGTTGAGGGAGCTGCCATCGGTTCCAAAAGAACATCTTCCATATTAACTGTCCTCCCACTAGAGCAGGCAAAGCTCTACCTGTAATGATGAAGCATTGTTTGTCATTATAATGTAGTTAAACAAACTGAAGTTAACCCCATTGTTTTATTAGTATAACTGAGGCTGGTCCCATTTGAGTTCATTGGTCTACATGATAGTGCATCTGAATGTCACCACAGTTTATCAACTATTTACAACATTATTATGACTTTTAATAGTTAGACTATTAATATGTTAGCTTGACTAAGGCCACCGGCATTGTAGCCAAGCTGTTTAAGCTCAGGTGATTAAATCCCCATGTTAGCATAACTAAGGTTATTAGCATGTTAGCTTTAATGAAGTTGACACCTGAACAACAGTTAGCTCAACCTATATTGTCCCTCTCCGTGTCAGCTAGTGCTGCTGACGGATCTCTTTAGGGCCACACTGTGGGTCACCCTGGTCCTCTCATGTTGTTGGGTACGTGGCAGAGCGCCCCGTGGCGCCTGCCTCGTGTGTCGTCCCTCTGTAACCCCTGTCTCCATCAGCTTGTCTCCCTCCTCCCCCATCAGTCCTCAGACTGCTGGGGGAACGGCCCTCTACCTCCTCCTCAAAAAAAAAAAAAACACGACCCGGATGTGCACGGCATTGTGGGTGCAACACTACCTGGGCACTGCAGTCAATTTATCCGTTTTCAAATATGTATATGTATCATCTACTTGTCATCTACTTTCTCTACTTTTATAGAGATGATCTAAAATGTAAAAGATGTCTGATAAAAGCAGATATATTACAGTGTTTAATTAAGAGACTCATAGATACATCTAACTTTTATATCTGAATGAAAATGAATAAGGTTAGTGTACTAGAGGTAAAGCAAGTTGCCCCTTGATATGCCCTTCACAATGCAATGCATTTCCCCCTGATTGTGTGTCTCTTGGTGTCGTGTCCCCTGCCAGTCTGAGGGATGACCACTTCCATCGGGACCCCTGCGCCACCCACCTCCCCCTGCAATAGTTGGCCATGTTGATGCCTGCCTGTGAAATGCACTCATTATGGGTTTATCTGTCTGAGAACTCACTTCCCCTCATGGTGTGTGATGGAAGTCAGTTCTCCGACATAAAAAAAGAACAATTAACTTGAAATCAAAATGGTTGGATTCATCTGGTTATGATTTTTCAATGGTAATAAACTAAAGTGGAAAATGAGAAAGAAGTGAGTGCTGGGCAGAGTCAGGTTGCATTTGAGGCACCATATTGGCTAACGCTGGTGTATCCCCCATGATTCCTCTTTGGTGTTGCTATGGTAACTCCCTTCCGCGTTCCCTGCACCCCTGAAGAACAGCCGCTGTGTACCCAGAACCCCCCACTGCTCTGCTCATGGCTCTTCCCAGATAATCTTCCCCTTTCTGTTGCAGATTTTGAATCTCTGCTGCCAAACAGTTTTGAGTCTGAAGGACATGTATTCATAGCTCCCAGGTAGCCCTGTGTGAATGCTTGCTGTCTTCCCATTTGTTTTGATGGTCCTCACTGTAGTGTCTCCACCACCTTCAGCCCACAACATTACTCAGTTGTTCACTTCCACCACCTTCCTTCAACCCCCAACACTTAACGTCACACCAAGAAATCTCCTCAACCACTAGTCATTTGTTATTGTCAGTCACACCTCACATTTCTTTTCCTGTGGTGTTCAAGACTGTGCCGTTGATCATTTTGTTGTAGTGTCATTGCTGTGTGTTTTCTCATATCATGGTTTGACTATGTGCGTTCTTTGTTGACAAAGTTAGGAATCCGACGACACTTGTGTTGTTGTTTTTAACCGTTTCTCACAACAGAATTGATATAGTCTACTTTTTTGGAATTTCAGTGCATTCAATCCTTCTTGCCTCCTGCCCCAAAGTAACCCCTCCCATCCCAAACCTTACCCTCCCTGCCCCCAGAACTATTCCTGTGCTACCTCACATCCTTTGCATGTCGCCAGTTGGTGCTGCATGGTTTTGTGTGTATGCATATTCCATGGTGTGTTTGTGACTGCAGTATGAATACAGTATGTAATCTTGAGAATACCTACTTGAAGTAAATAAAGATTTACAGTATAATGTGTATAAAAGGTGAATGAAATCCCCCTTTGCATGTTTTCTTTTTGTCATGATCAGACCTTCATCCTGTAAAGCTCCCAGCTCCATGCTGTCTGCTGCCAGTGTGTGGCGTTCACCAGCCCTTCACTCCATATTTCACTCTTGACAGTCTGTCTCGTAGGCATGTTTGAATATCCTGGCAGCCTCAGGACATGCATGCGTATGAGTTTCTATGGGTTTGTGTGCTGTGAGAGTGTTTGGGAATGTGCATCTGGGTATTGTAAATAAGAGCTGTCCATAGACCTGCTCAGGGAATATGAGAAGCCAGACACAAGTTGTGTGTTTGTTCTCAACTGTTCTTGGGTCAAAAAAAAAATGCTCCCGCTGACTGTCCTCAGGGAATACTGCAACGAGCTAGAGCTCTCCAACAACAACACTGAGTTCCTGCTCAACTTCATCGCTCTCATGGAGAAGGTGACACCTGACTCCAAACAATGTGAGTCCCTCCGTCTCTCCAGTTCCCTCTTTTTACAGTAACCTCACCACTTGTAAGAATGTAATGTTACATTTGACCGCTTTACACAGTATTTAAATGCACAGTCAGAATCAACAATTTGCTGTCAATCACAATGCCTCCTAATGCATGTCCCCTTCTCACTGTGGTCTAACCCAGGTGACAACCTGCTCCTTCATAACCTCATCCTCGACACTGGCATCATCAGACAGCTGGTGGAGAAGGTGTGGAAGACCAAAGACCTCACCACGTGAGTAGAGGGCTGCATGTGTACTATGTGTTATATTCGGTGTCTGGGTACTTCCTGTATTCTCACTCTCCTGTTCTGTGTTGCAGCTATGGCTTTCTGGCAGTGTTTGCTGCAACAGACGGAGGGATTACAAGAGTGTTTCCCAACAAGTGAGTCCAGTCTTAATCTAAAACCCAAACTTTCTTCAAAGTTTTAGGTATTAGCGTACATTGGATGTGCATGTAAAGCCTCCCAAACATTGGACCAAAGTCAAGTGCAAAGTCAAGTGCATAAACGTATCTAAATTACTTTTTGTGCTTGTAAACATATAAACCAGAATTAAATATCCAGGATAGCTAGGACCAAGGTATCTGCCAGTATACCTTACAGTTTATTAGTTTCTGTCCCTGGCTCTGTCCGTGAGTTTTAATGTTGTGCTGATCCTCAGGGCTGCTGAGACCTGGGAAGAGGACCCTGAGCCTTTTAATGCCAGCTATTACCGCCGCAGTCTGGACAACAAGGGCTACATCTTCAGAGCGCCTTATCGCACCGGTGAGTCATCATCTGTCTCACCTCCACCCAGACACTACTGTACTACTAAAGTCTTTATGGGATCTGTTCTGTTGATTTATTGTTATTGACTCCCTTCCTCTGTCCCTCCTCCCTCCCTCCCTCCCTCCCTCCTTCCTCCTCCATCCCTCCTCCATCCTTCCCCATCCTTCCCCAACCCTCCTCCCTCCCTCCTCCCTCCATCTCTCCTCCAACCCTTCCTGCCTCTCCCTCCCTCCCTCCCTCCCTCCCTCCCTCCCTCCTCATTCTTCTCCTTCTCCCATGAAGTGAATGATGAACTGCTGAACCCAGAGAACGACACCATAGGAATCCTGGTCAGCACTGCAGTGGAGATCACAGTGGGAGGGAAAACCATCAAACCTGCAGGTGAAGGGTTCATTAGCATTGTTGGAGGTGTAGCACATGGGAATGTGTAAAACTTCCTCAGCCTGAAGTTTCCCCACTTGCACCACTGCACAGCTAACTTTTGGCGTGGCGCAGACTGGTAAAACATTTCAGGAGGGTGGTCACGTGTGCTGGCAAGGCAGATATTAGCCAAATCGGGAGGAAGTGGTACTTGCTAAGCAAGCAGTGTGACGTCCTTTACAGAGGCCTGATGAGTAGTACTGTTAGTTACTCTACTGGGGGCTAGTATGGAGTAGTATGATGTGTTAATCCACTGCAGGATTTAGGATCTTAATTTGATCACTTTGTTGTCGCAGAGAACTTTCTTGCACAGCAGGAAATGTAAATTGTAGTGTATTCGAGGTGTCAAAAGGCTTGTAAAGTTTGTTATTTCCACTTTAGTATTTTCAGACTAACGAAAAATATATCAATACCTACAAAAATGCCCATTAATTATAATCCACATACTAATTCACATTTCCTGTTGCTGCAGGATTATTATCATGTTCTAATTGAGAGAGTACATCTGAAGTAGGTATTTGGAGGGAAATATATTTCTCCTGGTAGGAGGAATATCTCTCTCTCTCTCTTTCTCCTCTCTCTATCATACGCTCTCCCCTTCTCTCTCATTTCTTTGGGTATATCTCAATGTCTCTCCCTCTGTGTATGACTAGTGGTTGGCGTAAAGCTGGACCTTGAGGCCTGGGTGGACAAATTCAAGATCCTGGCTAGCAACCAAACAAGTCCAACAAGTGACAACCGCCAAGTCCAACAAACGGTAACAAACATAAGGACAACCAGGAATTAAACCCACATACAAGCATATGAAATGTGTTTTTTGTTTATCGTTGAGGATGATTTGTTTTTGACAGTGTGGACCAACCAGTGGCTGTGAGATGGACTGTGAAGCCAACAGCGAAGTAAGATAAAGAATAATCAGTAGTGTATTGGAGGATATACGCAGGTATATGCCGAGTACCCATTTATTTTTCAATGGGCATTGCGTATACTCACTTCTTAATCCCCAGGATGCTTATCAAAGTAGTGTAGTGTAGGTATACGCCATATCAATTAATAATGCTGTTTAGCTTAAAATGTTGATTAACTATTATTTCTTCACATTTTCAATGCAGCAATGTGCACACGAGAACAGTGTGAATGTTGCAAAATGCAATTTGTTGGAAAACACCATTCTAAAATGCTCACCACACATGCAATCGGTTTCATGGACAGAGATGGAAATATTCCTTAGAAATGTTGAGAGGGGAGATCTAAAGATGCAACAACTATCATGGGTTGATAATATGACTAGGATAATGCCTTAAAATAATTGCCTCAAACATCCAGGTTTCAAACCATTAAGGAACAATTAATAGATAGTGATGCTTATGATAGGCCTTGGTTATCAGGAATCAACGCAAGACCCAGATGCAGACACGTCGAATTGACAATGGTTTAATATTCCAACAGGGGCAGGCAATAGACAGGTCAAGGCAGGCAGGGGTCAGTAAACCAGAGGTGGGGAAATGGTACCGGACGGCAGGCAGGCTCAGGGTCAGGGTAAACAGAGGTCAATAATCCAGAGGTGGGGCAACGGTACAGGTTGGCAGGCAGGCTCAGGGTCAGGGGCAGGCAGAGTGGTCAGGCAGGCAGGCTCAGAGTCAGGATAGGCAAGGGTCAAAACCAGGAGGGCAAGAAAAAGAGAGACTGGGAAAAGCAGGAACTGAGAACAAAAACGCTGATTGACTTGACAAACAAGACTAACTGGCAACAGGTATAGAGTTGAAGTCGGGAGTTTACATACACCTTAGTCAAATACATGTAAACTCTGTTTTTCACAACTCCTGACATTTAATACGAGTAATGATTCCCTGTCTTAGTTCAGTTAGGATCACCACTTCATTTTAAGAATGTGAAATGTCAGAATAATAGTAGAGAAAATTATTCCCAGTGGGTCAGAAGTTTACATACACTCAATTAGTATTTGGTAGCATTGTCTTAAAATTGTTTAACTTGGGTCAAACGTTTCGGGTAGCCTTCCACAAGCTTCCCACAATAAGTTGGGTGAATTTTGGCCCATTCCTCCTGACAGAGCTGGTGTAACAGCCAGGTTTGTTGGCCTCCTTGCTCGCACACACTTTTTCTATTCTGCCCACAAACTTTCTATGGGATTAAGGGCAGGGCTTTGCAATGGCCACTCCAATACCTTGACTTTGTTGTCCTGAAGCCATTTTGCCACAACTTTGGAAGTATGCTTGGGGTCATTGTCCATTTGGAAGACCCGTTTGCAACCAAGCTTTAACCTCCTGACCGATGTCTTGAGATGTTCCTTCAATATATACACATCATTTCCCCTCCTCATGATGCCATCTATTTTGTAAAGTGCACCAGTCCCTCCTGCAGCAAAGCACCCCCACAGCATGATGCTGCCACCCCTGTGCGTCACGGTTGTGATGGTTTTCTTCGGCTTGCAGGCCTCCCCCTTTTTCCTCCAAACATAACGATGGTCATTATGGCCAAACAGTTCTATTTTTGTTTCATCAGACCAGAGGACATTTCTCCAAAAAGTATGATCT
Organism: Oncorhynchus keta; assembly: GCF_023373465.1. NCBI lineage: Eukaryota > Metazoa > Chordata > Actinopteri > Salmoniformes > Salmonidae > Oncorhynchus > Oncorhynchus keta. The sequence continues at coordinate 16,233,977 of NC_068430.1, read as the reverse complement.
TATCCCCATGTGCAGTTGCAATCCAGTCTGTTTTTTTATGGTGGTTTTGGAGAAGTGGCTTCTTCCTTGCTGAGCAGCCTTTCAGGTTATGTCGATATAGGACTCGTTTTACTGTGGATTTAGATAGTTTTGTACCCGTTTGCTCAGCATGTTCACAATATCCTTTGCTGTTGTTCTGGGATTGATTTGCACTTTTCGCACCAAAGTACGTTCATCTCTAGAAGACAGAAAGCATCTCCTTCCTGAGAGGTCCATGGTGTTTATACTTGCGTACTATTGTTTGTACAGATGAACGTGGTACCTTCAGTACCAGGTTTACTTTTTTTTCTGAGGTCTTGGTTGATTTCTTTTGATTGTCCCATGATGTCAAGCAAAGAGGCACTGAGTTTGAAGGTAGGCCTTGAAGTATATCCACAGGTAAACCTCCAATTGACTCAAATTATGTCAATTAGCCAATAGGATGGTTCTTAAGCCATGACATCTGGAATTTTCCAAGCTGTTTAAAGGCACAGTCAACATAGTGTATGTAAACTTCTGACCCACTGGAATTGTGATACAATGAATTATACGTGAAATTGTCACGTTCTGACCATATTTCTTTTGTGTTTTCCTTGTTTTAGTGTTGGTCAGGACGTGAGCTGGGTGGGCATTCTATGTTGTGTATCTAGTTTGTCTATTTCTATGTTTGGCCTGATATGGTTCTCAATCAGAGGCAGGTGTTAGTCATTGTCTCTGATTGGGAACCATATTTAGGTACCATGTTTTGTGTTGGGTTTTGTGGGTGGTTGTTTCCTGTCTTTGTGTTTGCTGCACCAGATAGGGCTGTTTCGGTTTTGCCAAGTTTATTGTTTTATATCATGTTCATGTTGAGTTTTCTTATTAAAAAATATAACTATAACCACGCTGCGTTTTGGTCCGCCTCTCCTTCCCAGGAAGAAAGCCGTTACAGAACCACCCACCACAACAGGACCAAGCGGTGTGGTGACAGGCAGCAGGAGCAGCGCAAGGAGGAATGGACATGGGAGGACGTGTTGGAAGGCAAGGGTTGCTACACATGGGAGGAGATCCTGGCGGGAAAGGATCGGCTCCCATGGGAACAGGTGGAGGCAGCTAGGAGAGCAGAGGCAGCTGGAGATAGGAACCGGCGATACGATGGAACACGGCTGGCAAGGAAGCCCGAGAGGCAGCCCCAAAAATGTATTGGGGGGGGGGCACACAGGAAGTATGGCGAAGCCAGGTAGGAGACCTGCGCCAACTTCCTGTGCTTACCGGAGGGCGAGAGAGACCGGGCAGGCACTGTGTTATGCTGTGGAGCGCACAGTGTCCCCAGTGCGGGTGCATAGCCTGGTGCGGTACATACCAGCTCCTCGTATCGGCCGGGCTAGAGTGGGCATCGAGCCAGGTGCCATAAAGCCGGCTCTACGCATCTGATCTCCAGTGCGTCTCCTTGAGCCGGCGTACATGGCACCAGCCTTGCGCATGGTGTCCCCGGTTCGCCTTCACAGCCCAGTGCGGGCTATTCCACCTCGCCGTACTGACAGGGCGACCGGGAGCATTCAACCAGGTAAGGTTGGGCAGGCTCGGTGCTCAGGAGCTCCAGTGCGCCTGCACGGTCCGGTCTATCCAGTGCCACCTACACGCACCAGCCCTCCGGTGGCAGCCCCCTGCACCAGGCTTCCTGTGCGTGTCCAGAGCCCACTACTCCCTGTTTCTCCTCCCCGCACTCGCCCTGAGGTGCGTGTCCTCGGCCCAGTACCACCAGTGCCGGCACCACGCACCAGGCCTACAGTGCGTCCCGCCTGTCCAGAGCTGCTAGAGTCTCCCGCCTGTCCAGAGCTGCTAGAGTCTCCCGCCTGTCCAGAGCTGCTAGAGTCTCCCGCCTGTCCAGAGCTGCTAGAGTCTCCCGCCTGTCCAGAGCTGCTTGAGTCTCCCGCCTGTCCAGAGCTGCTTGAGTCTCCCGCCTGTCCAGAGCTGCTAGAGTCTCCCGCCTGTCCAGAGCTGCGAGTCAGCCAGGATCTTCCAGAGCCGCCAGTCAGCCAGGATCTTCCAGAGCCGCCAGTCAGCCAGGATCTTCCAGAGCCGCCAGTCAGCCAGGATCTTCCAGAGCAGCCGCCAGTCAGCCAGGATCTTCCAGAGCAGCCGCCAGTCAGCCAGGATCTTCCAGAGCAGCCGCCAGTCAGCCAGGATCTTCCAGAGCAGCCGCCAGTCAGCCAGGATCTTCCAGAGCAGCCGCCAGTCAGCCAGGATCTTCCAGAGCAGCCGCCAGTCAGCCAGGATCTTCCAGAGCAGCCGCCAGTCAGCCAGGATCTTCCAGAGCCGCCAGTCAGCCAGGATCTTCCAGAGCCGCCAGTCAGCCAGGATCTTCCAGAGCCGCCAGTCAGCCAGGATCTTCCAGAGCCGCCAGTCAGCCAGGATCTTCCAGAGCCGCCGCCAGTCAGCCAGGATCTTCCAGAGCCGCCGCCAGTCAGCCAGGATCTTCCAGAGCAGCCGCCAGTCAGCCAGGATCTTCCAGAGCAGCCGCCAGTCAGCCAGGATCTTCCAGAGCCGCCAGTCAGCCAGGATCTTCCAGAGCCGCCAGTCAGCCAGGATCTTCCAGAGCCGCCAGTCAGCCAGGATCTTCCAGAGCCGCCAGTCAGCCAGGATCTTCCAGAGCCGCCAGTCAGCCAGGATCTTCCAGAGCCGCCAGTCAGCCAGGATCTTCCAGAGCCGCCAGTCAGCCAGGATCTTCCAGAGCCGCCAGTCAGCCAGGATCTTCCAGAGCCGCCAGTCAGCCAGGATCTTCCAGAGCCGCCAGTCAGCCAGGATCTTGCAGATCCGCCAGAGCCGCCAGTCAGCCAGGATCTTGCAGATCCGCCAGAGCCGCCAGTCAGCCAGGATCTTGCAGATCCGCCAGAGCCGCCAGTCAGCCAGGATCTTTCAGAGCAGCCGCCAGTCAGCCAGGATCTTCCAGAGCCGCCAGTCAGCCAGGATCTTGCAGATCCGCCAGAGCCGCCAGTCAGCCAGGATCCTGCAGATCCGTCAACCTGCCTGAGCTATCTCTCAGTCCTGAGCTTCCTCAGTAATGATGCACCCCTCAGTCCAGTGGGGCCCTTTGTTAGGGTTACTAGGTTGGCGGTGTGGGTCGCCACTCAAGGGACGTTAAGGAGGTGGACAAAGACTATGATGGAGTGGGGTCCACGTCCAGCACCAGAGCCGCCACCGTGGACAGATGCCCACCCAGACCCTCCCCTATAGGTTTAGGTTGTGCGGTCAGAGTCCGCACCTTGGGGGGGGTGGGGGTACTGGGTGGGCATTCTATGTTGTGTGTCTAGTTTGTCTATTTCTATGTTTGGCCTGATATGGTTCTCAATCAGAGGCAGGTGTTAGTCATTGTCTCTGACTGGGAACAATATTTAGGTAGCCTGTTTTGTGGGTGGTTGTTTCCTGTCTTTGTGTTTGCTGCACCAGATAGGGCTGATTCGGTTTTGCCACGTTTATTGTTTTGTATTATGTTCATGTTTTCTTATTAAAAAACATGACATATAACCACGCTGCGTTTTGGTCCGCCTCTCCTTCCCAGGAAGAAAGCCGTTACAGAAATAATCTGTCTGTAAACAATTGTTGGAAAATGACTTTTGTCTTGCACAAAGTAGATGTCCTAACGGACTTGCCAAAACTATAGTTTCTTAACAAGACATTTTTGGAGTGGTTGAAAAAGTGTATGTAAACTTCCGACTTCAACTGTAAATACACAGGGGAAGATGTGACACCTGGAGGGGGGTGGAGACAATCACAAGGACAGGTGAAACACATCTAGGTTTGACAAACTGTCTTCTGGTAGATGGAAAGGCTTTCCAAAAATCCTTCTCAATTAAATGTTAACTAGCCTATGTCTACCTGGCAGAATTACATCATAATTATTTGCATCAATCCAGTGGCCATTTGTTTTACAAACTCCATCTCATATGCTACAGAAACACCACAAACCAAACAACAGTGCTAGGTACCTGGCACTTGAATTAAAGGGTAACTACATTTTCCCTAGACCTGAAAATTCGTCTCATGGTGTGGTTTAAGCATTGTTGTGGACTTGGAACATCAAATGTTCTTGTTTTTCTATTAAACAAGTGTGACTTAATTGACTCAGTTGACCGCCTGATGTATCTGTTTCAATGGTAGGGCTACTATTAGCCTACTTGCACAATACATTTTGGTTTGGCCTGACTGTGAATTTTACAATGTTTCTCATATAATTCTTTGCACAGGGAGGGTCATTTGGGATTTTTGGGGGGGCTAGATTTGAGTATACTCACTTCTCCAGGCATCACTACACCACTGTGAACAATGCTACTATCATGTTTTCAATGGTACTATATGCATGAAGCTAAGACATAGTTGACAGTTAAACAGACTAACAGTTGGGGTCTCATGTCATGGTTGTCCATCTGCGCTTGTCCATGCAGGACCTTCTATGTTACCTGGTGGATGACGGTGGTTTCCTGATCATGTCCAATCAGAAGGATCACTGGAACAAGGTGACATATCCTGACAGTTACTACAAAGCTTTATTGAACCCAGTCTATCCTTGACTTAGGGGCATGTTGTATAATTCTGTTTCCTCTCTTCCACAGATTGGCATGTTCTTCAGTGAGGTGGACCCCTACCTGATGCATGCTCTCTACAACAACTCCTTTTACAACCGGAAGCAGTCCTTTGACTACCAGTCTGTGTGTGACCCCGTGCCAAGCAGCAACACCGGGGCTGCACCAAGAGGAGTCTTTGTGGTAAGGACTTCACATATTCAACAATAAAAGACACGGCTATCGGGCCTCCCAAGTGGCGCAGCGGTCTAAGGCACTGCATCACAGTGCTAGTGACGTCACTACAGACCCAGGTTTGATCCCAGGCTGTATCAAATCCGACCTTAATCGGGAGTCCCCTAGGGCGGCGCACAATTGGCCCAGCATCGTCCAGGTTAGGGGAGGGTTCGGCCAGGGGGGCTTTACTTGGCTCCTTGCGCTTTAGTGACTCCTTGTGGTGGGCCGGGCACCTGCAGGCTGACTGTGGTCATCAGTTGAACAGTGTTTCCTCCAACACATTGGTGCAGCTGGCTTCCGGGTTAAGCGGGCGGGTGTTAAGAAGCTTGGTTTGGCAGGATGCCAACGATCTTTGTCCCCTGAGCCTGTTGGGGTGTTGCAGCGATGAGACAAGAACAAAGTTGGGGAGAAAAGGGGGGTAAAATACAAAAAAATACAAAATAAGACACGACTATCACCCTTCTGTAATAATGAATGAATGAATGCTTGATAGCTAGCTAATTTAAAATGGAGAACAGGCAATGTCCTTGTGTTTATGTGTCCCCTTCTTTCTCTGTCCCATCAGCCCACCATTGCAGACTTTGTGAACCTGGCCTGGTGGTCATCAGCAGCTGCCTGGTAAGACCAGAGAATACAAGAATACTGTTTCCTGAAACACACACTACTTAAACAGAGCCACATATTTGCACTACCAACATCCTTTAAACAATCTCCCTTTCCACCCAGGTCCCTATTTCAGCAGCTGCTCTATGGAATGGCCTACCACAGTTGGTTTGTCACAGGTGAGTACAAAGTCGAGATATTGTGGTTTCTGCAGAGTAATGTTATATCACTGTTCTATATATATGTTTTTTTATGAAGGACAGTGATTGCAACACTAGACTGATTATCTGTGTCCACATCAATATGTATTTGTCTATGTCTGTGTGCTGTAGATGAGGTGGAGGCAGAGGGGATGGACTCCAGAGAGACCAGCTGTGTGACGATACAGACTCAGTTCTACTTCACTAACATCAACAGCTCCTATGACATCTTGCAAGACTGTGGCAACTGTTCCAGGTAGCTTTTACTCTCCACGTACAACTCATACAAACATACACCAACATACAGTGCAGAAAGTATTCAGACCCATTGACCTTTTACACATTTTGTTACATAACAGCATTATTCTAAAATCGATTAAATTGCTTTTTTTCCTCGTCAATCTGCACACAATACCCCATAATGACAAAGCAAAAACAGGATTTTATACATGTTTGCAAATTTATAAAAAATAAAAGAAATATCACATTTACATAAGTATTCAGACTGTTTACTCAGTACTCTGTTGAAGCACCTTTGGCAGCGAATACAACCTCAAGTCTTCTTGGTATGAAGTTACAAGCTCGGCACACCTGTATTTGGGGAGTTTCTCCCATTCTCTCTGCAGATCCTCTCACTCTGTCAGGTTGGATGGGGAGCGTCGCTGCACAGCTATTTTCCAGTCTCTCCAGAGATGTTCATTCCTGCATATGTGAATTGATTGCCCCCCATCTATCGTCAGAGCTCGTACTGTTAGGTGACCTAAACGAGGACATGCTTAACACCGTCCTACAATCTAAACTAGATGCCCTCAATCTCACACAAATTATCAATGAACCTATCAACCCCAAATCTGTAAACACGGGCACCCTCATAGATATCATCCTAACCAACCTGCCCTCTAAATCACCTCTGCTGTCTTCAACCAAGATCTCAGCGATCACTGCCACATTGCCTGCGTCCGTCATGGGTCCGCAGTCAAACGACCACCCCTTTATCACTGTCAAACGCTCCCTAAAACACTTCAGCAAGCAGGCCTTTCTAATCGACCTGGCCCGGTTATCCTGGAAGGATGTTGACCTCATTCCGTCAGTAGAAGATGCCTGGTTATTCTTTAAAAGTGCTTTCCTCACCATCTTAAATAAGCATGCACCATTCAAAAAATGTTGAACCAGGAACAGATATAGCCCTTAGTTCACTCCAGATCTGACTGCTGTTGACCAGCACAAAAACATCCTGTGGGGTACTGCATTAGCATCGAATATCCCCCACGATTTGCAACTTTTCAGGGAAGTTAGGGACCAATATACACAGGCAGTTAGGAAAGCAAAGGCTAGCTTTTTCAACCAGAAATGTGCATCCTGTAGCACAAACGCCAAAAGTTCTGGGACACTGTAAAGTCCATGGAGAATAAGAGCACCTCCTCCCAGCTGCCCACTGCACTGAGGCTAGGAAACACTGTCACCACCGATAAATCCACGATAATTGAGAATTTCAATAAGCATTTTTCTACGGCTGGCCATGCTTTCCACCTGGCTACCCCTACCCCGGTCAACAGCTCTGCACCCCCCACAGCAACTTGCCCAAACTTCCCCCATTTCTGCTTCACCCAAATCGAGATAGATGATATTCTAAAAGAGTTGCAAAATCTGAACCCCTACAAATCAGCTGGGCTAGACAATCTGGACCCTCTTTTTCTAAAATTATCCGCCGCAATTGTTGCAACCCCTATTACTAGCCTGTTCAACTTCTCTTTTGTATCATCTGAGATACCCAAAGATTGGTAAGCTGCCGCGGTCATCCCCCTCTTCAAATGGGAGACACTCTAGATCCAAACTGTTACAGACCTATATCTATCCTACCCTGCCTTTCTAAGGTCTTCGAAAGCCAAATTAACAAACAGATCACCGACCATTTCGAATCCCACCGTACCTTCTCCGCTATGCAATCTGGTTTCTGAGCTGGTCATGGGTGTATCTCAGCCACGCTCAAGATCCTAAACGATATCATAACCACCATCAATAAAAGACAATACTGCAGCAGTATTCATCAACCTGGCCATGGCTTTCAACTCTGTCAATCACCACATTCTTATCGGCAGACTCAACAGCCTTGGTTTCTCAAATGACTGCCTCGCCTGGTTCACCAACTACTTCTCAGACTGAGTTCAGTGTGTCAAATCGGAGGGCCTGTTGTACAGACCTCTGGCAGTCTCTATGGGGGTACCACAGGGTTCAATTCTCGGGCTGACTCTTTTCTCTGTATATATCAATGATGTCGCTCTTGCTGCTGGTGATTCTCGGATCCACCTCTACGCAGACGACACCATTCTGTATACTTCTGGCCCTTCTTTGGACACAGTGTTAACTAACCTCCAGACGAGCTTCAATGCCATACAACTCTATTTCCGTGGCCTCCAACTGCTCTTAATTGCAAGTTAAACTAAATTCATGCTCTTCAACCGATCGCTGCCCGCACCTGCCCGCCCGTCCAGCATTACTACTCCGTACGGTTCTGACTTAGAATATGTGGGCAATTACAAATATCTAGGTGTCTAGTAAGACTGTAAACTTTCCTTCCAGACTCACATTAAGCATCTCCAATCCAAAATTAAATCTGGAATCGGCTTCCTATTTCGCAACCAAGCATCCTTCACTCACGCTGCCGAACATACCCTCGTAAAACTGAATATCCTGCCGATCCTTGACTTCGGCGATGTCATTTAGATGCAGTCTATCACAGTGCCATCCGTTTTGTCACCAAAGCCCCATATACTACCCACCAATGTGACATGTATGCTCTCGTTGGCTGGTTCTCACTTCATATTCGTCGCCAAACCCAATGGCTCCAGGTCATCTTTAAGTCTTTGCTAGGTAAAACCCCGCCTTATCTCAGCTCACTGGTCACCATAGCAGCACCCACACCGTAGCACACGCTCCAGCAGGTATATTTCACTGGTCACCCCCAAAGCCTATTCCTCCTTTGGCCGCCTTTCCTTCCAGTTCTCTGCTGCCAATGACTGGAACAAACAACTCATATCTCCCTCAATAACTTTAAGCATCAGCTGTCAGAGCAGCTTACACCACCTGTACATAGCCCATCCAACTACCTCATCCCCATATTGTTTTTTTTGTTGCTCCTTTGCACCCCAGTATCTCTACATGCACATTCATCTTTCACTCCAGTGTTTATTTGCTAAATTGTAATTACTTTGCCACTACGGCCTATATATTGCCTTACCTCCCTGATCTTACCTCATTTGCACACCCTGTATATAAAAAAAAATATATTGTGTTATTGACTGTACGTTTGTTCATTCCACGTGCAACTCTGTGTTGTTTTGTGTTTCACACTCTTTTGCTTTATCTTGGCCAGGTCGCAGTTGTAAATTAGAACTTGTTCTCAACTGGCCTACCTGGTTTTAAATAAAGTTGAAATAAAATACAAAATAAAAAAGTTGTCTTGGCTGTGGGCTTAGGGTCATTGTCCTGTTGGAAGCTGAACCTTCGCCGTAGTCTTATGTCCTGTACTTTGCTCCATTCATATTTTCCTCGATCCTGACTAGTCTCCCAGTACCTGCTGCTGAAAACATCCTCACAGCATGATGCTTCCACCCCCGTGTTTTACCGTAGGGATGGTGCGAGGTTTCCCCCAGGTGTTTGTGGTGGTTAATTTTTTACTATCAAATGAGGAGAGACAAACTCATCACACAAGTCAGAGTTATACTTAAACTAAATCTTTATTCACTTATTAATAAGGGAGCAGGTTAACTTCTTATGGGCAAGTGGAACGGTAGCATCCCACCTGGCCAACATCCGGTGAAATTGCAAAGCGCGAAATTCAAACTACATTATTATACATTTTTAACTTTCATAAAATCGCAAGTGTATTACATCAAAATAAAGCTTAACTTTTTGTTAATCCAGCCGCGGTGTCAGACTTCAAAAAGGCTTTACGGCGAAAGCAAACCATGCGATTATCTGAGGACAGCACCCCCACATACATGAAAAACATATTTCAACCAGGCAGGTGCGACACGAAAGTCAGAAATAGCCATATAAAAAATGCCTTACCTTTGATCTTCTTCTGTTGGCACTCCAAAAGGTCCCAGTTACACCACAAATGGTGCTGTTGTTCAATAATGTCCTTCTTTATATCCATAACTCAGTTTAGCTGGCGCGCTTCAGTCAACAATCCACCCAGTTTCTCTCCATCAAAATGCATACAAAATGAATCCCAAATGCAACTAAAACTTTTCCAAACAATGTTTATAATCAAACCTTAGGTACCCTAATATGCAAATAAATGATCAAATTTAAGACAGAGAATCATTATTGTCTTTACCGGAGAAAAATACTAAAGAACTCTCTTCCGCACGCTTGGAAACACTACAGCCAAAATGGGAGCCACCTAGAAAAACTACAATATCTGGCTCATTTTTCCAAAAACCAGCCTGGAACTCTTTCTAAAGACTGACATCTAGGGGAAGCCCTAGGAACTGCAATCTGGGAGGACTTAGCCTTATAATTAAAGTGATAGCCATTGAAAATAGAGGTAGGCCGATTTTTGTTTTGTTTTTGTCCTCTGGGTTTCGCCTGCCATATCAGTTCTGTTATACTCAGACATAATTTTAACAGTTTGATGAGACCAGGTGAGAAACGAACACAGGTGAAATCAATGAACAGAAATGAAAGACAGGGCTTCGTTCTAGAACACAAAGAAACAGCGCTATGTTCAAGGACACAAAGAAAAAGAACACGAGGTTGACAAAGAAAAGAAAAGAACCTTACAATGCTATGGAATGCGGTCTCTTTAGGTTTATCACCCAAAGACACCGTACATCTTCTGTCAGTGCTAAATCTCCCAGAGGCCCATCCTCAGTAGAACACACACAGATGAGTGTTCTCACAACCGCTTATTATGTTGCATAAAACAAACATTTGATGCAATAACAGTATTATAACATAATCTTGTCATTTCTCTCGCACATGACGTTTGGCATTCAGGCTAAAGAGTTCAATCTTGGTTTCATCAGACCAGAGAATCTTGTTTCTCATAGTCAGAGTCCTTTTGGTGCCTTTTGGCAAACTCCAAGTGGGCTGTCATATGCCTTTTACTGAGGAGTGGCTTCTGTCTGGCCACTCTACCATGAAGGCCTGATTCGTGGAGTGCTGCAGAGATGGTTGTCCTTCTGGAAGGTTCTCCCATCTCCACAGAGGAAGTCTGGAGCTCAGTCAGTGACTCTTGGGTTCCATTGGGTTCTCCCTGACCAAAGCCCTTCTCCCCCAATTGCTGAGTTTGGCCGGGCGGCCAGCTCTAGGAAGAGTCTTGGTGGTTCCGTACTTCTTCCACTTAAGAATGATGGAGGCCACAGTGATCTTGGGGACCTTCAATACTGCAAAAATGTTTGGTACCCTTCCCAGATCTGTGCCTCGACATAATCCTGTCTCTGAGCTCTATGGACAATTACTTCGACCTCATGGCCTGGTTTTTGCTCGGACATGCAATGTCAACTGTGGGACCTTATATAGACAGGTTAGTGCCTTTCCAAATCATATCCAATCAATTGAATTTACCACAGGTGGACTCCAATCAAGTTGTTTAACCATCTTAAGGATGATCAATGGAAACAGGATGCACCAGAGGTCAATTTTGAGTCTTAAAGCAAAAGGTCTGAATACTTATGTAAATGCATTTTACATTTTTAATAAAGCAAACATTAAAAACAATTTTTTTGCTTTGTCATTATGGGGTATTGTGTGTAGATCAATGAATAAGACTGTAATGTAACAAAACGTGGGAAAAATCAAGGGGTCTGAATAGTTTCCGAATGCACTGTAGTTCATGGAAAATGCAGTTGAGTAATAGTCCTGCAGCATTTCCTAAACTCGGTCCTGGGGACTGCAAAGTGATTACGTTTTGGTTTTGTCTCTAGCACTACACAGCTGATTCAAATAATTAACTAATCATCAAGCTTTGATCATTTGAATCAGCTGTGTAGTGTTAGGGCGAAACCAAAATGTGCACTCCTTGAGGTCACGAGTTTGGTAAACGCTGCCTCAATTAATCTAAAAGTTTATGAAATTCCATCAGAAGTACTGAAATAGTAACCTCATTAAGTTAAATGAGCCCAGTAAAACGAGCCCAGTAAAACGTTCTCATGGAGCTGATCCAACAGTGAACAAGTCTGTCATATACAATTGTAGGATCTTAATTTGATCACTCTTTTGTTGCTACGAATTTTCCTGCATCTTTCATGATTTGCATAAATTCACTGAAAACCCACACTAACACAAAGATATTTAAACAGTATTACACTTTTCATGTAGCCTACTTTTGGCCAGCTAATAGCCTAATCACCAATCAAGCAACATCATAGACTATACAAATCCTGTTGCTGCAGAATAATATTTCTTTGACAATATAGGTCAAATTAAGATCTGACACTTGTAAGAAGAGTTTGTTGACTCAGTCTCTCTTTGTGTGTAGGCTGATCCATGCCAAGAGGTTAAACAACACCAACTTGCTGTTTGTGGTGGCAGAGAAGATGCCCTGCAACACCTGTGAGGTGGAGAAACTGTCCCAGGCAGAGACAGAGTGTATCCTTGCCAACACATACACATCTGCTGTTGGGAGCCTTCTCCGCTCGTTTGTTTATCTCTTTATCGACTTGTTTATAGGAGTGGCTTTTCACATTCAACTGACTGGTGCTAATGTCAAACCATTTAAATTTGGGTTCAGTCCAGTTCACCCCTTGATGACTATTCTAACTAAAGCATCTGTATTAAGTGTTTATCGTTGTGTTACATTTTTCTATGGCATAAACCTGTGGGAGAGGAAGCTATAGGGGCGGGTGTGTGTAAACACATGGAGACTTGGAGAGTGACTATAAAGGTAGTGTGAGTCATTCCTTAACCACGCCTCTTCCAGTCAAGGAGGATAACCCATCATGTGAGGACATGAGTGCAGCGAGGTATCGAAAAGGGCCCGCTGTGTGCTACGACTACAATCTTTCTGTAAGACTTACAACTGACTGTACAACTCAGCAGACCCTACAATAAACATATACTGTAAATATGCTGATGCGCATAGATTCTATTTTCACTAAGACACACACTAAGAATATTTATTTTTTATTTTCAAAAATTCTACTGTATGACTAAAAATGTCTCCTTTACTCTCCAGGAGAACACATCAGACTGTGGGCGGGGCCACTCCTTCCACCCCTCACTCCAGACCCTGCTCATGATTCAGCTCTTCCTCCTCTATCCAATCGCCAGCCCTCATATTCTGCCTCTTTTACTTTAATTTTCCTCCAGTCTGCTCTCCCCAGCTCTTTGTCCATCCTAAAGCTCCCACCCTCTCCCCTCTATGCTCCGCCCCTGCTCTAGTCATAGGTTATAATGGGACTTCCTGTCACTGCAACTTGGAAGCCTTGAGTACCGCGCTACTGTACCCAGCTAGCTTCAATTGTTGTTGCTTAGTGACAGTTGCAGGACCTTTATGTTCTCAGCGAGTTGCGAACCTTTATCCATGGGAAGAGATTCAAAAGGTTGGTGTTCCAACCACCACAATTATCAGAGGCTATGTCAGAAAAGAAAAAAGACCCCATCCCCACCCGCATCAACAAGACGAGTGACAAGTGAAAAGACGAGTTGGATGCCATGTCACAGAGCTCCAACCGTCATGGACACAGCAGAGTTTAGGTTGTCTGTTTGTGCCTCTGTTAGTCAGATGGGATGAAGAGACATGGCCTCCATCTCGCTCACTCATCTCTGACCTGATCAGTTTCATCTCTCTGTCATATGTCTCTCATAGGGGGCTACTGTATGGATCATTCAGAAAATGAAGGAAAAAAATAACTTTCAAGTATACAAAAACATACAATTATAAACTGTTGAAGTGTTGAGTATTCAAAGCACATGTTAGGGTATCATTTGCAATGTAAGTTGTTACATTAATTTATTTATGCACTATATCTACTTTTGCCAAAATGAGAGACTTTGATGTGGTCTTGTTTTTATAACCAAGTGAAAGGAAAAAGAGAAACCCAGAAAGGAAAACTAGAGAAATAGTGTTAGGAATATCTGAGTTGGCTGAATTCCAATTCTTCTTGTACACCTCTACTGTTCTCCACTTGAAGTTAGAACTGTTTCTGCCCCTGGAAGCACAGTATTACTTTTATAATCATGGTAACATGGAAATATACTATGAAATAGTAGTCACGTTGTATAAAATGGAGACAGGCGCAGGAATACATAATAGGGGGTTTTAATAATCCACCCAAAAATACAACATGCCATGAAAGACACGGGGATAAATCCCAAAACAAACACGTATACAAAAACACAGGGATGTAACCCAAACAAAAGAGCAAGATTAAACCTCTAATAAATACACAGGACGAGACCCGCAATACAATACACAGGACGAAACCCGTAATACAATACACAGGACGAAACCCGTAATACAATACACAGGACGAAACCCGTAATACAATACACAGGACGAAACCCGTAATACAATACACAGGACGAAACCCGTAATACAATACACAGGACGAAACCCGTAATACAATACACAGGACGAAACCCGTAATACAATACACAGGACGAAACCCGTAATACAATACACAGAACGAAACCCGTAATACAATACACAGGACGAAACCCGTAATACAATACACAGGACGAAACCCGTAATACAATACACAGGACGAAACCCGTAATACAATACACAGGACGAAACCCGTAATAACAAGTGCACAACAATACACAGGACGAAACCCGTAATACAATACACAGGACGAAACCCGTAATAACAAGTGCACAACAATACACAGGACGAAACCCGCAATACAATACACAGGACGAAACCCGTAATACAATACACAGGACGAAACCCGTAATACAATACACAGGACGAAACCCGTAATACAATACACAGGACGAAACCCGTAATACAATACACAGGACGAAACCCGTAATACAATACACAGGACGAAACCCGTAATACAATACACAGGACGAAACCCGTAATACAATACACAGGACGAAACCCGTAATACAATACACAGGACGAAACCCGTAATACAATACACAGGACGCAACCCGTAATACAATACACAGGACGAAACCCGTAATACAATACACAGGACGAAACCCGTAATACAATACACAGGACGAAACCCGTAATACAATACACAGGACGAAACCCGTAATAACAAGTGCACAACAATACACAGGACGAAACCCGTAATACAATACACAGGACGAAACCCGTAATAACAAGTGCACAACAATACACAGGACGAAACCCGCAATACAATACACAGGACGAAACCCGTAATACAATACACAGGACGAAACCCGTAATACAATACACAGGACGAAACCCGTAATACAATACACAGGACGAAACCCGTAATACAATACACAGGACGAAACCCGTAATACAATACACAGGACGAAACCCGTAATACAATACACAGGACGAAACCCGTAATAACAATACACAGGACGAAACCCGTAATACAAGACACAGGACGAAACCCGTAATACAATACACAGGACGAAACCCGTAATAACAAGTGCACAACAATACACAGGACGAAACCCACAATACAATACACAGGACGAGACCCGCAATACAATACACAGGACGAGACCCGTAATAACAAGTGCACAACAATACACAGGACGAAACCCGCAATACAATACACAGGACGAGACCCGCAATACAATACACAGGACGAGACCCGTAATAACAAGTGCACAACAATACACAGGACGAAACCCGCAATACAATACACAGGACGAGACCCGCAATACAATACACAGGACGAAACCCGTAATAACAAGTGCACAACAATACACAGGACGAGACCCGCAATACAAGACACAGGACGAGACCCGCAATACAATACACAGGACGAGACCCGCAATACAATACACAGGACGAGACCCGTAATAACAAGTGCACAACAATACACAGGACGAAACCCGCAATACAATACACAGGACGAGACCCGCAATACAATACACAGGACGAAACCCGTAATAACAAGTGCACAACAATACACAGGACGAGACCCGCAATACAAGACACAGGACGAGACCCGCAATACAATACACAGGACGAGACCCGCAATACAATACACAGGACGAAACCCGTAATAACAAGTGCGCAACAATACACAGGACGAGAGCCGTAATAACGAGTACACAATACCAGCAGCATGGGAACCGAAACAACAAAGCACAGGTACTCAAAGACCAACGGACATGGGAACAATAACCGACCACACAATGGTGAACAGAGGGCACATATATACAACTACTAATCAGGAGAATGGGAATCAGGTGTGCATAATGAGACCGTTCAGTGGCACCTAGAAACGGAATGAGCAACAGTACCGGGGGAATCCGTGACACATTTGATTATCATAGTTGACTGATGTTAGTTAATGAATTGGTAATTATGTTTCCAAATCGGACAAAGCAAATTATAACTTTTCCCTTGCAAAAATAATTCAAATACTAGGCTACACCAATGTATTATGAATTAGTATTAAGCCTCTGAAGAGTCTGAGCGTTTGGGCTTCATTGCTGTATGTGGTGTGTACTTTCCCACTCTCCACAGACTAATTGAATTGTTGTTTCCACATCATTTCGACAAAATGACATTGAACCAACGTGTCATAGACATTGGATTAGCAATTGTGCTCAGTGGGATCCTTTCTGATCAGTGGACATTCTGACTGACCTCTACTCCTAACCCAGTGAAAGCTAACCCCTCTGCCAATCCTCATACATCCGCTCCACCAGGTCCACTAATGTTCCTAGGACTATATTTGTATGTGTTTAATATCTGTTGTCACCACAGCAGAGCAGATATACTAATATCTATTCAGACTGGCCCAAAAGTATCTTGTTTTAGTTGCAGGTAGGTTTTGGCAGAACTTCGCTTGTATTACCTTTGACAGACACTGTGTAACTTCAGACCATTTGCTATTGGGGGATTGGGGTTGAATATTCCCCACATAAAGGAATGCAGCCGAGGCCACTACAACTTACTGTATGGTGCAGTCTGGGTTTTCTGTTACATGTCATTCTGATCCATTTGAAGTGAAATGTCATTAGACTCCATGTTTTGTTGTCATAGTGCCTTGATGCACTTTGTTTTGGAAAGCATTGTCTCTTGAGCTACTGTACAGTACCTTTATAGAAGAGGCACCCTTATGGCTGTGGAGCTACAGGATCTTCATAGAGCAAGTCTGTTGGCTATATATCTATGGTAGCTTTATAGAGACACCATATTGACTAGACGTTATTGTAGCTCAATGTTGACTTTCGATTGGCTGTGGCTCCTGGCTGCTGTACCATTCCAGGGCTACCTGATTGCTACCAGATAGAGTCGCTGTACAGTACCTTTACAGAGCCATCTATAGAGCTAAACTATCAGTATAAATCGACTTAACTGGTCATAGATCTACCTTTATAGGGTCACCTGACCGCTATCATTGCGTTTCTGTCTGAACCGTATGTGCGTTTGTGTTTGTGTATGGGTGTATGTTTGTTTTAACCCTCAGAGCGAATGTCTTTAAAACTGGGTTGAGAGGATGGGGAATGACAGTTTTGGTAGCGTAGCTGTTTGTTGTTCCAATTCCAATGGAAGAAGTGTTATATCAGATGTTGTTATGGAGGGGGAAAAAATATTTTACAAAAAAATAATCCAATCAATTTTTTCTCACCGGTTTGCTCAATATATTGTCATGAGGGAGCTGCATACTGTATGTGACCCCTGTATTCACAGAGGTGTTCAAAAATAATGTTTAATATGTCCGTGTGTTTCTGTTTCAAAGGATACATAGTGACTAAGCCTCTCTAAATGCCTTAGTGTTTCAGTGTTCTCCCTCTTACACACTCGTGCGCGTGCGCACGTACACACACACACCGTGAGCCTCCCAAATATTCACTTTCTCCGCAGACTTTCCCAATCCAGAATGTTGCACTCTGGATTTAAAGAGGTTTAGGTTTTGATGTGTCCATCCGTTGATATAAAATGGTGTGAGTTTCTTGTACACATTGCTGCTTGGAGTGGAGGACTTTCATAGTTTACATTGACTCTGAAATCCCTCCACCCCACCTCACTGTTAACGTAACATCTAAACCCCCAAACCTCCTTTACTGTAACCATAAATACACACATAATGTACAGTGAACAATACCATTTTTGGCAAGACCAAATGTTTCGTAACAGCATATTTAGATTTTTTATTTTAAATAGGCAAGTCAGTTATGAACAAATTCTTATTTACAATGAGAGCCTACCCCAGCCAAACCCTGACGATGCTGGGCCAATTGTGCCGATTGTGATACAGCCCAGGATCCAACCCAGGTCTGTAGTGATGCCTCTAGCACTGGAATGCAGTGCCTTAGACCGCTGCCCCACCCAGGATCCCTATCTCACTGAAAGACTGGACCAAATAGAAACTCAGAATCTGACGTTTGCAATTGTCTCCTTTCAATGTTAGGGTCCACCATTTTTGAAATTCCTTGTATAAATAGTCCTGTTGCATTTTATTGTTTTATTATATCACAGCATTTGTTTGTCCCTCTGTTGTCCCTCCGTCAATGAAGGTTACATTCGCTGTGGAAATGTACCCCCTGTGACTTTCTCTGGCTCAGCAGCAGACACAAGCACTAACAAATTTACACATTCAGACATGCAGTTACACACTTATGCACCCACATGCACAAAGCACACACATGTAACACTAACAGTTATACCTACACATGCACAGCTGGGGGATGTTCAGCTCTAGACTGAAGTAAGCCAGGGATGTCTATTCCCTGTGTGGGATGTCAGAGGCTGGCTCAGGGTGTGGGTCTCCATAGAACAGCATGGGACCGTGTCAAACAAAAGGTAAAAGAATCATGATTTGTATGTCTGTGTGTCTGTGTGCTGAGGGACACAGGTCGGTTTTCTGTGGTTTGAAAAATTTACTTTTTGCTCTAAAAAAAAAAGAAGGGGAAAAAGGGCACGTTTGGGGTGAGAGGACCGGGTCTGGTTTACAGCCAGCCCTAAAGGGAGGGTCTCCACGTGGGGTGAGAGGACCGGGTCTGGTTTACAGCCAGCCCTAAAGGGAGGGTCTCCACGTGGGGTGAGAGGACCGGGTCTGGTTTACAGCCAGCCCTAAAGGGAGGGTCTCCACGTGGCCCTGCCCCTGCCTACCCTTGCGGTGTCTGTGCGTCTCTGTGGGAAAGACACGTGTGTATGTGATTCTGTAGTCTGTAGTCTGGTGCTATGTGACCATGTTTGACAAATGTGTTTAAAAAAAAACAGTAACAAAAAAATAATAAATTCAGTCAAATTCTAAGTGAAGTAAAAAAAATGGAATAAAGTAAAGATAAGTTTGAGATCTAAACTGTTTTTATTTTTATTTATTTTCCGTGGGTGTCTTGAGTGTGTATGTGTGTGCGCGGAAGATTTAGCTCCCTCTCGCTGGGCATTGGTCCATGTCGCTCCATTCTTTTGTACTGATAAAGCAAAAAAAAAAAGAGGGTAAAATTTGTAAAATATTGTGTCTGTGACTCCTTGTAAAATATTTTCAAATTGTTTATTACAGAGAATCAGTTATTAAATAATGTTCATATTTTTCACTTCATTTAAATGTCTGGTGTTTGTTTTTACATCTCTGAAATGCCAGGACTCCAGTATATACCTACTTTATAGCAGGGCACACCTGATTCTAATAATCTGCTGGTTGATAAACTGAACCAGGTTAGTTGCAACTGGGGATGGGAGTGAAAACTTACAGGACGGTAGCTCTACAGGAACAGGGTTGGAGACCCCTGCTGTATAGGCTTCATACACACAGTTCACATACACTATTATTATCAGTAACCTTTTTACAGGTCTCCAAAACATCACACTAACAAATCCTCCCTATTAGCTTTTGACAAATATTATACAACGGGTGGGTCTAATCCTGAATCCAATGTCCATTCCACAAGTTACCAACAACATACATAGTTGATTTTATATATAAAGAAATGTTAGTAGGTATTCAACGTATAGTGTTGCATCCATGGACAGATATCCCAATGACACTGAACAACAACACAACGTACTAAGAAAGTCAGTGAGAGCCGTGTGCCACGTGGCTGGGTCATACATATAGCATGGATGTCCTGCTCCTTTCATCACCAACACCTTGTGATTGGCTAGCTTCCTCAGGTTGTTCAGAGAAACCTCCTTTAGCTAAGCATCCTGGTCTCCATTGACAATCAGAGACGGAGTCTGGAATGAAAGTAGAGGTGGCTAGTTCAAATAAACTGTTACCCAATCTCACATACAAAGGCCGGGTTTCAATCTGATCGCAGGTTGTAGACAATACGGCTTTAAAAGGCCATTTCCAATTTCCAGGCAGTCACACAGAGCACCCAAACACAGGACATGTTGCATAGGAGCAAAGCCAGTGTTTGCAACAATCACTGACCAACGAGAGAAGAGAAAAGAGAGAGGAGAGAGCTATAATCACTCAGTACACACCTACACGCACCTGTATGCTGATGTACTGCTCTACTGTGAATTTCTCAGGGCAGATGGGAGCCACAGCGATGTATGCCCGGACCAGAGCATCGTGCTGGAAGAGGAAGGGCAGGGAGTACATGCCACTGACAGAGGGACTGACTACCACGACTGGCCCCATCCCCAGGGCCACACACACCTGCTTCAGGAACCCACCAGGGGCCAGTTCTCCTACAGCGGATGGGGCCACTGAGGACTTAGACTGACCAAGACCTGGGGGCGGGGGAGGGGAGAGGAAGAGGCAGATGGAGTTACAGGTCAGTGATTCATTGAGTCATGAATTATGTTTTTGTTGCTCAATCAACTCATCCACTACTAATTTACTACTATTCTCACAACCGAAGCTCACCTGGTAGGTTGATGGCCACAGCACAACAGCCAGCTTTGGCCAATGTCTCCAGTGTACCTATATTGAGCCAATTCTCAGATGAGAAACGGATGCCATGCAGAAGTAGGATGGACAGATTGACTTCAGCTGTAGCCGGTTCAGCTTGTCTGTAAAACAGAGGGGCCTTGCAGGATTCCACATGCAAGCTCCCTTCTGTCATTTTAGCAGCACACATCTTATGAAGGGGGTTAAAAAAAGTAATACAGCCTAAATATAATTACCAAATATTTGAAGAAAGAAGGTGAAAAAGTCATTTCCAATGCCTTACATCCAATAGTCCTGTTTTAGGCTATTGTCCAGCCTGGTCTCATAAACTAGATGTAAAAAAGTAAATGTAAATCCGGGACACTGAAATTAGTACTGGGTGGGCGTATTTACAACATATTGTACGGATTGCAATTCGTAATATACAGTATCATAGGAAAAGGATGATGGACATCCACAAATTAATACACCATACTAAATATAAAATATCAAACTAAATGGAGGTAGACAGATTTACGTCTACTGTTACATCTACCCCATGAGTCCAGGTTATAGCATCATAAAATACAGTATATTGTAAACAAATGTATGGCACATTAGCACTACAGATATTACGTCATAAAAATAAAGTGATATCTGCATGTGTAAATGCATTTAATCTGCTACATTGGGCCTGTTAGGGCCTCATTGATTGTATCTAATGTCTGTATGCAATTTCTTTAGTGTTGTGCATGTAGTGAAGGCTAGCTTCATTGTCGCATTTTAATGTTAGCCACCAATTGAAATGTAGGAAGGAGTCTTGTCAAATTTTCTGTAATCGATCTCCAGGGAAAGTTACAGCTCATAGCTCGTATTGCCCACAGGCACACATTGGGGCGGCAGGGTAGCCTAGTGGTTAGAGCATTGGACTAAAAAGGTTGTAAGTTCAAATCCCCGAGCTGACAAGTTACACAATCTGTTGTTCTGCCCCTGAACAGGCAGTTAACCCTCTGTTCCTAGGCTGTCAATGAAAATAAGTATTTGTTCTTAACTGACTTGCCTATTAAAATAAAAAAATTAAATTGTCACTGATCCGCTTGTGATCAAAGTTCACATTTATTCAAAATGATTTGCTTAGCCTAGATTTTGATGCATGTAAGACAAATGTATCTTTACATTCACGCTGTCTTGAGTGGTTTCTCTCTGAACTATAAGTGGGGAAGGCTGCAGTGTTGCCAACTAATTTTCAGGGTAAGTTGCAGGTTGATTTGTTGCTAAATTACGTTGTGATGTCATTGCGTGATAACGTAAAACTGCGTCATTACGTAGAATTACTCAAATTGTCTGGCCATCAAATATGATATGACATTTGTTCAGGTACAGACACCCACTCCTTTCTGTACAATTTTGATTGAGACATGTTGATGGATGTTGTACGTTCTGTTCAAGATCAAACATTCATGACCAACTATATTCATTGGGTTTGACTCGTCGAAACCGTACTACTGCTGCTGCAGTCAGCCAACAATGATTTGCAATTTGCTGAAATTGCTGCTGCCTATGCACGAGTTGAGCGCCTGCTGCTGACGTCACCCACAATGCACTTTTGCAGCCAGGCACGTGTCATTAAGAGGGGAAATACGTGCATTTTAGCGTTAAGTCACTTTTCAAAAGTTGCTAAAAGTTCCAAATACATTTGTAAAAGTAGCTAAATTTGTTGCTAGGTGCTGTTTGAAAAAAAAGTTGCCAGGGTAGTCTGAAAAGTTGCTAAATCTAGCAACAAAGTGGCTAAATTGGCATCACTGGATGGCTGTGTGGTTTCACTTTTCTCCTGAAAAAGTCTACTGTAATCTTTGTGGTCGTTTGGATTCTACTGACGTCCAGTGGTGATCACGGGTATTGCCGAGGCTCATAAATAAACTGTTACACTGACTTGAGTTGATATTTTAGGCTCCATTGTATTAATGATTAATGTACTTATCGATTGGTTGTCTTTTTGGGGTAAGCGGCTCTGTTTGATTAGCTTGTTACATGTTCACATGTGGGTGGACGGGATAAAGTCATTATTCACACTGATTTAGTAACTTTGGATTTTCCCGTCCAGTAAACGCCACAATATATATGTTTTAATCGGCTTCTTAATTTTTCGCCGTGTTCTACCCTAATCCATTTCGTTGAAACACGACAGCCTCGAGGAACTCCAGAACTGACAAAAAATCCTCGTATCTGCTTCCATTCAGCACTGCTCTCATTCTTTACCTTAGCCATGCAACTCATTCTTTCCTGTGTTTTCCTGGCATTTTGGAGGGGATTGGTCAAAGGTAAGAAGAAAATAAAACGTTTTTTTGTAATTCTATTTTGGAGACAATTGACAGTAGATTAATGTGCCAATTAGTATCTATTTTAATGTATCTGGAATTGGTTTATTGATTTTATTGTTGAGTTGTGTCTTTTTGTTGGTTACACATTATATTCCTTGGTCAGCTCATTTTACAAAGAAATGGTATGGAAGTGACTGCAGCAAAAACGATTAGGTGCCATTTCAGTTTGGTTATTAACGGGATCAGTAATGTATACTGTAATGTTACTGACTGCATTCTGTCAAGTGGGTGATTCTGTCAGGTGAAGAGTTTTGATAGGGGAAAGGAGACACTTCTCCACCCATGTAAGCTTCACAAAAATGGTGTAATGGTCCAAAGGTCATGTGTGCTCAGTCAGACCCATGCACAAATGTTGTTCAGGAAAATAGCTGACACACAGACAGCTGGGTACCCAACACATACTTTTCAGAATTCAGTAAATAGGCCTAGTGGTTGTAAGTTAGAACTTCTAACCAAAGCCCTTCTGAAACAACCCTAATTTGTAATAAACTCCAGTAAAATAGTGGTTAGATTGAATGAATAACAAGTCCCATCAGGCATTAGGACTGTGTTTTTTGTGTTTGGCCATAGGGTCCCGCTGTCCTCTGAATGACTTCCAGCGTTCCGAGGGAAGGGAGCTGGTTCCGACCTCCTGGAACTCTGCACGGGTGCTGATACTGCCAGGGCTGATGCTGGAGGACTGTGCCAGACGATGCTCAAATACACTGGACTGCAGGTACCCTGGAGTGTTGTACAACCTCACTACAACACCTAGCAATCTTAGCGGTTAAGGTGTTGGACACAGGTTTGAGTTCCAGTCAGACTACCCCCAAATTCTTAAAAAATATAACACAAGCTTACATGAAAACTCCTTGGACAAGGAAGCGTGCAGGTAAGATCATGGTCGACCCTGGACACCCCATCTTTTAAAGACTCTCCACTGGCAGACGGTTAAGGGTCCCATTCAGTCAACATTGTGGAAGTTCATCTTGACAGCGTGATTGCAATTTAAAGGCTGCATTCACGGTAAATGCTGCATATGTCGGCTCAATCGGAAATTACCTTTGAATTTCTAGCACGGAATCTGTAACGCTTCAGCTATACAGATTGAATAGAGCCCTGGGTCAATCATGAAAAAATGGCCTCCACCTGAACAGTTTCTTCCCCCATGCTGTGGCCCTCTTCCCGCAATCTGTGGCTCTCATCAACCGGCAAGCGGGCTCATAGGAATTACGCTATATATACACAAGTATGTGGACACCTATTCAAGTTAGTGGATTCAGCTATTTCAGCCACACCCGTTGCTGACAGGTGTATAAAATTGAGCACACACCCGTGCAATCTCCATAGACAAGCATTTGCAGTAGAATGGCCTTACTGAAGAGCTCAGTTACTTTCAACGTGGCACCGTCATAGGATGCCACCTTTCCAACAAGTCCATTTTGGACATTTCTCCCCTGCTAGACCTGCCCCGGTCAACTGTAAGTGCTGTTATTGTGAAGTGGAAATGTGTAGGAGCAACAACGGCTCAGCCGCAAAGTAGAGGGCCACACAAACTCACAGAATGGGACCGGCGAGTGCTGAAGCGCGAAGAGCTTAAAAATCGTCTGTCCTCAGTTGCAACACTCACTACCGAGTTCCAAACTGCCTCTGGAAGCAACATCAGCACAATAACTGTTTGTCGGGAGGTTTATGAAATGGGTTTTCATGGCCAAGCAGTCACACACAAGCCTAAGATCACCATGCGCAATGCCAAGCTTCGGCTGGAGTGGTGTAAAGCTCACCGCCATTGGACTCAGGAGCAGTGGAAACGCATTATGTTGAGTGATGAATCACGCTTCACCAATGGGCGAATCTGGGTTAGGCGGATGCCAGGAGAACGCTACCTGCCCCAACGCATAGTGCAACTGTAAAGTTTGGTGGAGGAGGAATAATGGTCTGGGGCTGTTTTTCATGTTTCGGCCAAGGCCCCTTAGTTCCATTGAAGGGAAATCTTACCTCTTCAGCATAAAATGACATTGTAAGCGTTTCTGTGCTTCCAACTTTGTGGCAACAGTTTGGAGAAGGCCCTTTCAGTGTGGAAGAACTGGCCTGCACAGAGCCCTGTCCTCAACCCCATCGAACACCTTTGGGATGAATTGGAATGCAGACTGCGAGCCAAGCCTAATCGCCCGACCTCACTTATGGTCTTGTGGCTGAATGAAAGCGAGTCCCCGCAGCAATGTTCCAACATCTAGTGGAAAGCCTTCCCAGAAGACTGGAGGCTGTTATAGCAGCAAAGGGGGATCAACTCCATATTAATGCCCATGATTTTGGAATGCGATGTTTGACGAGCCATGTAGTGTAAGTGACTTTGCATTGAACCAATTACTGCACCTTGTCATCAATGACCTCTAATACAAATCTGCACTATACTGCATTTGCACCAGTGAGGCTGCTGAGGGGAGGACAGCTCATAATAATGTCTGGAACAGAGTGAATGGAATGGCATCAAACAGATGGCATGTTTGATGTATTTGATACCATTCCACTAATTCCTCTCTGGCCATTACCACGAGCCTGTCTTCCCCAATTAAGGTGCCACCAACCTCCTGTGATTTGCACTATGTAGACCTCTACAACATTGTATATATTTGCCATGGCAACATCCTTCCCTCTGCTTATATAGAAGTATCCCCTCTTTAAATTGTATATTCCCACTGCAATCAGCCTAAACTCCAGAGTTTTATGTTTACTGTACCGATATTGAATACTCTGTATGATGTCTATGTGCACTTGTGTTTCTATTCTGTTTGTATATTGTCTGTTGCTGGCAGCACCTTCTCACTAAGGCAAATTCTGGGTATTCTATGTGTAAATGTACTTTGACGAAATAAAGGAGATTCTAATTTCACCAGAGCCTTCAACTACGAGACGCGTCCCTCCATCACCTGTAAACAGCTGCCATGGGTGGAGGATGGCAGCAACGCAGAGGTCAAGAGGAACGTCAACTGTGACCTTTATGAGAAGAAGGGTAAGCTTTGTGGTCAAAGTGAGGTCATGTTCTCTGTCATTTATGTCATTTTACTACAAAATGTAGTGTCAGTAGTATGCTGTGATTTTAGTTTGAAAATATATATTTTTTTCTGTGATGTGCAGTCTACGTAAGAAAGTGCATTGTGGGTAAAGGAGAAGACTATCGAGGCAAGGTGTTCATGACAAAAAGTGGCCATACTTGTCAACAGTGGTGGTCAAAGTTCCCACACGATCACAGGTAATATCATCCCATTGATTTCTGAGAGTTGTTGTTTGGAATCTGAAAACATGACCCAGAAGAATATATAATACGATATGTCTCTGTCTCTCTCACACACATGCTGTTGCTATACTTGTCATAGATGGACACCCACAGCCACTAATGGCTTGGAGCTGAACTACTGCAGGAACCCAGATGGGGACCGCATCGGGCCGTGGTGCTACACCACTGATCCAGAACGGCGTTATGAGACCTGCAATATCCCCCACTGCAAAGATGGTACATCCCATTCTGTTATAAAATTCCAGCAGTTGAAGGATTGCAACTGCATATGTTTCTAAAGATAATGTGATAACACTATGTGTGTATGTATTGTATTTGAACTTATTATCTGTTAGGCACAGTGGACATGTCTGTTAGGCACAGTGGACATGTCTGTTAGGCACAGTGGACATGTCTGTTAGCTACAGTGGACATGTCTGTTAGGCACAGTGGACATGTCTGTTAGCTACAGTGGACATGTCTGTTAGCTACAGTGGACATGTCTGTTAGCTACAGTGGACATGTCTGTTAGCTACAGTGGACATGTCTGTTAGGCACAGTGGACATGTCTGTTAGCTACAGTGGACATGTCTGTTAGCTACAGTAGACATGTCTGTTAGCTACAGTGGACATGTCTGTTAGCTACAGTGGACATGTCTGTTAGGCACAGTGGACATGTCTGTTAGGCACAGTGGACATGTCTGTTAGGCACAGTGGACATGTCTGTTAGGCACAGTGGACATGTCTGTTTGGCACAGTGGACATGTCTGTTTGGCACAGTGGACATGTCTGTTTGGCACAGTGGACATGTCTGTTTGGCACAGTGGACATGTCTGTTTGGCACAGTGGACATGTCTGTTAGCTACAGTGGACATGTCTGTTAGCTACAGTGGACATGTCTGTTAGCTACAGTGGACATGTCTGTTAGCTACAGTGGACATGTCTGTTAGCTACAGTGGACATGTCTGTTAGCTACAGTGGACATGTCTGTTAGCTACAGTGGACATGTCTGTTAGCTACAGTGGACATGTCTGTTAGCTACAGTGGACATGTCTGTTAGCTACAGTGGACATGTCTGTTAGGCACAGTGGACATGTCTGTTAGGCACAGTGGACATGTCTGTTAGGCACAGTGGACATGTCTGTTAGGCACAGTGGACATGTCTGTTAGGCACAGTGGACATGTCTGTTAGGCACAGTGGACATGTCTGTTTGGCACAGTGGACATGTCTGTTTGGCACAGTGGACATGTCTGTTTGGCACAGTGGACATGTCTGTTTGGCACAGTGGACATGTCTGTTTGGCACAGTGGACATGTCTGTTTGGCACAGTGGACATGTCTGTTTGGCACAGTGGACATGTCTGTTTGGCACAGTGGACATGTCTGTTAGGCACAGTGGACATGTCTGTTAGCTACAGTGGACATGTCTGTTAGCTACAGTGGACATGTCTGTTAGCTACAGTGGACATGTCTGTTAGCTACAGTGGACATGTCTGTTAGCTACAGTGGACATGTCTGTTAGCTACAGTGGACATGTCTGTTAGCTACAGTGGACATGTCTGTTAGCTACAGTGGACATGTCTGTTAGCTACAGTGGACATGTCTGTTAGCTACAGTGGACATGTCTGTTAGGCACAGTGGACATGTCTGTTAGGCACAGTGGACATGTCTGTTAGGCACAGTGGACATGTCTGTTTGGCACAGTGGACATGTCTGTTTGGCACAGTGGACATGTCTGTTTGGCACAGTGGACATGTCTGTTTGGCACAGTGGACATGTCTGTTTGGCACAGTGGACATGTCTGTTTGGCACAGTGGACATGTCTGTTTGGCACAGTGGACATGTCTGTTAGCTACAGTGGACATGTCTGTTAGGCACAGTGGATATATCTGTTTGGCACAGTGGACATATCTGTTTGGCACAGTGGATATATCTGTTTGGCACTGTGGACATGTCTGTTAGGCACAGTGGACATGTCTGTTAGCTACAGTGGACATGTCTGTTAGGCACAGTGGATATATCTGTTTGGCACAGTGGACATATCTGTTTGGCACAGTGGATATATCTGTTTGGCACAGTGGACATGTCTGTTAGGCACAGTGGACATGTCTGTTAGGCACAGTGGATATATCTGTTTGGCACAGTGGATATATCTGTTTGGCACAGTGGACATGTCTGTTAGCTACAGTGGACATGTCTGTTAGGCACAGTGGATATATCTGTTTGGCACAGTGGACATATCTGTTTGGCACAGTGGATATATCTGTTTGGCACAGTGGACATGTCTGTTAGGCACAGTGGACATGTCTGTTAGGCACAGTGGATATATCTGTTTGGCACAGTGGATATATCTGTTTGGCACAGTGGACATGTCTGTTAGGCACAGTGGACATGTCTGTTAGGCACAGTGGACATGTCTGTTTGGCACAGTGGACATATCTGTTTGGCACAGTGGACATATCTGTTTGGCACAGTGGACATATCTGTTTGGCACAGTGGACATATCTGTTTGGCACAGTGGACATATCTGTTTGGCACAGTGGACATATCTGTTTGGCACAGTGGACATGTCTGTTTGGCACAGTGGACATGTCTGTTAGGCACAGTGGATATGTCTGTTAGGCACAGTGGACATGTCTGTTAGGCACAGTGGACATGTCTGTTAGGCACAGTGGATATGTCTGTTAGGCACAGTGGACATGTCTGTTAGGCACAGTGGACATGTCTGTTAGGCACAGTGGACATGTCTGTTTGGCACAGTGGACATGTCTGTTAGGCACAGTGGATATGTCTGTTAGGCACAGTGGACATGTCTGTTTGGCACAGTGGACATGTCTGTTTGGCACAGTGGACATGTCTGTTTGGCACAGTGGACATGTCTGTTTGGCACAGTGGACATGTCTGTTTGGCACAGTGGACATGTCTGTTTGGCACAGTGGACATGTCTGTTAGCTACAGTGGACATGTCTGTTAGCTACAGTGGACATGTCTGTTAGCTACAGTGGACATGTCTGTTAGCTACAGTGGACATGTCTGTTAGCTACAGTGGACATGTCTGTTAGCTACAGTGGACATGTCTGTTAGCTACAGTGGACATGTCTGTTAGCTACAGTGGACATGTCTGTTAGCTACAGTGGACATGTCTGTTAGCTACAGTGGACATGTCTGTTAGGCACAGTGGACATGTCTGTTAGGCACAGTGGACATGTCTGTTTGGCACAGTGGACATGTCTGTTTGGCACAGTGGACATGTCTGTTAGGCACAGTGGACATGTCTGTTAGGCACAGTGGACATGTCTGTTTGGCACAGTGGACATGTCTGTTTGGCACAGTGGACATGTCTGTTTGGCACAGTGGACATGTCTGTTTGGCACAGTGGACATGTCTGTTTGGCACAGTGGACATGTCTGTTAGGCACAGTGGACATGTCTGTTAGATACAGTGGACATGTCTGTTAGGCACAGTGGACATGTCTGTTAGGCACAGTGGACATGTCTGTTAGGCACAGTGGACATGTCTGTTAGGCACAGTGGACATGTCTGTTAGGCACAGTGGACATGTCTGTTAGCTACAGTGGACATGTCTGTTAGCTACAGTGGACATGTCTGTTAGGCACAGTGGACATGTCTGTTAGGCACAGTGGACATGTCTGTTAGATACAGTGGACATGTCTGTTAGATACAGTGGACATGTCTGTTAGATACAGTGGACATGTCTGTTAGATACAGTGGACATGTCTGTTTGGCACAGTGGACATGTCTGTTAGGCACAGTGGATATATCTGTTTGGCACAGTGGACATGTCTGTTAGGCACAGTGGACTTGTCTGTTAGATACAGTGGACATGTCTGTTAGGCACAGTGGACATGTCTGTTAGGCACAGTGGACATGTCTGTTAGCTACAGTGGACATGTCTGTTAGGCACAGTGGATATATCTGTTTGGCACAGTGGACATATCTGTTTGGCACAGTGGATATATCTGTTTGGCACAGTGGACATGTCTGTTAGGCACAGTGGACATGTCTGTTAGGCACAGTGGACATGTCTGTTTGGCACAGTGGATATATCTGTTTGGCACAGTGGATATATCTGTTAGGCACAGTGGACATGTCTGTTAGGCACAGTGGACATGTCTGTTTGGCACAGTGGACATATCTGTTTGGCACAGTGGACATATCTGTTTGGCACAGTGGACATATCTGTTTGGCACAGTGGACATATCTGTTTGGCACAGTGGACATATCTGTTTGGCACAGTGGACATATCTGTTTGGCACAGTGGACATGTCTGTTTGGCACAGTGGACATGTCTGTTAGGCACAGTGGATATGTCTGTTAGGCACAGTGGACATGTCTGTTAGGCACAGTGGATATGTCTGTTAGGCACAGTGGATATGTCTGTTAGGCACAGTGGATATGTCTGTTAGGCACAGTGGACATGTCTGTTAGGCACAGTGGACATGTCTGTTAGGCACAGTGGACATGTCTGTTAGGCACAGTGGATATGTCTGTTAGGCACAGTGGACATGTCTGTTAGGCACAGTGGATATGTCTGTTAGGCACAGTGGACATGTCTGTTAGGCACAGTGGACATGTCTGTTAGGCACAGTGGACATGTCTGTTAGGCACAGTGGATATGTCTGTTAGGCACAGTGGACATACAGTGCCTTGCGAAAGTATTCGGCCCCCTTGAACTTTGCAACCTTTTGCCACATTTCAGGCTTCAAACATAAAGATATAAAACTGTATTTTTTTGTGAAGAATCAACAACAAGTGGGACACAATCATGAAGTGGAACGACATTTATTGGATATTTCAAACTTTTTTAACAAATCAAAAACTGAAAAATTGGGCGTGCAAAATTATTCAACCCCCTTAAGTTAATACTTTGTAGCGTCACCTTTTGCTGCGATTACAGCTGTAAGTCGCTTGGGGTATGTCTCTATCAGTTTTGCACATTGAGAGACTGAAAATTTTTCCCATTCCTCCTTGCAAAACAGCTCGAGCTCAGTGAGGTTGGATGGAGAGCATTTGTGAACAGCAGTTTTCAGTTCTTTCCACAGATTCTCGATTGGATTCAGGTCTGGACTTTGACTTGGCCATTCTAACACCTGGATATGTTTATTTTTGAACCATTCCATTGTAGATTTTGCTTTATGTTTTGGATCATTGTCTTGTTGGAAGACAAATCTCCGTCCCAGTCTCAGGTCTTTTGCAGACTCCATCAGGTTTTCTTCCAGAATGGTCCTGTATTTGGCTCCATCCATCTTCCCATCAATTTTAACCATCTTCCCTGTCCCTGCTGAAGAAAAGCAGGCCCAAACCATGATGCTGCCACCACCATGTTTGACAGTGGGGATGGTGTGTTCAGGGTGTTGCTTTTACGCCAAACATAACATTTTGCATTGTTGGCAGAAAGTTCCATTTTGGTTTCATCTGACCAGAGCACCTTCTTCCACATGTTTGGTGTGTCTCCCAGGTGGCTTGTGGCAAACTTTAAACGACACTTTTTATGGATATCTTTAAGAAATGGCTTTCTTCTTGCCACTCTTCCATAAAGGCCAGATTTGTGCAATATACGACTGATTGTTGTCCTATGAACAGAGTCTCCCACCTCAGCTGTAGATCTCTGCAGTTCATCCAGAGTGATCATGGGCCTCTTGGCTGCATCTCTGATCAGTCTTCTCCTTGTATGAGCTGAAAGTTTAGAGGGACGGCCAGGTCTTGGTAGATTTGCAGTGGTCTGATACTCCTTCCATTTCAATATTATCGCTTGCACAGTGCTCCTTGGGATGTTTAAAGCTTGGGAAATCTTTTTATATCCAAATCCGGCTTTAAACTTCTTCACAACAGTATCTCGGACCTGCCTGGTGTGTTCCTTGTTCTTCATGATGCTCTCTGCGCTTTTAACGGACCTCTGAGACTATCACAGTGCAGGTGCATTTATACGGAGACTTGATTACACACAGGTGGATTGTATTTATCATCATTAGTCATTTAGGTCAACATTGGATCATTCAGAGATCCTCACTGAACTTCTGGAGAGAGTTTGCTGCACTGAAAGTAAAGGGGCTGAATAATTTTGCACGCCCAATTTTTCAGTTTTTGATTTGATAAAAAAGTTTGAAATATCCAATAAATGTCATTCCACTTCATGATTGTGTCCCACTTGTTGTTGATTCTTCACAAAAAAATACAGTTTTATATCTTTATGTTTGAAGCCTGAAATGTGGCAAAAGGGGGCCGAATACATTCGCAAGGCACTGTATCTGTTTTGATCACAGAGAACAACACAGTGTTGTTACAAATTGTGTGTGTTTGGGTTTGTGCACAGAGGTGTGTATCACATGTAATGGGGAAGACTACAGGGGTCAGGTTGACCACACAGTGAGTGGCAGAGAGTGCCAACGTTGGGACCAGCAGTACCCACACCAACACATCTACCAGCCTGAGAAGTATGTCTGTCCACCCAGCGCTATTATCACCTACCACTACAACCACCACCACTACAACCACCACCATTATAACCACCACCACTATCACCACGACAACCACCACCACAATAACCACTACAACCACCACCACTATCACCACTACAACCACCACCACTATAACCACCACTACAACCATCATTATAACCACCACTACAACCATCACTACAACAACCACAACCACAACCACTGCTACAACCACTACAACCACCACCACTACAATCACCACCACTATCACCACTACAACCACCAACACTATAACCACTACAACCATCACCACTACAACCACCATCACTATAACCACAACAACTATCACCACAACAACCACCACCATTACAACCACCACCACTATCACCACTACAACCACCGCCACTACAACCATCACTATAACCACCACCACTACAACCACCACTATCACCACAACCACTACAACCACCACCACTATCACCACAACCACCACTACAACCACCATCACCACTACAACCACCACCACTACAACCACCACCGCTACAACCACCACCACTATCACCACTACAACCACCACCACTACAACCACCACTACAACCACCACCACTATAACCACCACTACAACCATCACTATAACCACCACTACAACCACAACCACCACAACCACTACTACAACCACCACCACCACAACCACCACTACAACCACCACTACAACCACCACCACTACAACCACCACTATCACCACTACAACCACCACCACTATCACCACAACAACCACCACGATTACAACCACCACCACTATCACCACTACAACCACCGCCACTACAACCATCACTATAACCACCACTACAACCATCACTACAACCACCACCACTACAACCACTACTACAACCACCACCACCACTACAACCACCACCACTATCACCACTATAACCGGAACAACTTTCACCACTCCAACCACCACAACTCCAACCACCACTACAACCACCACCACTATAACCACCACTACAACCATCACTATAACCACCACTACAACCACAACCACCACCACCACAACCACTACTACAACCACCACAACCACCACTACAACCACCACTACAACCACCACCACTACAACCACCACTATCACCACTACAACCACCACCACTATCACCACAACAACTATCACCACACCAACCACCACGATTACAACCACCACCACTATCACCACTACAACCACCGCCACTACAACCATCACTATAACCACCACCACTATCACCACTTTAACA
This sequence comes from Oncorhynchus keta, assembly GCF_023373465.1. Taxonomy (NCBI): domain Eukaryota; kingdom Metazoa; phylum Chordata; class Actinopteri; order Salmoniformes; family Salmonidae; genus Oncorhynchus; species Oncorhynchus keta. The sequence continues at coordinate 16,200,071 of NC_068430.1, read as the reverse complement.
GGAACAACTTTCACCACTCCAACCACCACAACTCCAACCACCACAACTATCACCACTCCAACCACCATCACTCCAACCACCACCATTACAACCACCACCGCTACAACCACCACCACTATCACCACTACAACCACCACCACTATCACCACTACAACCACCACCACTGTAACCACTACAACCACCACCACTGTAACCACTACAACCACCACCGCTACAACCACCACCACTATCACCACTACAACCACCACCACTATCACCACTACAACCACCACCACTGTAACCATTACAACCACCACCGCTACAACCCCCACCACTATCACCACTACAACCTCCACCACTATCACCACTACAACCTCCACCACTATCACCACTACAATCACCACCACTACCACCACAACTATAACCACTACCACCACCACAACCACTACCACCACTACAACCACTACCACTACACAATTTTTATCACCTACCACTACAACCCCCACCACTATCACCACTACAACCTCCACCACAACCACCACTACAATCACCACCACTACCACTACAACTATAACCACTACCACCACCACAACCATTATAACCACTACCACCACTACAACCACTACCACTACCACTCCACTATTTTTATCACCTACCACTACAACCACCACCACTACAACCACCACCACTATCACCACTACAACCACCACCACTATCACCACTACAACCACCACCACTATAACCACAACAATCTCCACCACAACCACCACTACAACCACCACCACAATCACCACAACCACTACAACCACCACCACAATCACCACTACAACCACCACCACTATCACCACTACAACCACCACCACTATAACCACAACAATCTCCACCACAACCACCACCACTATCACTACTACAACCACCACCACTGTAACCACTACAACCACAACCACTATCATCACTACAACCTCCACTACAACCACCACCACAATCACCACAACCACTACAACCACCACCACAATCACCACTACCACCACTACAACCACCACCACAATCACCACTACCACTACAATCACTACAACCACCACCACCACCACTACCACCACTACAACCACCACCACAATCACCACTACCACCACTACAACCACCACTACAACTACAACCACTATAACCACCACCACTACAACCAGTACCACTACAACTACAACCACTACAACTACAACCACTACCACAACCACTACCACAACCACTACCACCACTACAACCACCACTCTTTTACGTGCTTTTTGTTGTAGGCCTACATGCCTTTGTACAGTGCATTTGAAAAGTATTCAGACCCCTTCACTTTTTCAAAATGTTGTTACTTTACAGCCTTATTCTAAAATGTATTAAATAGTTTTTTCCCCTCATCAATTTACACACAGAACCCATAATGACAAAGCGAAAGCAGGTTTTTATCATTTTTTGCAAGTTCATATTTTTTAAATACCTCATTTACATAAGTATACAGACCCTTTGCTATGAGACTCGAAACTGAGTTCAGGTGTATCCTGTTTCCATTGATCATCATTGAGATGTATCTAAGACTTGATTGGAGTCTACCTGTTAAATTATATTGATTGGAGATGATTTGGAAAGGCACGCACCTATCTATATAAGGTCTTACAGTTGACAGTGCATGTCAGAGCAAAAACCAAGCTATGCGGTCAACTGAATTGTCCGTAGAGCTCCGAGACAAGATTGTGTTGAAGCACAGATCTGGGAGAGGGTACCAAAACATTTCTGCAGCATTGAAGGTCCCCAAGAACACAGTGGCCTCCATCATTCTTATATGGAAGAAGTTTGGAACCACCAAGACCCTTCGTAGACCTGGCTGCCCGGCCAAACTGAGCAATCGGGGAAGAAGGGCCTTGGTCAGGGAGGTGACCAAGAACCCAATGGTCACTCTGCCTGAGCTCCAGAGTTCCTCTGTGGAGATGGGAGAACCTTCCAGAAGGACAACCATCTCTGCAGCACGCCACCAATCAGGCCTTTATGGTAGTGTTAGGCTCTAATTTCCAGAGTAAAAACTCTACTGACACTATGAAATCTTAACCAGGTTTATTCTTCCCAGAGGATCAATACAGTTGCATTAGACAAAGACCTTTTCAGACAAGCAGTGATATTTAAGCCTTCCTCCTAGTCTCTTCCTACACATCTGAACAAACACGGGCCATAAACTTTAATTTCTCCCTTAACGTGACCTGACCTGATCTCGCCCCCTTCATCACTAATCCATGGCTCTCTCCCCTTCTCAATGCCTGACACATGTGATCGCTCTCCCTACACTCAATACATTCCAAGCTCAATTGCCCCCACCATATACTTTCCTCTTACAGATAACCATTAACCTCTGGTGAAGCCCCTCAGCTATGGCACCCCTCGTTTCTCTATTATAACTAATGATTAATAAGGATTTAAAGTTCATAAATCCAAACCTGTCAGTAGAGTGGCCACTCCACAGTAAAAGGCACATGACGGCCCGCTTGGAGTTTGTCAAAAGGCACTTAAAGGACTCCCAGACTGATGAAACCAAGATTTAACTATTTGGACTGAATACCAAGCATCATGTCTGGAAGAAACTTGGCATCACCCTTACGGTGAATCATGGTGGTGGCAGCATCATGCTGTGGGTGTGTTTTTCAGCGGCAGGGACTGGGAGACTAGTCAGGATCAAGGCAAAGATGAACGGAGCAAAGTACAGAGAGATCCTTGATGAAAACTTGCTCCAGAGCGCTCAGGACTTCAGACTGGGGTGAAGATTCGCCTTCCAACAGGACAACGACCCTAAGCACACAGCCAAGATAACGCAGTAGTGGCTTCAGGACAAGTCTCTGAATGACAAATCTCTGGTCCAGCCAGAGCCCGGACTTGACCCCAATCGAACATCACTGGAGAGACCTGAAAATAGCTGTGCAGCGACGCTCCCCATCCAACCTGACAGAGCTTGAGAAGATCTGCAGAGAAGAATGGGAGAAAATCCCCAAATACAGGTGTGCCAAGCTTGTAGCATCATACCCAAGAAGACTTGAGGCTGTAATCGCTGCTAAAAGTGCTTCAGCAAAGTACTGAGTAAAGGGTCTGAATACTGATGTAAATGTAATATTTCAGTTTTTTACTTGTAATTCATGTGCAAAATGTGGAAAAGGTGAAGGGGTTTGAATACTTTCCGAATGCACTGTATACGGCCAGCATTACTCCTGTCTAATCAATATTTAGTACTGTAACAGAGTAGAGAACAATCAATCATTCCAATTGAGAATTTCCTAACATTGTGCTGGAATATTGTACATGTACTTTCCAGGTATCCAGATAAGAGCTTGGATGATGACTACTGCCGTAACCCAGATGCCTCCCCTGTTCCCTGGTGCTACACCACAGACGCTGATATGGAGAGAGAGCGCTGCGAGATCAGCAAGTGCTGTATGTCTTTCCCCCTCATACACCCACCCAGTCCATTAATTCACACTATTCCATCATTATAACAATGTAATACAATCTATATCGGCCCTCATAATGTCACTTTTCTCCTTCACTCTAGCTGTGGTTACAAAGAGACGCCTCCGGTCCAGCTACACCACAAACTGTTTCCGTGGTCGCGGGGAGGATTACCGCGGTAAAGTAAATGAGACGACCGGCGGTATCGCCTGTCAGCGTTGGGACGCCCAGTACCCGCATGAGCACCCCTTCTACCCAAACACCTACGAATGCAAGTAAGCCAGAAAAACAGGCGATAGAGGGATGGATGAATGAGAGGTGGGATTGATGGTTAAAGGGATGAGAGGTGGGACTGCTGGTTAAAGGGATGAGAGGTGGGAGTGCTGGTTAAAGGGATGAGAGGTGGGACTGCTGGTTAAAGGGATGAGAAGATGGACTGATGGTTAAAGGGATGAGAAGATGGACTGATGGTTAAAGGGATGAGAGGTGGGACTGATGGTTAAAGGGATGAGAAGATGGACTGATGGTTAAAGGGATGAGAGGTGGGACTGCTGGTTAAAGGGATGAGAGGTGGGACTGCTGGTTAAAGGGATGAGAGGTGGGACTGATGGTTAAAGGGATGAGAGGTGGGACTGATGGTTAAAGGGATGAGAGGTGGGACTGCTGGTTAAAGGGATGAGAGGTGGGACTGCTGGTTAAAGGGATGAGAGGTGGGACTGCTGGTTAAAGGGATGAGAGGTGGGACTGCTGGTTAAAGGGATGAGAGGTGGGACTGCTGGTTAAAGGGATGAGAGGTGGGACTGCTGGTTAAAGGGATGAGAGGTGGGACTGCTGGTTAAAGGGATGAGAGGTGGGACTGCTGGTTAAAGGGATGAGAGGTGGGACTGCTGGTTAAAGGGATGAGAGGTGGGACTGCTGGTTAAAGGGATGAGAGGTGGGACTGCTGGTTAAAGGGATGAGAGGTGGTATGAGGAGTGAAGTGAAGTTTATTGACATGAATATCTACATGAATGGCTGATCTTGGGTCTAGTTATTTATGTTCCTAGAATACATTTACAATTTAGTCATAGCAGAATCTCATGTCCAGAGCGACTGAGATTCAGTAGCATACATCCAACATACTGTATTTATCCATGAATAATGATCCATGTGTTTCTGTGTGCTATACTTATTGTCTGTACTATACCATTGCTTTCAGGGGCTTGGAGGAGAACTACTGTCGTAACCCAGATGGATCCGAGGCACCCTGGTGCTTCACGTCTGTGCCTGAGATGAGGACGGCTCTTTGTTTACAGATCAAACGCTGTGCAGACGACATTGAAGCTGAGGGTACACTGCCCTCTGGTGTTTCAATGGGCCCGATGCTCTCTCTCAATGCAATCGAGGTTCCTCAAACACAAGTCTACTTAATAACACAAAGAAGTGGTTGGGGGTTAATTCTATTTCAATTCCAGTAGTTTTTTAAGGTTAACCAAATTCCAATTCCACATTTTTCTCATTGAAAAGCATTAAAGAGAAAAGGGAATTGGATTGTTAGTGTATTGACTGGAATTCAAATGGAATTGATCCCAACCCTGGTGTCTGTAATCATGTTTTATGTCCTTTTTCCCCACACCCTAGATTGCTACCATGAAAATGGTAAAAACTACAGGGGTGTAGTCCGTAAGACGCGTAAGGGCATCACCTGTCAGAAGTGGAGTGTCAACATGCCTCACAAAACAAAGTATGAAAAAATGTAATTAATCATGAATTCATAAAAGGCAGGTCTATTTGGTGTTGTCAAAGACGGAAACTGAATATATAGTTATTTATGGGATAGTGTCATGTGTTTGTAGAAGTGTCTCCTGGGCCATGCATAGGGAAGTTTACTGTACTGTGGTTTTCCAGGATAAACCCAGGGACCCACCCTGATGCCAACCTGACAGAGAACTACTGCCGGAACCCAGATGGGGACCAGCACGGACCCTGGTGCTACACCACTGACCCCAAAACAGAGTTTGACTACTGTGCCATCAAGCAATGTGGTAAAGATTCCCCTCCTCCCATAACTCTGTGCCCTCAGGAATCACATTCCTCTCTCCATATCGTTCTCTTGTTACTCTGTCACTCATTATCTCTTATCTCTATGCTCTAGTAGTAGGCCTAACATTATTATTAATAATAACAATATTAACTTACTAACACTATGAAACTATTTTCATACATTTTGCTCAAAGCACTAATCCCTCTATGGGCCTGTGTTGTTATAAACTGATTAAATAATTATTCTGGTTATTGTTGTTTGAACAGCTGGGGAGAAAGTGTCCATCATTGAGCCATCAGGTGAGTTTTTAAAGGGATATGTAATATGTAACTACAATGAAAAATCAGTATTTTCTGGAAGTGGACCTGTGTAAACAACTTTACTCATCAACGTGTGTGTGTGTACGCGCGCGCTCACGCACACACAGAGATTGTGGAGTTTAATGAGTGTGGAAAGAGAGAGGATCGTTTGGCCAAGAGCCTAATGCTGCGTATTGTTGGTGGGCTTCCTGGAAACTCTCCCTGGACCGTCAGTCTCAGAGACAGGTCAGTCTGAGGCTGCAGTCTTCATAACCTCTCTGTCCCCCCCTGTAAGAGCTCAGTCTTCATAACATCTCTCTCCCCCTGTTCGAGCCCAGTCTTCATAACCTCTCTCTCCCCCTGTTAGAGCCCAGTCTTCATAACCTCTCTCCCCTGTTAGACCCCAGTCCTCATAACCTCTCTCCCCCTGTTAGACCCCAGTCCTCATAACCTCTCTCCCCCTGTTAGAGCCCAGTCTTCATAACCTCTCTCTCCCCCTGTTAGAGCCCAGTCTTCATAACCTCTCTCTCCCCCTGTTCGACGCCAGTCCTCATAACCTCTCTCTCCCCCTGTTAGACCCCAGTCCTCATAACCTCTCTCTCCCCCTGTTAGAGCCCAGTCTTCATAACCTCTCTCCCCCTGTTAGACCCCAGTCCTCATAACCTCTCTCCCCTGTTAGACCCCAGTCCTCATAACCTCTCTCCCCCTGTTAGAGCCCAGTCTTCATAACCTCTCTCTCCCCCTGTTAGAGCCCAGTCCTCATAACCTCTCTCCCCCTGTTAGAGCCCAGTCTTCATAACCTCTCTCCCCCTGTTAGAGCCCAGTCCTCATAACCTCTCTGTCCCCCTGTTCGACGCCAGTCTTCATAACCTCTCTCTCCCCCTGTTCGACGCCAGTCTTCATAACCTCTCTCTCCCCCTGTTAGAGCCCAGTCTTCATAACCTCTCTCTCCCCCTGTTAGAGCCCAGTCCTCATAACCTCTCTCTCCCCCTGTTAGACCCCAGTCTTCATAACCTCTCTCTCCCCCTGTTAGAGCCCAGTCCTCATAACCTCTCTCTCCCCCTGTTAGAGCCCAGTCTTCATAATCTCCCTCTCCCCCTGTTAGAGCCCAGTCCTCATAACCTCTCTCTCCCCCTGTTAGAGCCCAGTCCTCATAACCTCTCTGTCTCCCCCTGTTAGAGCCCAGTCTTCATAACCTCTCTCTCCCCCTGTTAGAGCCCAGTCTTCATAACCTCTCTCTCCCCCTGTTAGAGCCCAGTCTTCATAACCTCTCTCTCCCCCTGTTAGAGCCCAGTCTTCATAACCTCTCTCTCCCCCTGTTAGACCCCAGTCCTCATAACCTCTCTCCCCCTGTTAGACCCCAGTCCTCATAACCTCTCTCTCCCCCTGTTCGACGCCAGTCCTCATAACCTCTCTCTCCCCCTGTTAGAGCCCAGTCCTCATAACCTCTCTCTCCCCCTGTTAGAGCCCAGTCTTCATAACCTCTCTCTCCCCCTGTTCGACGCCAGTCTTCATAACCTCTCTGTCTCCCCCTGTTAGAGCCCAGTCTTCATAACCTCTCTCTCCCCCTGTTAGAGCCCAGTCCTCATAACCTCTCTCTCCCCCTGTTAGAGCCCAGTCCTCATAACCTCTCTCTCCCCCTGTTAGAGCCCAGTCCTCATAACCTCTCTCTCCCCTGTTAGAGCCCAGTCCTCATAACCTCTCTCTCCCCTGTTAGAGCCCAGTCCTCATAACCTCTCTCTCCCCCTGTTAGAGCCCAGTCCTCATAACCTCTCTCTCCCCCTGTTAGAGCCCAGTCCTCATAACCTCTCTCTCCCCCTGTTAGAGCCCAGTCCTCATAACCTCTCTCTCCCCTGTTAGAGCCCAGTCTTCATAACCTCTCTCCCCCTGTTAGAGCCCAGTCCTCATAACCTCTCTCTCCCCCTGTTAGAGCCCAGTCCTCATAACCTCTCTCTCCCCCTGTTAGAGCCCAGTCCTCATAACCTCTCTCTCTCCCCCTGTTAGAGCCCAGTCCTCATAACCTCTCTCTCCCCCTGTTAGAGCCCAGTCTTCATAACCTCTCTCTCCCCCTGTTCGACGCCAGTCCTCATAACCTCTCTCTCCCCCTGTTAGAGCCCAGTCTTCATAACCTCTCTCTCCCCCTGTTAGAGCCCAGTCCTCATAACCTCTCTCTCCCCCTGTTAGACCCCAGTCTTCATAACCTCTCTGTCTCCCCCTGTTAGAGCCCAGTCTTCATAACCTCTCTCTCCCCCTGTTCGACGCCAGTCCTCATAACCTCTCTCTCCCCCTGTTAGAGCCCAGTCTTCATAACCTCTCTCTCCCCCTGTTAGAGCCCAGTCCTCATAACCTCTCTCTCCCCCTGTTAGACCCCAGTCTTCATAACCTCTCTGTCTCCCCCTGTTAGAGCCCAGTCTTCATAACCTCTCTCTCCCCCTGTTAGAGCCCAGTCTTCATAACCTCTCTCTCCCCCTGTTAGAGCCCAGTCTTCATAACCTCTCTGTCTCCCCCTGTTAGAGCCCAGTCTTCATAACCTCTCTGTCTCCCCCTGTTAGAGCCCAGTCTTCATAACCTCTCTCTCCCCCTGTTAGAGCCCAGTCTTCATAACCTCTCTGTCTCCCCCTGTTAGAGCCCAGTCTTCATAACCTCTCTCTCCCCCTGTTAGAGCCCAGTCTTCATAACCTCTCTGTCTCCCCCTGTTAGAGCCCAGTCTTCATAACCTCTCTGTCTCCCCCTGTTAGAGCCCAGTCTTCATAACCTCTCTCTCCCCCTGTTAGAGCCCAGTCTTCATAACCTCTCTCTCCCCCTGTTAGAGCCCAGTCTTCATAACCTCTCTGTCTCCCCCTGTTAGAGCCCAGTCTTCATAACCTCTCTCTCCCCTGTTAGAGCCCAGTCTTCATAACCTCTCTCTCCCCCTGTTAGAGCCCAGTCCTCATAACCTCTCTCTCCCCCTGTTAGAGCCCAGTCCTCATAACCTCTCTCTCCCCCTGTTAGACCCCAGTCCTCATAACCTCTCTCTCCCCTGTTAGAGCCCAGTCTTCATAACCTCTCTCTCCCCCTGTTAGAGCCCAGTCCTCATAACCTCTCTCTCCCCCTGTTAGAGCCCAGTCCTCATAACCTCTCTCTCCCCCTGTTAGAGCCCAGTCCTCATAACCTCTCTCTCCCCTGTTAGAGCCCAGTCTTCATAACCTCTCTCTCCCCTGTTAGAGCCCAGTCTTCATAACCTCTCTCTCCCCTGTTCGACGCCAGTCCTCATAACCTCTCTCTCCCCCTGTTAGAGCCCAGTCTTCATAACCTCTCTCTCCCCCTGTTAGAGCCCAGTCCTCATAACCTCTCTCTCCCCCTGTTAGACCCCAGTCTTCATAACCTCTCTGTCTCCCCCTGTTAGAGCCCAGTCTTCATAACCTCTCTCTCCCCCTGTTAGAGCCCAGTCTTCATAACCTCTCTCTCCCCCTGTTAGAGCCCAGTCTTCATAACCTCTCTGTCTCCCCCTGTTAGAGCCCAGTCTTCATAACCTCTCTGTCTCCCCCTGTTAGAGCCCAGTCTTCATAACCTCTCTCTCCCCCTGTTAGAGCCCAGTCTTCATAACCTCTCTGTCTCCCCCTGTTAGAGCCCAGTCTTCATAACCTCTCTCTCCCCCTGTTAGAGCCCAGTCTTCATAACCTCTCTGTCTCCCCCTGTTAGAGCCCAGTCTTCATAACCTCTCTGTCTCCCCCTGTTAGAGCCCAGTCTTCATAACCTCTCTCTCCCCCTGTTAGAGCCCAGTCTTCATAACCTCTCTCTCCCCCTGTTAGAGCCCAGTCTTCATAACCTCTCTCTCCCCCTGTTAGAGCCCAGTCTTCATAACCTCTCTGTCTCCCCCTGTTAGAGCCCAGTCTTCATAACCTCTCTCTCCCCCTGTTAGAGCCCAGTCTTCATAACCTCTCTCTCCCCCTGTTAGAGCCCAGTCCTCATAACCTCTCTCTCCCCCTGTTAGAGCCCAGTCCTCATAACCTCTCTCTCCCCCTGTTAGACCCCAGTCTTCATAACCTCTCTCTCCCCCTGTTAGAGCCCAGTCTTCATAACCTCTCTCTCCCCCTGTTAGAGCCCAGTCTTCATAACCTCTCTCTCCCCCTGTTCGACGCCAGTCCTCATAACCTCTCTCTCCCCCTGTTAGAGCCCAGTCTTCATAACCTCTCTCTCCCCCTGTTAGAGCCCAGTCCTCATAACCTCTCTCTCCCCCTGTTCGACGCCAGTCCTCATAACCTCTCTCTCCCCCTGTTAGAGCCCAGTCTTCATAACCTCTCTGTCTCCCCCTGTTAGAGCCCAGTCTTCATAACCTCTCTCTCCCCCTGTTAGAGCCCAGTCCTCATAACCTCTCTCTCCCCCTGTTAGAGCCCAGTCTTCATAACCTCTCTCTCCCCCTGTTAGAGCCCAGTCCTCATAACCTCTCTCTCCCCTTGTTAGAGCCCAGTCCTCATAACCTCTCTGTCTCCCCCTGTTAGAGCCCAGTCCTCATAACCTCTCTCTCCCCCTGTTAGAGCCCAGTCTTCATAACCTCTCTGTCTCCCCCTGTTAGAGCCCAGTCTTCATAACCTCTCTCTCCCCCTGTTAGAGCCCAGTCCTCATAACCTCTCTCTCCCCCTGTTAGAGCCCAGTCTTCATAACCTCTCTCTCCCCCTGTTAGAGCCCAGTCCTCATAACCTCTCTCTCCCCTTGTTAGAGCCCAGTCCTCATAACCTCTCTGTCTCCCCCTGTTAGAGCCCAGTCCTCATAACCTCTCTCTCCCCCTGTTAGAGCCCAGTCCTCATAACCTCTCTCTCCCCCTGTTAGAGCCCAGTCTTCATAACCTCTCTCTCCCCCTGTTAGAGCCCAGTCCTCATAACCTCTCTCTCCCCCTGTTAGAGCCCAGTCCTCATAACCTCTCTCTCCCCCTGTTCGACGCCAGTCCTCATAACCTCTCTCTCCCCCTGTTAGAGCCCAGTCTTCATAACCTCTCTCTCCCCCTGTTAGAGCCCAGTCCTCATAACCTCTCTCTCCCCCTGTTCGACGCCAGTCCTCATAACCTCTCTCTCCCCCTGTTAGAGCCCAGTCTTCATAACCTCTCTGTCTCCCCCTGTTAGAGCCCAGTCTTCATAACCTCTCTCTCCCCCTGTTAGAGCCCAGTCCTCATAACCTCTCTCTCCCCCTGTTAGAGCCCAGTCTTCATAACCTCTCTCTCCCCCTGTTAGAGCCCAGTCCTCATAACCTCTCTCTCCCCTTGTTAGAGCCCAGTCCTCATAACCTCTCTGTCTCCCCCTGTTAGAGCCCAGTCTTCATAACCTCTCTCTCCCCCTGTTAGAGCCCAGTCTTCATAACCTCTCTCTCCCCCTGTTAGAGCCCAGTCCTCATAAACTCTCTCTCCCCCTGTTCGACGCCAGTCCTCATAACCTCTCTCTCCCCCTGTTAGAGCCCAGTCCTCATAACCTCTCTCTCCCCCTGTTAGAGCCCAGTCCTCATAACCTCTCTCTCCCCCTGTTCGACGCCAGTCCTCATAACCTCTCTCTCCCCCTGTTAGAGCCCAGTCTTCATAACCTCTCTCTCCCCCTGTTAGACCCCAGTCTTCATAACCTCTCTCTCCCCCTGTTAGACCCCAGTCTTCATAACCTCTCTCTCCCCCTGTTAGACCCCAGTCTTCATAACCTCTCTGTCTCCCCCTGTTAGAGCCCAGTCCTCATAACCTCTCTCTCCCCCTGTTAGAGCCCAGTCTTCATAACCTCTCTCTCTCTCTCTCTCTCTCTCTCTCTCTCTCTCTCTCTCTCTCTCTCTCTCTCTCTCTCTCTCTCTCTCTCTCTCTCTCTCTCTCTCTCTCTCTCTCTCTCTCTCTCCTTGTTAGAGCCTAGTCTTCATCTCTCTCCCCTTCCCCTTGTTAGAGCCTAGTCTTCATCTCTCTCTCTCTCTCCTTCCCCTTGTTAGAGCCTAGTCTTCATCTCTCTCTCTCTCTCTCTCTCCTTCCCCTTGTTAGAGCCTAGTCTTCATCTCTCTCTCTCTCTCTCCTTCCCCTTGTTAGAGCCTAGTCTTCATAATCTCTCTCTCTCCTTCCCCTTGTTAGAGCCTAGTCTTCATAATCTCTCTCTCTCTCTCTCTCTCTCCTTCCCCTTGTTAGAGCCTAGTCTTCATCTCTCTCTTTCACTTTCTCTCTTTCTCTCTCTCTCCTTCCCCTTGTTAGATCCTAGTCTTCATCTCTCTCCCCTTCCCCTTGTTAGAGCCTAGTCTTCATCTCTCTCTCTCTCTCCTTCCCCTTGTTAGAGCCTAGTCTTCATCTCTCTCTCTCTCTCTCCTTCCCCTTGTTAGAGCCTAGTCTTCATCTCTCTCTCTCTCTCTCCTTCCCCTTGTTAGAGCCTAGTCTTCATAATCTCTCTCTCTCTCTCTCTCTCTCCTTCCCCTTGTTAGAGCCTAGTCTTCATAATCTCTCTCTCTCTCTCTCTCTCTCTCCTTCCCCTTGTTAGAGCCTAGTCTTCATCTCTCTCTTTCACTTTCTCTCTTTCTCTCTCTCTCCTTCCCCTTGTTAGAGCCTAGTCTTCATAATCTCTCCCTCTCTGTCTCTCTCCCTCTCTCTCCTTCCCCTTGTTAGAGCCTAGTCTTCATAATTTCTCTCTCTCTCTCTCTCCCTCTCTCTCCTTCCCCTTGTTAGAGCCCAGTCTTCATAATCTCTCTCTCTCTGTCTCTCTCCCTCTCTCTCCTTCCCCTTGTTAGAGCCTAGTCTTCATAATCTCTCTCTCTCTTTCTGTCTGTCTCTCTCTCTCTTTCTCTCTCTCTCTCTCTCTCTCTCTCTCTCTCTCTCTCTCTCTCTCTCTCACTCTCTCTCTCACTCTCTCTCTCACTCTCTGTCTCTCTCGTTCCCCTTGTCCCCTTGTTAGAGCGTAGTCTTCATAATCCCTCTCTCTCTCCACATTAGAGCCCAGTATTCATGACCTCTCTCTCTCCTTGTGTGCAGGAAAGGAAACCATTTCTGTGGAGGCTCCCTGGTTAGCTCCAAATGGGTGATCAGTACTAAGCAGTGTTTCTCCTCTTGGTATGCTTTATGATTTCTAATGAATTTACATGTTATTGTTGTTTCTTAAAACACAGTAAAATAAAGTAAAAAGTGTAAAATCCAATACATTTTAAAAGAACCAGATCTAGACTCTAAAACAACAAGCCTAAAGTAACCTCAAATGGTATAAATCTCTTGAATGTGATGAGGATCGTTGGTCAGTGTATGTTCCTCTATGTGCAGCTATGTCGACCTTCCGGGGTACTCGGCCATGATGGGGACATTGTTTCGTAATCCCATAGTAGGAGAGCCAGACCGACAGACTATCCCTCTCACCAAGATCGTCTGTGGACCCTCTGAGTCCCAGCTGGTCATGCTACAACTGGAATAGTGCGTACAAACACATGCATGCAGCGACGCACATACACACACACACACTAACCACATACGGTACACACATACAGTATATCGTACACGTACAGTATATCGTACACGTACAGTACCCAAGCAATATTATCATACCACTTTTCCAACTAGACCACCCAATATGATTTAACAGAAAATCCATTTAAATCCACATTCAGCTCAGTCTGATGCTCTCTCTCCTCCTTATTTCACCTCCTCCTCTTCCTTAGCCATGCCCAGTTTAACGAGCGTGTGTCTCAGATATGCCTGCCCCCTGAACGCTACATAGTTCCAGAAGGAACCCTCTGTGAGATCGCAGGCTGGGGCGAAACTCAAGGTAAAGTAGAGCTATGCTCATAATTGTAACGCTTCAATATTATTTACTCACATTCCTCAATATGAATCTTTAAAGGCACCCACCAGAGGGCAGTGCCGCTCCTATTTCGGTATAATTCCTGAATGACACAGGTTACTTATACATACAGTATTCACGAATTGGGGGTGGGAAGGAATGTTGTGGGGATTTCCATATGGCGTCAGTGTAGCTATCAGGCATGCTAACCTTAGCTAGCCAACTTGCTAACCTTAGCTAGCCAACTTGCTAACCTTAGCTAGCCAACTTGCTAACCTTAGCTAGCCAACTTGCTAACCTTAGCTAGCCAACATGCTAACCTTAGCTAGCCAACATGCTAACCTTAGCTAGCCAACATGCTAACCTTAGCTAGCCAACTTGCTAACCTTATCTGTTGTTGTTGTTTTAAAAAAATATATATATTACACCGTATTCAAAAGATGAGCAAGTTGGCTAGGCTGGTTCTGGCGCAGGATTTGTCATAAACATTTAGAGAAAACTACTTGGAAACTAGTGTCTTTGATTTTGCCATCTAATGTTATCTCCAAAGTTTTGGCATCTTCCCTAAGACACATGCATTTTTGTACATTGTAATGGACACGGTGCAACCTTTTGTAGGTAGGCTTCTGGCAGGCTTTGGCTGCAGTACAGAAATGCCAAGTAAGTCCTTGATCATGGTTCTCACAAAGGAAGTGAAATGATAGACTTGAATGACTTTGCTCCTGATTCACATCTCAAATAACATGTAACAACACCCTGAGCACATTGGACACAAAACACCAAAACAAATGTAACAACAGCACAACAAAATAGATTAACAAGTTCCTTGAATTGTCTTTTGTGGGGGCCTGTTCATTATATGATAGACAATTCTATACAGTGCCTTGCGAAAGTATTCGGCCCCCTTGAACTTTGCGACCTTTTGCCACATTTCAGGCTTCAAACATAAAGATATAAAACTGTATCTTTTTGTGAAGAATCAACAACAAGTGGGACACAATCATGAAGTGGAACGACATTTATTGGATATTTCAACCCTTTTTAACAAATCTATCATCAAGGCTACTTTGGGTGGCTACTTTGAAGCTTCTAAAATCTAAAATATATTTAGATTTGTTTAACACTTTTTTGGTTACTATATGATTACATATCTGTTATTTCATATATAAATATACAGACTAGCAAAAAAATATGTGAAAATTTACAAATTATCCAATAGATTATGTAAGTAGTCTGGTAAAAAAAGTGGAGGCGAAAAGCTGTTTGGGTCATTCACGAATAGGAAGAACTTTGCAGGTGTTTCTGATTAATTGCTGGTTGGTGGTAACATTTAACTCAAATCTAGCCCTGAAAAGAAACGTCATAGGGGAAACACTAACTGTCACGCCTACCTCCGGTCTGCCAGGGCCAGTGGTTAATAATCTTCATTACCCACACCTGCTCTCCAACATTACCCACACCTGCTCTCCAACATTACCCACACCTGCTCTCCATCATTAACCACACCTGCTCTCAGACATTACCCACACCTGCTCTCCAACATTACCCACACCTGCTCTCCAACATTACCCACACATTTCCCCATCATTACCCACACATTTTCCCCATCATTACCCACACCTGCTCTCCATCATTACCCACACCTGCTCTCCATCATTACCCACACTTGCTCCCCATCATTACCCACACCTGCTCTCCAACATTACCCACACCTGCTCTCCAACATTACCCACATATTTCCCCATCATTACCCACACATTTTCCCCATCATTACCCACACCTGCTCTCCATCATTACCCACACTTGCTCCCCATCATTACCCACACCTGCTCTCCATCATTACCCACACCCGCTCTCCATCATTACCCACACCTGCTCTCCATAATTACCCACACCTGCTCTCCATCATTACCCACACCTGCTCTCCATCATTACCCACACCTGATCTCCAACATTACCCACACCTGCTCTCCATCATTACCCACACATTCTCCCCATCATTACCTACACCTGCTCTCCAACATTACCCACACCTGCTCTCCATCACCCACACATTTCCCCATCATTACCCACACCTGCTCTCCATCATTACCCACACCTGCTCTCCATCATTACCCACACCTGCTCTCCATCATTACCCACACCGGCTCTCCATCATTACCCACACCGGCTCTCCATCATTACCCACACCGGCTCTCCATCATTACCCACACCGGCTCTCCATCATTACCCACACCTGCTCCCAACATTACCCACACCTGCTCTCCAACATTACCCACACCTGCTCTCCAACATTACCCACACCTGCTCTCCAACATTACCCACACCTGCTCTCCATTATTACCCACACCTGCTCTCCAACATGACCCACACCTGCCCTCCAACATTACCCACACCTGCTCTCTAACATTACCCACACCTGCTCCCCATCATTACCCACACCTGCTCTCCATCATTACCCACACCTGCTCTCCATCATTACCCACACCTGCTCTCCATCATTACCCACACCTGCTCTCCAACATTACCCACACCTGCTCTCCATCATTACCTACACCTGCTCTCCAACATTACCCACACCTGCTCTCCATCACCCACACATTTCCCCATCATTACCCACACCTGCTCTCCATCATTACCCACACCTGCTCTCCAACATTACCCACACCTGCTCTCCATCATTACCCACACATTCTCCCCATCATTACCTACACCTGCTCTCAAACATTACCCACACCTGCTCTCCATCACCCACACATTTCCCCATCATTACCCACACCTGCTCTCCATCATTACCCACACCTGCTCTCCATCACCCACACATTTACCCATCATTACCCACACCTGCTCTCCATCATTACCCACACCTGCTCTCCAACATTACCCACACCTGCTCTCCATCACCCACACATTTCCCCATCATTACCCACACCTGCTCTCCATCATTACCCACACCTGCTCTCCAACATTACCCACACCTGCTCTCCAACATTACCCACGCCTGCTCTCCAACATTACCCACACCTGCTCTCCATCATTACCCACACCTGCTCCTCAACATTACCCACACCTGCTCTCCAACATTACCCACACCTGCTCTCCAACATTACCCACACATTTTCCTCATCATTACCCACACATTTTCCTCATCATTACCCACACCTGCTCTCCATCATTACCCACACCTGCTCTCCAACATTACCCACACCTGCTCTCCAACATTACCCACACCTGCTCTCCATCATTACCCACACCTGCTCCCCATCATTACCCACACCTGCTCTCCATCATTACCCACACCTGCTCTCCATCATTACCCACACCTGCTCCCCATCATTACCCACACCTTTTCCCCATCATTACCCACACCTTTTCCCCATCATTACCCACACCTGCTCTCCAACATTACCCACACCTGCTCTCCAACATTACCCACACCTGCTCTCCATCATTACCCACACCTGCTCTCCATCATTACCCACACCTGCTCTCCATCATTACCCACACCTGCTCTCCATCATTACCCACACCTGCTCTCCATCATTACCCACACCTGCTCCCCATCATTACCCACACCTTTTCCCCATCATTACCCACACCTGCTCCCCATCATTACCCACACCTTTCCCCCATCATTACCCACACCTGCTCTCCATCATTACCCACACCTTTTCCCCATCATTACCCACACCTGCTCTCCATCATTACCCACACCTGCTCTCCATCATTACCCACACCTCTTCCCCATCATTACCCACACCTCTTCCCCATCATTACCCACACCTTTTCCCCATCATTACCCACACCTGCTCTCCATCATTACCCACACCTGCTCTCCATCATTACCCACACCTGCTCTCCACCATTACCCACACTACCTATCAGCTGTGGATCTATTGGGGCATTATGCAAATTGGAGTGGGTCCAGGGTGTCTAGGATGATGGCGTTGATGTGAGCCAGCTTTTCAAAGTATTTCATGGCAACAGATGTGTCCCAT
Organism: Oncorhynchus keta; assembly: GCF_023373465.1. Taxonomy (NCBI): domain Eukaryota; kingdom Metazoa; phylum Chordata; class Actinopteri; order Salmoniformes; family Salmonidae; genus Oncorhynchus; species Oncorhynchus keta. The sequence continues at coordinate 16,182,553 of NC_068430.1, read as the reverse complement.
GGGGCAATAGTCATTTAGGTAGGTTACCTTGGCGTTCTTGGGCACAGGAACTATGGTGGTCTGCTTGAAACATGTAAGTATTATAGACTGGGTCAGGGAGAGGTTAAAAATGTCAATGAAGACACTTGCCAGCTGGTCAGTGTATGCTCTGAGTATGCGTCCTGGTAATCCGTCTGGCCCCGCGCCCTTGTGAACATTAACCTGTTTAAAGGTCTTACTCACATTGGCTATGGTGATGCTCTCATGCATGGTTCAGTGTTGCTTCCCTTGAAGCGAGCATATGACCAGGGCCCTGAGTTGACCCAGGTCAGATTACATGGTCAGGAAAAACATAGGAACCAAATTTATTAAATGTTTTCTGCCCTTGAAGTTATGAAGTATCTGCTTTACTAATGTAGCATGTAAATGAGAAAGTGTTTCAGATCCTGGACCAACAGATAGTGTTGTTATTTCCAGTACCACTCAGCATATGCCCTCCTCTTCCTCGTTGTCTCGTTCTCTCTATCCCATCCTCCTTTCCCCCTCTTTCCCTTTCTCTCTCACTTTCTTAGGCACTTCTACAGATGACTCTGTGCTCAATGTGGCTCAAATACCAGTTCTAAGCAACAAGGATTGTAACAGCTACTTTCGGGGTCGTGTTCGGGAGAACGAGATGTGCACCAACTCCTTCCAGGGTGGGGTGGGTGCCTGTGAGGTAGGTTCGGTGTGTTTGTGAGTTGTAGGATCTGTCTATGAGCAATAGTTTGTTTGTATGAGAGAGACTGAGATTGATGGTGAGCAAAAATGATAACTTTATTTTAGGATATTAATTATCTTATGTGACATACAGCCAAACACAAACATGTACAGATGTATGATCAAAATTTGAGCCAGTTTGCTACTGAATGAAAATAATCCTGCAGCAATGTGAATAATTATGTGGATTATATTTAATGGAAATGTTTGTAGGGGTTGATACATTTTTTGTAAGGAAAAATCAAGTCTGAAATTACAAACTTCAGAAGCCTTTTTAAACCTCAAATACACTACACATTTTAAATGTCCCACATTGTAGGAAAGTTCTGCTGTGTGACAATGATCTAACAGTGATGTGTTCTTTCAATGTGACCCCCAGAGAGACTATGGGGGCCCTCTGGCCTGTCAGAACAGTGACTGCTGGGTGCTTGAGGGAGTGATCATCCCCATGAGGCGCTGTGGACACCCAGGCCAGCCTAACATCTTTATCCGTGTCTCTGTCTATGTGGACTGGATTAAGAAGGTCATGGAGATGGCTTAGTCACGAATACATTATGTCACCAAGCAGTGACTGGCTCTATGTTCTACTGGACTGCAATATATTTATCCACCCTCACCCCCCAGCCATAGCTCACAATCCATGACCACCTAATTGTAATCCGTGACCATCTACATACAATTAGTTAATATACACAGAGTATATCAAATATTAGGAACAGTATTGATTTTCCCTCAGAACAGTCTCAATCCTTCGGGACATGGATTCTACAAGGTGTCGAAAGCATTCGACAGGGATGCTTGTTGAATGCTGGCCCATGTTGACTCCAGTACTTCCCACAGTTATGTCAAGTTGGCTGGATGTCCTTTGGGTGGTGGACCGTTCTTGATACACACAGGAAACTGTTGACTGTGAAAAACACAAACCGATGCACATGGTACCTACTACCATACCCTGTTCAAAGGCACATAAATATTTTGTCTTGCCCATTCCTCCACTGAATGGTACATAAACACAATCCATGTTTTAATTGTCTCAAGGCTTAAAAATCCTTCTTTAGCCTGTCTCCTCCCCTTCGTCTACACTGGTTGAAGTGGATTTAACAAGTGACATTAATAAGGGATCATAGCTTTCACTTGGATTCACCTGGTTAGTCTATGTCATGGAAAGAGCAGGTGTTCTTCATTGTTTGTACGCTCAGTGTATAATGTGTGTTATTCTACAATCTTATGACAAAAATATAAGATAAAATAACTATGTTTTCCCTTGTCTTCTGTCTACGTGTCAAAAACAATATTAGGCACTTTGATCTGAACAAAATAACCATCATCTTGTGGTGATTACATTACATATTGAACCTTGACCTCAGGATGTGCTTGTGAAGGACATGCCTCCTTAACCTCATGCTTCTCAAAAGCGTTCCTACACCCTTCACTAAAACTGCTGACTTATACCCCCCACCCACCCACCCACCCCCCCACCCCTCCAGTATCCGATGGAGCTCCAAAATACCTTCTTGGCCCTCCAGCCTCTAAATAAATCCCTCATCTGCCTGTTGTTTTATGCCTGCCCCCACCTCTAAAGACATGCCTTTGTGCCTCATGCAGAACAGTATGTTTTGCACATTCTTTCTGGTTCTATAGGAGTTTTATAACTGATGAGCCCACGGAATTCAGATTAAATACACCTCAAGATCAGAGTCCAGCGGAATCTCACACACCAGCCTGCAGAGGGGCAGTGAACTAACTCTCTCCCTGTCTCTCCCTCTCTCTAACACTCACTCACTCACTCACTCACTCAAACACACACACACACACACACTTTAGCACATTCTTATTATTATACACAAACAAATATAGATACTCGCATATCCACATACAGTATTCACAAATACACACATACTCATTTACACATAGAACCAAGATAATTAAACAGTCTATTTGTGCACTCTGATTCAACAAATACGTTTAGCAAATGAGTGTTGATTTTACTGGCTTCGGTCCGTTTCAGTGGCGGTTTGGCAGTTCATGCTGCTCACTGTTGTGAAATTATGTTTAATGACTAATCAAATACTTATATGACTTATAGTAACTCAAAACATCTCCAGTCGTGCCCTCTTCTGACTACATTTTAGATTAAAGCATTTTATTCCATGCTGCAGAGAACTTGACATTTCAATTGATCTTATCAATATGAATATATCACCTTGTTTTGAGCAAGCTGACTCATTTGGCTAACATGTCTTTTTTGGTCATATGGGGTTTTCTTTTCTGTAAATTAGTCTTCTCTTCATAACTGTTTGAGTAATTCATTGTTATTCTCAGTAATTCATTGTTATTCTCAGTAATTCATTGTTCTTCTCTAACTCATAACTTTATACATGTAGCCTATAAAGCATTTTCATTATGCGTATGAGTGTTTTCAATTTAAATGTTTTTTATTTTTTATTCTACACTGTAAAAAACAAGATGTTGATTCACCGTAGAATTGTATGGCAACCAGCTGCAATAGGATTGTGAGTTTGCTCAATATTTGGGCATATACTGTAGCTGAACCAAAATACATTCTCCAGTTGAATTGTATGTTCACTCAACATTAGATTTTAGGAGTTGAGTGAACATATAATTCAACTTGAGAATTTATTTGACCTATTTGCATATTTCCCAGTGTGCCTATCGAGTGATTTGTAGTTACCACCCATGACTGTATTTGTTAGCGACAGACACATATGTTGTAGTCAATGGTTTTCAGTCTTGTAGCTTTCACCAATTGTGTGTCTAAGTGAATATGTTGTTTTTTAAATTAAACTCTTTATGACAGTGCATTACATAATAGATACATACGGCCTTTCTTTGAGGGCTTAGTTACACCCTACGCAGCAGTTTGAAACTCCTGGTTTACAGGCCACATCAAGCCTGCAAGTCACATTATGCTGGCTTGCAAAGTGATGTGTAGTTCCTATTGGAGAACAGCGAGAGTGAGGATATCCAACAATTGGAACTTTTAATCGTCTCCATCCTGCATTCAGAAAGACTTCTGGAGTAGGGAAGATTGATTATTAAGACTACCGAAATCATATAAACTGGAATAGCCATCTCAGAACTGGGTGCAATAAGTCCAACTACTAACACATTGGATTAGTTTAGAAAAATGTATGTTGTTTGTGTAGCATGAGATGAATCAACCAATCAATGTGCATGCAAAAACACAGGTATTGAAAGAAACAATTCTGAAAATCAACCTGCAATAGAGCATGCTGGGCAGTATAATAATGATGGCTGTGGTTTTGAGCAAAAATGAACTTTATTTTTGAATCGGGAGGTGCTTAATTTTTTAATCAGGAGGCGCTGGAACAAAAAGTGAGAGCGAGAGGGGGGTGACTTGTGGAGTTCTGAGGTACCGAAACACATGAGGAAAAAAGTTACCTTTATAATAAAGCATTGCATGCATTTCATTGCATTTGCGTAGTGGCATAGAGCAGTAGAGTGAAGGCATGTACAGAAGTTGCACACATGGGGTACATTTTTAGTAGCCTAGGATCTGGAAAAATTTTGGCCTTTTATAAACGCATGTCATACAATTCTACATAATTTTACATGACTGGAGGCTACTTTGACACTGACAAACTAAGAATCTGAGATCAATAAAAATGACCTTGTCTTGAGTCCATCAATAGCCTAGGCCTTAGTGTGTGGAGACAAATATTGTAGGCTACAATATGAGAAGGAAATTATAATCCTAAAAGTGCTTTCCAGTTTCACTGACTCACCCAATGATGAGCAGCTCACTTGCTAGTGATGGCCGGTGAGCTCGTACCGAAAGCCTATCTCTCTCTCATTTGTAAAACAATATTTGGAAGTTGATCAAATACTTTTGTAGCCTACAGCATAGTCTTCTATTTCCAAACCTGTGAAAGACCTGTTTTGCCTGCCTGCTGTTTTTTCACTGACAGATGTCTTGTTCATTCCGGACTGTAGGCTATTCCTTGTTATTGGGCTACAATCCACAGCTAGGCAAGCTATTGATCCTCTGTGGCAAAATGATTGGCCTTCCCGGGCTGAAAATCACATTTTTCACATTGTTTTTTTGTGGGGACAGGAGAATTAAGAGGTACATCGAATTAACTTTGATCACTTTTATTCTAGTTTTTACAATGCAAAAAGTTAACATTATTTTTCATGCCAGGAGAGGTACCGGATCTGGTCAAATAGGTTCCGTGACAAAACAGTCCAAAACGTAGGTGCCGGATCCTGTTACTGCAAGATCCGGCTCAAATTAAGCACTGAATTTAGTTCACTTCAGCAGTTCGTTGAGTAAACAAACTTTAACATATTAGCTCGAATTCTTGTTTTGAAGTCCATTCCACACACAGAATAACGCAGGTTAAGCAATTGTTTACGTAGTGTAGGACCTATTTTCATGGTACTGTAACTGTATGAGCTGCAGTATCTACAGCTACACTTTTTGAAAACAGAGTTCCAAAGGGGTTCTTCGGCTGTCCCCATAGGATAACCCTTTGAAGAACCCTTTTTGGCTCCAGGTAGAACCCTTTTGGGTTCTATGTAGAACCCTCTGAGTGTAGTGTAGCCTACAGATGTAAGATCTTAATTTGAGCCAGGTTGATACAGCAGGAAAATAATCCTGCAGCAACAGGAAATGTGAATAATTACGTGGATTATAATTATTGGACATTTTTGTAGGGGTTGATACATTTTTCATAAGGGAAAATCAAGTCTGAAATGTCAAAGTGGAAATTACAAACTTCAGAAGACTTGTTAATACAGTACAAGTTTAAAATGTAATGCATTGCAGGAAAGTTCAAGTTGAAAATGTCCTGAATTGCAGGAAAGTTCTCCTGCAACAGTGTGATCAAATTAAGATCCTACATCTGTATAATGCCCATCACTCACAAGTGGGTGGTCCAATGAGCAAGGGGCGTGTTCGACTGTGACTGTTTCACCCCTCCTCCTATGGTAGAGAAAGTATGCAATGTTCCTATATGATCCAGCTCCAACCCCCATCATCGTATTCGTGACTACGAGGATACGACAGACAAACGTAAGATCACACACAGACTGAGTGAGATAGAGGAAAGGAGGGAGGGGGAGAGAGAAAGAAAGATACATATTGTTAGTTCATTCCAAGATAAACTTTATTCAAGGAACTGTCTGTAAGATTAAGAAATCGTAAGACTAAAATATAGACTGAATAGTACTCTTTCCTACAATTCCATCGGTGTTTTTAATAGGTAGTCTAGTTTAACAATAAAACCAGCTGGTGGGAGCAAGGTAGGTGAAGCATTTTACCCTTCCTATAGGCCTGCCTACAGGCTATCGTTTATTTTTCTACAATAACATTGTTGATATTTTTCTCTTCAATTTGATTAATATGTTACTACTCAATCGTGTATTCAGATCATTCAGATTAAGTACAACGGTTACCCGCAGACAAACTGCTGTCCTTCGATTCGATATGATTTGCTCTCTCCCTGCATCTTCTGCTGTAAACACATGGCTTTCGCGCCGGCTGTAAATTAAAATAAACTCATACAGGTTATGTAATAATTATGTACAATTATTTGAATGTCCCGATTAAACATGTATTGACGATGCAGTGTAGGTATACTATATAGACTATGCTATAAAGATAAAAATGCACAAATAGTTTACTTTTCTCTTGTGTGATCTACTGTATCGTTCTTATAGCCCAATGTTAGTCCTGCTCCATTGGAGACCATATACCACTGCTCTAACCTATATTTTATGTTGGTAAGTGGCGCCTTTTAAGTCAAGTAGACCTAAAGTTTAAAAGTATAACATAAGAGACGTGACAGTTTGAATGTAGGCTGCCTGACACACATTTTGGTAGTTTTAAAAGAATGCACAGAATGTGTTTTTATGGTTGCAGTTGCCGCCCATATGGAAAAAGTACATTCAGTCCTCCTAGTTCACTGCCAGCAACATAGTTAAACGAATCGTCTCCTGCTATGCAAAAGTATCTGTTCATAGACTTCACCTGTGTTTAAAAACATTGTAGCCTACTCCTGCAGACAGACAAATTCAACTCTCAACTTCCTACTTAAATGCATTTGTTGGTAAAGAAAAGCTACAGTGTATATCAATGCAACAAGATGTATCTCCTTTTTGATTGGTCTGTGCATGAGCTTCATCTTGGAATTCTGATTATGTTCTACACCTTTCTATAATCAGTCAAAATTAACAACACAATTAATGAATTAATGAAGGAATGAAACGCAGAATACATCATTCAAATCAATTAAGTGTCCTTTAATCCCTCTAGTTTTTAGTTATTAGTGAAATAAACAAAAGTAACCTGTGTAGCAGCAAAATATTTAGTACTGGATTTTAGCCTCCAACATCTGTATGCAAAGTGCAGACAATATTTTATTTGGAAGGTGGTATTTGATTTGGAAGGTGGTATTTGATTTGGAAGGTGATATTTGATTTGGAAGGTGATATTAGATTAAAGGCACATATGAACTCATGTACAAAGTAACTGAGAAGCCCATGTTGAAAGCACTGTATACTCACATAATCTAACAAATATGTCAACAAGCAGGCATATAGCCTATATATACAGCCTCACAGACATACAGTAGATAACCAATAATAACCAGTACAGACTGAAGGGATTAGATCTAAATGTTGAATGGGATACTGAGTTGTGAATATCTCTGCTACTTAATGTTTCCCTACATATGCCAAACCCCTGTCTGTGTTCAGATGAACATGCAATGGCTGGTGCAAAGGCTTTTATAAAGCAGCTCTCACTCTTGCTCTGTGACTGACTGCAAGACGAAAGCAGTGTGGTCTTTCATAATGATTTTATGAGGTTCAGAGTGAGAGGAGGAAAGTGTATTTGTATCAACTTGTCCAGCCCCCAGTTACATTGGAACAATACAAAGATTATGCACGATAGTATAAACTATGTATGTCTTTACAATAGGCCTACTAGAAAGAGATCGCCCAACACTGACTAGCTAACCTGAGCCCCCCTTCTACTTCCCAGGTGTCCTACCCCCTGCCGTTCAAGTCTGCCCCTCCCTAACCCTCTGCCCTGAGGCCAGAGCTCTGGGCATCCATGCCCACACCCCCATCTTACTGCGCTGGTGGACAGACACAGGGATGAGCAACAGCGGGACCAAGGAGCCGTCACCACAGCCAGGCGTGGCCCAATCACCTAACTCTACACCTCCACGCAGGGGCCGGGGTCGCCCACGGAAACAACAGGAGGTTGGACCACCACAGAACCCTCCACATACATTCTTCATACACTGTACAGGACCCTGCAGGTGTCGGATCTTAATTTGAGCAAGTTTGATGAGCAGGAAAATAATCCTGCAGCAACAGGAAATGTGAATAATTATGTGGATTATAATTAATGAAACATTTTATATGGGTTGATACATTTTTCGTAAGGGAAAATGAAGTCTGAAATTTCTAAGTGGAAATTACAAACATCAGAAGCCTTTTTAAAAATCAAATACACAAAAAATGTCCTGCATTGTAGGAACATTCTCCTGTAACAGGGTGATCAAATTAAGATCATAAATCTGTATATGACACAATAACTGAAATATATCACCCTGTCATAAGCAGCAACCCAAATGTACATTTTAACAACTGTAGTCTGGCATAGGTTTTTCTATACAATGTTATTGAATAGAGTGGGTCACAGCTGCTTTGGCTATGGATAGAGTCAGAGTGATAACCATAGCAGTTCCTGATTTTGCTTCATCTCTCCCCAGGAGCCCACTGGCCCCCCAACTCCAAAGAGGCCGAGAGGACGACCCAGAGGAAGCAAGAACAAAGGCCCTCATGCCACACCCAAGGTAAGATCATCTTCTCATGTTCATGGATATCGTTAACATGAAATATGCAATAAAAACAAAGAATCCAACTAGGCAGAGGAGCTGAACAGAAAATATCAACTGTAGGAATAGGGTTGTGAGTAGACATTTTGTGTATATAATAAAAAATACAATCATCTCTGCTTTATCCTCCATCCTTTCCGTGTCAGGAAGTAGAGCCTGTCGGGGAGAGAAGACCAAGGGGCCGGCCAAGGAAATGGGTATGAGGCTAACATACACACTCACTCAAGCACACACATGTAATGAGGCCTACTGATATGCGCCTCAAATGTACGCCCCTAGACTCCTATCTCTCTTTGTATCCTAGGAATGCACAACTTCAGTCCTTAAGGCAGTGTTTCACAAACTCGGTCCTGGGGTCCCCAAGGGGTGCACTTTTTTTTTCTTCCACACAGCTGATCCAAATTATCAAAGCTTGATGATTAGTTGATTATTTGAATCAGCTGTGTAGTGCTCGGGCCAAAAAAAACAAAATAAACACCCTTTGGGCTCCCCAGTACCAAGTTTGGTAAGTGCTGCCTTAAAATATCCATAAGAGTCTGTTTAAGCTAGAGATATATATATTTGCATGGGCTGCATCTCAATCAAACGCAACCGCCTATGTCGGCCTTCCGCATCTGTTGTGAAAAGTGGCAGAGCTAAAGCTCTGTTTGTCAGACCAGGAGACATTCTGAAAATTGGTCTTCTCACAAAAAACTTATGTCGTGTCCGAACGGTTTCTCCATTTTGCTCCACAACCCCCCAGAAGCCTCACAGGAGTCATCTGAAGTCGATAGAGTCGATGTGCCAACTTCTGTCTGTAACGTCCAAACCGTTTGGGTTACAAACTAATATGACCCCACTATGTAAAGAGGAGACTCACAAACACGATGTTGTTCTCCATTTTGCTCTACAACCCCAATAAGTGTCACAGGACTCTGATGGTAACCAGGTACCATTATCAAAAATGAATGAAAGTATGAAAGCAGTTTTGTGCCCTCCAAAAAAGGGGTTAACCGTGTGTCCAAAATTTAAATATATATTTCCTGAGCTTTCTTATATCTCCTAGATATAGGACAGACACTTCAAAACCTTGTTCCTTATGATTTATTTTTGTACTGTCTGTTTTGTCGTTTAGGGGGTGGCAGATAGCCTAGTGGTTAGAGCATTGGGCCAGTAACCGAAAGGTTGCTAGATCGAACCCCGAGCTGACAAGGTAAAGATCTGTCGTTCTGCCCCCGAACAAGGCAGTTAACCCACTATTCCTAGGCTGTCATTGTAAATAAGAATTTGTTCTTAACTGACTAGCCTAGTTAATTAAAAATAAAAATGTGTTTATATGGGCTGCGAGCAATTTCAACAACAACAAAAATGTATACCTAAAGGGGTCCTAAAATTCCAAATCAAATAGCTAAATGATCCATGGTATGACCATCTTGTAATAGTAGCCCTCCAACGGCTTAGACTTTTATGATTTAAGGGCAGTAGTGCCCTCTGTTTTTCCTGATTCGTGTCAGTGATTGACAAGAGCATTCCCTAACCTGGTGTCCTAGGTCTGAATCAGGGATGGTAACTTTGATGGGGGTGGGGGCCACAAAAAAATCTGAACTAATCATGAGGGGCCGCAATGGCTTGCGGGTCTGCTTACCCTCAACCATACCAACACATGCAGTCAGAACCAGTCCTAGACTTTTGGTGGCCCTAAGTGAAATTCCCCTCGTGGGGAGGATATGATATCTGAGTGAGAGTGACTAACAAAATCAATGGGGACCCCCTGGTCGGTAAGTTTAGGCTGACTCACCAATGAACATTTTTTTTGCTGACATGGGCTAATTGAGTGACTGTCAGTGACTAACATAACAAGATAAAAACTGCTGATGCACAACCACATTTTGAAATTGCACCTTGTGTATTCTGCTATTCAAACTCTCGACAGTAATTTGAGATCCCGACTGAGTTGCCCATCGTTGGTCCAAATCCCTCAAACTCAACTCTGGACCTCGAAGCCAGACCCATTGCTTTTCGTTGTTCCCCTTTAAACAGGGACTGATTTAGACCTTGGGCACCGGGTGGATGCAATGAATTATCATTTAGAACAGAAACCATCAGGCTCCGGACCTTGTAGGGTCAGAGTTGAATAGTCCTGGTCTAAATCATTCACTGATTAAAAGTAAAACATTGCAGCCCTTGAAGATTGAAGTTGTCGACTGCTGGCCTGCATTGTGCAATGGAGAGTTTGACTGATTGATTGAACAACCTTTCTCTCTTCTTTTTCTCTCACTTTTATTCTTCTCCAAAGCCTCAGAGAGTAGTTCAAGAAGTCGTCCAGGAACGGCAGGTAAGAAGGAGTACACCATAATAGGTCATATTATGTTTTTATTCTTCAAATGATCCTCTTACCTATTGTTCTTGAGCACTACTTTCATGGAGGATGAATATGAACGTCCGTTGAAAGAGCACCTTCTTTTAGAGAACCAACGGATTACACCAACAACACTGGCACAAAAAGAGGCCGATGTCACTCAACACCCTCATCCATCTAATCACAATCTTCACTGCAGAACCAACTTTCAAAGAAGTTAAAACACATTAAGAACTGAAACCATAGACAGTCATCCCTTTCTCAGACACAGACATGCGAATGAGTCAATGCTGAGCGGGAAAACCTGATATGACCGCTCTCTTCCCCTTTCTTCTTGATTTCCTGACATAACCATCTTCTCCCTAGCATTTATTGGTCTCGCGTACAGACCTATTTCCCCACATGTAAAGAATCACTCGTTTACACACTCATACAAGTATATCATTACACAAACACATGCGCGCGCAAGCACTCACTCTCACACATACATGTACATACTAATGTCTGTATTTTTGTGTCTTTTCACAGGGTCTTTCAGAAGTAACTGAGGAGGGCCCCTCACAGTCACAGTCTTTACCCACTGAGGCTTCGCCATCTCACCCTCCAGCCCAGGAAGAAGCAGAGGGGGAATAGACAATGTGCCACAGTACTACCTCAAGGTTTGGGCAGAGACAAAGAGGTGTATACTCTTAGAAAAAAGGGTTCCAAAAGGGTTCTTTGTCTGTCCCCTTAGGAGAACACTTTGTGTTCCAGGTAGAACACTTTTTGGTTCAAGGTAGAACATTTTTAAATTCCATGTAGAACCTTCTGTGGGTTCTTCATGCAAACAATAAGGGTTCTATGGGGACAGCCAAAGAACCCTTTTAGGTTCTAGATAGCACCTTTTTTTCTAAGAGTGTATAATCCAACCTCCACTATCATGAGGATCTAAAACAACAGATAATAGCCCTGCTTTGTAGAACAGTAGGCCTGTTTGGGTTATTGTGCCTGGAGTCTATCCAGCCCTGAGGCTGGGTCAATGATGGACATAGCTTTGGTCAGTTGATTGATTACTAAGGATTTGGTCAATCCGTGCAACAATTCAGTTTGACTGCCCAAACCCTTTCTCATGAACAAGATTGGTTGTGTGTGTGTGTGTGTGTGTGTGTGTGTGTGTGTGTGTGTGTGTGTGTGTGTGTGTGTGTGTGTGTGTGTGTGTGTGTGTGTGTGTGTGTGTGTGTGTGTGTGTGTGTGATGATGATGATGATGGTGGGGAAGGGTTTTCAAAAGAAAAGGATGCATTTCAAACAGCGGCTACTGGGACAAGAGGCATGACCCAATTTATGTTATGTCTGTCCTGATTGTGAAGAAACACAGGGATATTTTGTTAGATGTATATTTGAATGGGAATACATTTTACATTACCATTAACATGAGCAGATATAAGTCTAAACTCAACAGTGTCCAATTGACATGACATCGGACCACACTCAGGTTTTGTATTTACCTTTATCTTCTCAATACACTCATTATAACCTCAGGTATTTTGCCTTAATGTAGCTATGCATTTAGCTATTCAGGAACATATCATTCTACTCAGTTATGATATTATTCTATTTTATTGTGTATTTCTAATTTGTTTTTTGACATTCACAATATGACTTGACACACACCTCATTCAGACCTCAACTCACCTCAGTCCCTTTACCTTTCAGTCTACCTCAGTCATGGAAATCAGAGAACTCTTATAGCCTCTCCCCATACCAAAAAAACGAACACACACACATACCTACTCAGGATACTCCCATTCGTACTGTACCCGCTAGCCTCACACTCTCCCTCCCACGTCCATGCTGACAGACTCTTTAAGTGAATCCCAGCAGAAGCCTTTAGTGGCTCTGATGAAATGCCTGTCTTGAGAATTGATCTATCTACAGTACCTGGGTTCAAAATGACCCAATATTTTACTGTTTTCTGTAGTTTTTACTTATGTTTTATTTGTTCTATCACAACCTCTGTGAACCCTTACGTGTTCCCCTCATATCTTATGTAAAAGGCTACGTCATCATTTCATGTTCTCACATTCACACTGCAGACGTTAGATTAACAACCATACCATTTGATGAATTGATGTCAGTGACACGTGAGACATGAAATAGTGAGATAAAAGTTAACATTTTGTTTTTTGGGCTCTTCCTGTAATGTATTTCTGGAGAGGGTGGACAAGTCCACATAGTCTTTTTCTGTCAGTTGCAAGTTTCTAACCTAAACTCTGTCTTTTTCTTATGACTTCACGTCTTTGGCTGGAATTACTGTTTGCCATGTGGACTACGTCTGAAACAGGTCTGTTTTTGGCACTGAGCACTGTCCCAGAGGGGTGGCTGGTTGATTTTAGCTTTGCTTGTCCCATGTGATCTTATGAGACCTATAGAACATATATCTGCTGTCTACTCATCTCACTAGGTTCATAACAGCATATCGTACAGGCAAATAAACCCGAAGTACTGCATTGTGATGTCAGTAAAAGTGCCTCCTAACCTAACTTCATACCTCAGCAACGTCAGGATATCCACTGTCTATATGATATTGACAGTGTTGCTCTATGAGCTTACTGATATAGATACAGTATATTCAGTGTGTGTGTGTGTATATAAGTACACATATCTTAGGAGTTTGTCATGTGCTTGTTGTAATGCTTTATGTACAAGGGCTTTTAAATATTGAGTAGTGTAGTTGGGTCCTGTTATCTCGTAACATCTTCAGTTTTTAAGCTTTTCAATTTTTTTTGCAACATTTGGAAATGTGTTCATTTCAGTCTCCTTGATCATGTACTTCATGTAGATTTATTTTCAATGTAATCCATTTGAACTTGAATACACAACTCAAAATTGTGTTTTTTAGTTTGCCTCTGATCTGTCTCGCTTTATGGTGTGTTTTTGCATGAGTATAGAGGTGCTGCTTGGTCTGTCTGTTACCAATAAAAGTATCACATAGCTATGTTCGTCTGTCATGTATTCATCAAAAAGTAGCAGCACAATAAGTGGTCGTCAAAATACTGTTGGTTAAATACTGTATCTTTAAGTGTATAGAAACCAATGTTGCTGCTTTATTACTTGTTATAGAGGAAATATACTAATACTTTGAGGGCAAAGGGGCGATAGAGACAGAAGTACTGAAAGACACATTTTGGATGTGTGGACAGGGGTACAGTAACGTACACTAGGTGGGTTACAGTACCCCAGGCATTGTCCTCCAGATCTCCTGATGTCGTGTTTTAGTTCTTCAATGTGTAGAATATCCATTCCCTTGTTGTTCCAGGTCTCTAGTCCACCACCATTATGGAAGCATAACATTTTTGCATAACCATTTTAGAGGAGTCTCTTCTCAAATGTGGTTGTCTACATTTAGCAGCAAAATACGAACATGTGGAAATGAATACATTCTAGACAGAGTTTTCAATGAAGATGGATGTAGGAGTTCTACCACCACTATCACTTAACTACAGAGAAAGACAGTGATCCAACAAAAACCCATTAAGTATTTGTGCAACAAATAACAACCAGTACAAAATCCTTAGTTCAATAAAGTTCACCTAATTTCCCCATATATCCCACCATAGTCACTGTAGATGATATGGACTAATGACAATGATGGGAGATCCTCACAGTTAAACTATGACTACATTACAACTTAAACATCAGAATTCCCTTATAGCCCAGCCTGAAAAACATCCCCCAGACATCAGTATGTTTCCATGGCCTTAATTCCAGTTTTCCTGTTTTTCCTGAGCAACATATCTCAATGACGGAATAGCTAGTCCCCTCCCCACTCCCCCCAGTAGTCCCCTCCCCACTCCCCCCAGTAGTCCCCTCCCCACTCCCCCCAGTGGTCCCCCCCACTCCCCCAGTAGTCCCCTCCCCACTCCCCCAGTGGTCCCCTCCCCACTCCCCCAGTAGTCCCCTCCCCACTCCCCCAGTGGTCCCCTCCCCACTCCCCCCAGTGGTCCCCTCCCCACTCCCCCAGTAGTCCCCTCCCCACTCCCCCAGTAGTCCCCTTCCCACTCCCCCAGTAGTCCCCTCCCCACACCCCCAGTGGTCCCCTCCCCACTCCCCCAGTAGTCCCCTCCCAGTAGTCCCCTCCCCACTCCCCCAGTGGTCCCCTCCCCACTCCCCCAGTGGTCCCCCCCCCTCCCCCAGTAGTCCCCTCCCCACTCCCCCAGTGGTCCCCTCCCCACTCCCCCCAGTAGTCCCCTCCCCACTCCCCCCAGTGGTCCCCTCCCCACTCCCCCCAGTGGTCCCCTCCCAGTAGTCCCCTCCCCACTCCCCCCAGTAGTCCCCTCCCCACTCCCCCCAGTAGTCCCCTCCCCACTCCCCCCAGTAGTCCCCTCTCATGTCTTTAAGAGTGTAGTTATGCATTGAGACCGTTGGCTACGTCTGTGAAGACCAGGCGACTGGGCCTCTGAATCGTCCCCTGGGAGGTCGTGAGAGTCTGGGGGGGGTAAAACTGTGAGACACAATAGTTGCCATGGTAATACTAGAATCATCCACCATAACTATGTTATGCGATGGCCATAAGTGGTCATATGAACAGATTTTTCATTTTGTAACCAATGAATATTGAATCTGCCACTGCTGTGATTGCTTATAACATGTGTTTTAGTAATGTAGCGTTAGGGAAACAAATCAATGGGTGGAGAAGTGAATTGAGTACTTAAGATATGTACTGTATGTTAATTTGGAAGAGATAATTATGTAGTATTTGTCAGAGACACGTCTGTAAAGGAAACCAGTACTGCCACACACATTTTTATAATCACATTCATAGCATAGTCATGTCAATCACAAGGGGAAAATGAGGAAATCAGTCATTTTGGGACATTTAGGAGCAGTGAGGTGAGAGTGATGAGGCAGTAATCAACAACTTGATGGTATTTGGCACACAGAGAGAAGATGGGATATGAGGGTATCGGTGTGTGTCACTCCAGTGTAGTAGAAAAGGTTGTGCATGTGTGTACAGTGGTATTCTGTTGTAATCGTTGAACTTGTTGTATGTAAATGGTGAATAATTAACACGGCAAGGTCCACATGGTAAGTGTTTTTTGAAAGGGTAGCTTAAGGAAAATGGAACAACAGACACAAATTTCACTTTACCATATGTATTACCATTTTGCCTATTGTCAAAACTTAAAAGAAAAAAGTCCATTAATATGAGTATAAAATAGTTACTGGTAATGTAAGCACTGTAGTCACAAAGCTCTGTTGGAGTACATTATGATGCTCTGAACCTATAGATTTATGAATACATTGTAGATAAATATAGATGAGATCCAGTAACTGTAGATCAGTGAGCAATAGATCACTGCGGGTTATTAAAGACGAGTCTGAACATAATGTGACCATCAAGACTTGTATCATCATAGATCTACAGTAGAGGATCAGTATCACTGAAGAGGGGAGTGTAGCCTGGGCACTGCTTCAGACCTGTGTCGTATACTACCTTGTTATTGGGTCCTGTGAGGTTGTGGTCCAGTAGTTCCTGTGTTCCTCTGCCGGATCAAAGTTATACATGGGCATCAGCTGGTGCCTCAGCTTCTCCAGTCTGAACAGTGAACACAGGGCAGGAGGAAAGTAATAGTTAGACAAATGTATCTATGTAGTATTGAAACCTTTTAATGAATTGTTAGAAACACATTACATTTGAAATGTTGGTCATTTAGAAGATGTTCTTTTCCAGAGTGTCTTACAGTTAGTGCATTAAAAAAAGTCCTAACTATAAGCTTGGGTTACTATACAGATCTAAGAATGGTTTTACTATATCCATTCAAAATCATTTAGTAACCCAACTGCTGCATCCTATCCTACACTATGGTGACGTCATCTATCTAAACAAAACCAAGACCTTACTTTGTGCATTAGATGTCATTTATAACAATCTTTGCAGATGAATTATTGGATGCCGTTATAAAACTCAGAATTGCACAATGTATGAATTACTAAATTGGCTGTCACTCCAAAACAGAAGACAGTAGTTGCCTTATACTTTTTTTATTTCATTGTTATTATCATTGGACAGTAGTTGCCATATTATTTTTGTTACTAAGTATTCTTTGTTTGTTTCAAAATTTCAATTAAATATATAGCTATGTGAGACAACCACATATCATAATCATAGTAAGTCAATTTGTCCTCAATAAAATAGTAATCAGCTAAGTCAGTGCTAGTAGGAAAGAAAAGTGTGAGTGTTATTCTTTTTTTCTTTTTTAGGGGGGCATGGGATTTAATCAAGATACTTGATTAAGGTAGGTTTTCAGAATATGGGCAGGGACTCCTCTGTGCTAACGTCAGCTCGTTCAACTTGTGGGTTGCCAGGACAAAGATTACTGACATTTTTCTCTTAATGCTATAATTATTTGGATATGCATGGAAGGTAGCCCTCCCTTTCACAAATCTGGCTGATAACTTGAACTCTTATATAATAAGGAACGTCCTCACCTCTTCCGTTTCCTGATATACAGCATCTGGGAGTGGAAGACATGGTGGGGCACAGGGAGTCACACATATCATTTTTAATTAGATAAGAGCAGGAAAATAAACTCATTCTCATACTGTGTACACTGTTGTGACAAACAGACATATTTTGTGGGCATGGAAACTAGGTAGTGACTGAAGCGATTGCTTTCTTACCACGACCAATGTCAGGCCAATTACAGTGATGATGCCAAAGGGCACCAACACCATGCCAATCTCAGAGCCCTCGAGCTCCAACTGGCAGCTTGGTGGCATTGAAGCTTGTCTCGTTGGTTGTTGTTATAGTAATGTTAGTGGTCATGAGTTTTGTCCTGGACTCTGTGACCATCCCCTGTTCCATCCTGGCGTCCGTTGTAACAGTGAGAATGGGGGTCATGGAGGTGCTGGAGACAGTGGAGAGAAAGCTTGCGGTGGTCTTGGCCATAGTCATATCCATGGTTTCAGCTAAGAGGAAACAACAAAGCAATGTGGAGAGTTGTCTTGTGTCCCACTGCTGTGGTTGTCTCAATGTGACTCTTGTCTGTATCTCAGGTGTGTCACAACAGCCGCAGGTTGACTCTCTCTGGACTGAGGTCTGCTGAAGCATTGGGATTGCATTGAGTACACCAGAACACACTCTCCAGGCAGAACCTAAAACAGATCATTTAACACCATCAGATCAGAAAACAAACAAACATATTATGCACACTACAATAGCATATCATATGGCTTGGTTGGTTGTATGTTGGTTTTGTGTGTGTGTAGCATGTTTGAGGTCTGAAATACACATGTGTCAAACAGGAGGGCCCATTCATTCTGATTATGATCAAGGCAAAACCTCTGATCAGGTGTTAATCTTTTTGTGAAATACTGAAACAAATTGGCACCAAGGTGCATCCTCCATAAAAACTAAACTAGATGCAAAATAATTGTGTGTATTTTTCACAGTGCTCATGACATGACACGATGTTCGCCTCGTAGAAGTGTGTATTTGTAGAAACAGGTAAAAGCATATATGTCCCCACCCCTGGTTCCATCAGATGAAACCCCAGAACCTGTTGTGCCGACAGGGCAGCAGTGGGTGTTGTGGGCAGGATGTGGGCACCAGAAGCAGAGAAAAGGGTGGCAGAACATAGCAGAGAAAATACAGAGGAAAACCAACCCTAAAAAATTCAGCACACTTTGTTAGGCAATGTGTCAGAGGGTGTGCTGTTTACACAGTCGCTCCGAAGTTTGCACACATACAGTAGTACTGCACAACCACACACACACCACCCTTTATATAGTATTTTTAAAGCATGTACAGTATATAAACCTTATAAAGGGCTAGTGTAGGTTTCATTAAGCCTTCATAAGATATCATTAAACTGTGAGCCAGAGGGTCAGTGTATTTACATGCTGAATTCTGCCATGTACAATAGTATGGCAGACATGATATAATCTAGTATAGTCTCACACAAATAAAATAAAATTGTATATGTCACATGCTTTGTAAACAACAATGGTGCACTGTTCGTGTAGACGAACAGTGAAATGCTTACTTATGGGCCCTTCCCAACAATGCAGAGAGAAAAATATAGAAACAATTATAACACAAGGAGTAAATACACAATGAGTAACTGCAACTTGGCTATATACACAGGGTACCAGTACCGAGTCCATGTGCAGGGGTATGGGGTAATTGAGGTAGATATGTTTAGGTAGGGGTAAAGTGACTAGGCAACAGGATAGGTAAACAGTAGCAGCAGCTTATGTGATGAGTCAAAAGAGTTGGTGCAAAAAGGGTCAATGCAGATATTTGGGTAGATATTTTGTTAACTATTTAGTAGTCTTATGGCATGGATGTAGAAGTTGTTTAGGGTCCCGTTGGTTCCAGTCTTGGTGCATTGGTATCGCTTGCAGAACAGTCTGTGATTTGAGTGGCTGGAGTCTTAGACAATTTTTAGCCTTCCTCTGACATTGCTTGGTGTAGAGGTCCTGGATGGCAGGGAGCTCGGCCCCAGTGATGTACTGGGCCGTACACACTACCCTCTGTAGCGCCTTGTGGTCGGATGCCAAGCAGTTGCGATACCAAACACTGATGCAGCCAGTCAAGATGCTCTCAATGGTGCAGCTGTATAACTTTTTGAGGAACTGAGAGCCATGCCAAATCTTTTCAGCCTCCTTCATGACTGTGTTGATGTGTGTGGACCATGTTAATTCCTTACTGATGTGGACGCAGAGGAACTTGAAGCACTCGACCCGCTCCACTGCAGCCCTGTCAATGTTGATGGGGGCGTGCTCATCCGTCCGTTTCCTGTAGTCCACCAATCAGCTCCTTTGTCTTGCTGACATTGAGGGAGAGGTTGTTGTCCTGGCACCGCTCTGCCAGGTCACTGACCACCTCTCTATAGGTGGTTTCATTGTCGTCAGTGATCAGACCTACCACTGTCATGTCGTCAGTAAACTTAATGATGGTGTTGGAGTTGTGCGCAGCCACGCAGTTGTGGGTGAACAACACCATAGTGCTTGGAAGAGGACTATGGTGTTGAACGCTGAGCTGTAGTCAATGAACTGAATTCTCACATAGGGGTTCCTCTTGTCCAGGTGGGAGGGCAGTGTGGAGTACAAAATAAATTGTGTCATCTGTGGATCTCTTGGGGTGATATGTGAATTGGAGTGGGTCCAGGGTGTCTGGGAGGATGGTGTTGATGTGAGCAATGACCGCTCAAAGCAATAGTCATTTAGACAGGTTACCTTTGCTTTCTTGGGCACAGGGACTATGGTGGTCTGCTTGAAACCTGTAGGTATTACAGACTGGGTTAGGGAGAGGTTGAAAATGTCAGTTAAGACACCCGGCAGCTGATCGGCACAGGCTCTGAGTATGCATCCTGGTCATCTGTCTGGCCCCGTAGCCTTGTGAACCTGTTTTAAGGTCCTACTCACATTGGCTATGGAGAACGAGATTACACAGTCGTCAGGAACTGCTGGTGCTCTCATGCATGGTTCAGTGTTGCTTGCCTCGAAGCGAGCCATGAAAACAAAGACACATGAGCCATCCCCGGTCCCACCTCAGAATGCAGTCTGCCAGCTGTCTGTCTATTTATTCATCTAATGCGGAACATGTGCAGTACAAGATCTCAACCAATCACAACCCAGAGCCAGTCTCAGCCTTTGTCACTGTCCAATTGGAGAACAAATACAGTACAAAGACAGTCAACATAACATTTCCATAATATAGCATGTTTCTCAAGTTTATCATCTCTTATTGTCCTTTTCACACCATGAAATGTTGCACAGTGATCATTCCTCTGTAAATCAATAAGTATAAATACGGCAAAATATGTCTTTTAATCCTGCCAACATGGCATGCAAGCTCCTCTTAATTGCCCTCCCAGATTAGGGGTATGTACCTACCTTTCCTTGATGTGATGGGATTACCACTATTTTTTTTTAAAGGAGCCGTAGTAGGTAGCCAGATAGAGGGGTAATATTCTAGGGAGAAGGAGCATTTCCCCTCTCTCTACCCTTCCTCGTCTCTCTACAGCTCCTCCGCTTATCCCTTCTGAGGGGGTATTTACATGGAAAACACTTCTTCTCACCTCCTGCTCCACTCCACACAAAGCAACCCGACCCCTGGATGGTTCCAGAGGATTCCCCGTCTATCTCTTCTTTAGATCTGTTCCCCTATCCTGGCCCTTGTGTTTCAGATAACAGTAGCTGCTCCAGGGATGCTGCAACCAGAGCTCTGTGATCCAAAGCTCCCTCCCCCATCCCTCCTGTGATAGGTCGGCTGGGGTGAAAGCAGCAGCTGGCGTCGGCTCTCTGAGCCGTCAATCTGGCTTTATAGGGATGAGAATGGGATTTAATGGTTGGGGAGACCAGATGCTGTCAGGCCAAGATGGATGATTATATCCGGGTGGCTGGCCTGGGGAAATTAACCCTATGATGTCACATCCTCTAACAGGCAACGGACTGGGGATTTTCAGTGAGGCAAATGCGCTTTCAATCAAGCACTTTTCATTCATAGTACCTTTAGGTTGTAAGGATTTGTTTGAGTACTGTAATTTTGAGAAATCTTACATATGAGATACCATATTTTACCCCAAAGGTCACCCATAAGAATTCAATTCAATCAGTCAGCACACAACGCAGTAATAGCCACAGCTTTATTTTAATGAAAACATTTGCATACTTGAGGACCAATTTTGAGAGAAATTGTCTTGTTTTATTATAATACATTATCAAAACAGGTGAAGCATGATGTTCAGGACAGTAACCAACACGGTCAACCCTGACCAACATAATGTTCTCTCTTCATTTCTGTCTTCTTTGATTCACTTAGCTCATTTGAAGGAGTCTGCAGTCATCATGGCCACCATTCATTTTGAGAAGAAAATCAGATGCTTTAAATTAAGGTTATTTGTTAAAACTTTTTTATCCGGGTTAGTTTCAGTGAGATAAAATGAATATAATTTTGAGAGACTGGTCTACTCTTACCTTCATAGTCGAAGGTTCCATCTCAATCTTTATCTGGCTCCATCATTTGCTCTGCCTCCAACTCATTCAGTGATTCTGATGCATTCATCAACACATACTGTACCTGCAAATAGAGGTGGTTTGTAGCTGATTCTTAAAGTTAATTTAAGTTCATAGCGAGGAAAAACGGGCAAAAAGGTCTCTAAACTGGAACCAAGCAATAGATTCTGTAGGTAATGTTAGTTTTACTTCAGTGTATTCCACTCGATATATCCCTTGACCTCTTTGTCAAACACGTTGAAAGCAGCTCGTAGCTCTGCATCTTGGCCTTTGGCTCTTTCATGGGCCAATGCCATTAGACCCAGGAAGCTACGGTTAAAGGTACCTTTTCCTGTGATGACACAAAAACAAGTAATAAGGAAGATATTACTACTAGCTAGCTGTATATAAGAAACAGAATTTGACAGCCTTCGTCATCCAATTTCCTTTGATGTATTTTTAATAAATATAAATATAGAAGGAAAGTATGTCTTTAACATCGTTAGTGGAATCAGTATATATTAGTTCTAGGTGTTTGGTATCTATTAACGGTATAAATAAAAAATACCTCGACCTGAGTCCTGGTGGATCACATCATTGCAATAAGGCATTGAAAAGGTAAAACACTGACATCTAGTGATGACAGAAATCCTACTACAAATGAATCTCCTAACATGTACTGTAACATGACAATGCCTTTGATTTTCACATCTCTCATTCTAAAATGAATCTTCACAAAAAAAAGCTTAGCAACTGTGTAAGAACAGTACAGTTTGATACAATTCTATACGGAATTTGACAGTAGAATAACAGCATTGTTTACATTTTTCATCAGCTATAACTGTTTATTGCAGTATTCAGAATATAATTTTGATGGTGGATAACATTGTATTAGTTACTAAAATAAATAGTAAGAGTATGTACAGTTGATGTCGGAAGTTTACATATGCTTAGGTTCGAGTCATTAAAACTTGTTTTTCAACCACTCCACAAATGTCTTGTTAACAAACTATAGTTTTGGCAAGTCGGTTAGGACATCTACTTTGTGCATGACACAGGTCATTTTTCCAACAATTGTTCACAGACAGATTATTTCACTTATAATTCACTATCACAATTCCAGTGGGTCAGAAGTTTACATACAATAAGTTGACTGTGCCTTTTAACAGCTTGGAAAATTCCAGAAAATGATGGCATGGCTTTAGAAACTTCTGATAGGCTAATTGAAAATCATTTGAGTCAATTGGAGGTGGACCTGTGGATGTATTTCAAGGCTTACCTTCAAACTCAGTGCCTCTGTCACGTTCTGTCCTTAGTTTTTTTTATGTCTTTATGTTAGGTTGGTCAGGGCGTGAGTTGGGGTGGGTTGTCTATGGTCTTTTTTCTATGTTATATTTTCTACGTGTTTGGCCTAGTATGGTTCTCAATCAGAGGCATGTGTCGTTCGTTGTCTCTGATTGAGAATCATACTTAGGTAGCCTGTGTTTTGTGGGTGACTATTTTCTGTTTAGTGTTTTCTGCACCTTACAGGACTGTTTCTGTTTTCGTTTATTTCACGTTGTTATTTTTGTATTTCAGTGTTCAGTAAATAAAACATCATGAACACATACCACGCTGCGCATTGGTCCGATATTTCATACTCATCGTCAGACGACGAAGACAACCGTTACAGACGAAGACAACTGTTACAGAATCACCCACCACAACCAGACCAAGCAGCGTGGTAACCAGGAGCAGAGGGTTCTGGACTCCTGGACATGGGAGGAGATTTTGGACGGAAAAGGACCCTGGGCACAGGCTGGGGAATATCGCCGCCCCCGGAAAGAGCTGGAGGCAGCCAAAGCCGAGAGGCGGCATTATGAGGAGCTAGCACGGCAGCGCAACAGGGACGAGAGGCAGCCCAACAAAATATCTTGGGGGGAGCACACGGGGAGTGTGGCTAAGTCAGGTAGGAGACCTGAGCCAACTCCCCGTGCTTACCGTGGAGAGAGGTGGACCGGGAAGGCACCAGGTTATGCCGTGAGGCGCACGGTGTCCCCAGTGCGCAGGCATAGCCCGGTGCGCTACATCGTAGCGCCTCGTATCGGCCGGGCTAGAGTTGGCATCGAGCCAGGTGCTATGAAGCCGGCTCAGTGCATCTGGTCTCCAGTGCGTCTCCTTGGCCCGGGGTATATGGCACCAGCCCTATGCACGGTGTCCCCAGTTCGCCAGCACAGCCCAGTGCGGTCTGTTCCACCTCGCCGCACTGGCCGGGCTACGGGGAGTATCCAGCCAGGATAGGTTGTGCAGGCTCGGTGCTCGAGAGGTCCATCCGGTGCCTCCTCCACGCACCAGGCCTCCGGTGGCGGCCCCACGCACCAGGCTGTCTCTCCGTCTCCTCCCTCCGGGTGCTCCCTCATGTCCAGGGCTTCCAGGTGCTCCCGCCTGTCCAGCGCTGCCAGTCTCCCTCCTGTCCAGCGCTGCCAGAGTCTCCCTCCTGTCCAGCGCTGCCAGAACCGTACGTCAGTCAGGATCTGCCAGTGCCGCCCTTCAGTCAGGAGCTGCCAGTGCTGCCCGTCTGTCCTGAGCTGCCAGAGCCGGCCGTCTGTCCTGAGCTGCCAGAGTCGCCCGTCAGTCAGGAGCTGCCAGAGCCACCCGTCAGTTAGGAGCTGCCGGAGCCGCTGCAAGGGTCCCCAGTCCGAGGTGGGCGGCGAAGGTTGCTGCTCCAAAGGCGCCACTTAAGCGGGCAAAGACTATGATGGAGTGGGGTCCACGTCCCGCGCCAGAGCCGCTACCACGGACAGACGCCCACCCAGACGCTCCCCTGTAGGTTCAGGTTTTGCGGCCAGAGTCCGCACCTTTGGTGGGGGGCTGTCCCGCTCTGACCTTAGTTTATTTTTTATGTCTTTGCGTTAGGTTGGTCAGGGCGTGAGTTGGGGTGGGTTGTCTATGGTCTTTTTTCTGTTATATTTTCTACGTGTTTGGCCTAGTATGGTTCTCAATCAGAGGCATGTGTCGTTCGTTGTCTCTGATTGAGAATCATACTTAGGTAGCCTGTGTTTTGTGGGTGACTATTTTCTGTTTAGTGTTTTCTGCACCTTACAGGACTGTTTTGGTTTTCGTTTATTTCACGTTGTTATTTTTGTATTTCAGTGTTCAGTAAATAAAACATTACGAACACGAAGACAACCGTTACAGCCTCTTTGCTTGACATCATGGGAAAGTCAAAAGAAATCAGCCAAGACCTCAGAATTTTTTTTGTAGAACTCCACGAGTCTGGTTCATCCTTGGGAGCAATTTCCAAATGCCTGAAGGTACCACGTTCATCTGTACAAACAATAGTACGGAAGTATAAACACCATGGGACCACGCAGCCATCATGCCGCTCAGGATGAAGATGTGTTCTGTCTCCTAGAGATGAACGTACTTTGGTGCGAAAAGTGCAAATCAATCCCAGAAAAACAGCAAAGGACCCTGTGAAGATGCTATAGGAAACAGGTACAAAAGTATCTATATCCACAGTAAAACGAGTCATATATTGACATAACCTGAAATTCCGCTCAGCAAGGAAGAAGACACTGCTCCAAAATCAACATAAAAAAACAGACTATGGTTTGCAACTGCACATGGGGACAAGATCATACTTTTTGGAGAAATGTCCTCTGGTCTGATGAAACAAAAATAGAACTGTTTGGCCATAATGACCATCGTTATGTTTGGAGGAAAAAGGGGGATGCTTGCAAGCTGAAGAACACCATCCCAACCGTGAAGCACGGGGGTGACAGCATCATGTTGTGGGGGTGCATTGCTGCAGGTTGGGACTGGTGTACATCACAAAATAGATGGCTTCATGAGGAAGGAAAATTGTGGATATATTGAAGCAACATCTCAAGACGTCAGTCAGGAATTTAAAGCTTGGTCGCAAATGGGTCTTCCAAATGGACAATGACCCCAAGCATACTTCCAAAGTTGTGGCAAAATGGCTTAAGGACAACAAAGTCAAGGTATTGGAGTGGCCATCACAAAGCCCTGACCTCAACCCTCAATCAAATAAAAGCTGAAATAAATCATTCTCTTTACATTCTATTTCACATTCTAAAAATAAAGTGGTGATCCTAACTGACCTAAAACAGGAAATTCTTACTCAGATTAAATGTCAGGAATTGTGAAAAACTGAGTTTAAATGTATTTGGCTGAGGTGTATGTAAACTTCTGACTTCAACTATATATATATATGTGTGTATATATATATATATATATATATATATATATATATATATATATATATATATATATATATGTATATATGTATATATATATATATATATGTATATAT
The DNA here is from genome assembly GCF_023373465.1 of Oncorhynchus keta. NCBI lineage: Eukaryota > Metazoa > Chordata > Actinopteri > Salmoniformes > Salmonidae > Oncorhynchus > Oncorhynchus keta. Next base: position 16,156,291 of record NC_068430.1, on the reverse strand, counting down.
ATGTGTGTATATATATATATATGTGTGTATATGTATGTACATGTATGCATATATGTATGTATATATATATATATATTTGAATCCATTTTTTTAATGGAATATCAACATAGCCATTATCAGCAAACCATCACTCCTGTGTTCCAATGGCCCAACCCATAATATATCTAGATTCATTAATTTATTGGACAATTAATTTGATATTTTGCACTGATTATTGGCCTATATTGTACTTTTTCGAAACGAATGTACAATCTAATTTTGTGTTTATGCGAGCGTTGCTGCAGAGCGTGGGGTTTCCCATAGTTTATTGCAGGGTTACCGCGCCCATCTCGCGGTTTGATTGCCGGGTGAAGTAGTGACTGAGTAGATTTCAGGGCGGCCTAAGGGGAAGTGGCTTCTAAATGAAATATACATCGGGAACAGACAGTAGTGAACATTGATTATTGAAATTGTCAATAAGCCTACTTGCACTTTGCAGCAGGGATCTGTGTCCCGTCATCAGCAGGGAGTGGTGTGATCCCCCCCCCGGTTGGTCCAGGTTGTTGAAAAAGCTTACTGGCCAGCCTGGTTACGTTTGGGAAGGGTTGCTCCTCTGAAAGCTAGCTAGTTTGTAAACTAGCTGTTCGTTGATGCGTGGATTGGAGGAATAACTACACCGTTACCTTTTCCAGTCAATGCTAAATAAACAAGCCAACGCCAACTGAGAAAAAGGTAGGACGGTCACGGTGCAATGTCGCACATTTGGAAAACAATAAAATGCTAGTGTAATTGTTGGCCGATTTGGTAACGTTAGATTAGCTCGTTTACGTTACTGTCCGGGGTGAGTTAACGTTAGCATAGCCAATTTTATCTGCTTTCCAGCTGCTGGCTATATCGATCCCAATTTCAGCATGTATATTGAAATACTCGTATGTATTGATAACGTACCGACCTAACTATATATCCAGCCTGATTTAGCAAGGGACGGGTTGGACCCTGTCCAATTCATGAGAAGTGGACAGCAAACACTTTCTTGGACAAGTCATTAACCAGCTAACGTCCGCTAGCTAATTTGGTTAGGTACCCAAATAGCTGAGGTAGACCGCTGGGTTAACTAGTTAGCCAGAAATGTTGTCCAGCTAGCTTAATTTTTTTCCATAAAATATTAACCGTGCCTCAATACCCCTTTAATTTAAACTGCATTTCAAAACAACCATATTTAACTTGTTTATTAAAAGCGGACTTGTTAGCTGGGTAGCTAACATCTTGGAGATGGACAACTGTGGCCTAAAATGCAAGCGATAACTAGCTAACGTTAGTTATCTGACTTGTCCATTGCTAGCAATTTATCTTGGGCACTATTCATAATGGGATGTGTTTTAAAATAAGTTGAGGCATTGTTAGATATGCCGTTTTGGTAGTCAAGTATGATCACTTTTTCCAATCTACCACCTAGATAGCTAACGTAGTTATAAATCCAGTTAACGTTAGCTAGTTAACTAATGTCTGTTAAACACTAACGTTAGCTAGTTTGCTAACTAAAGTTAGCTGGATTGATGTTAAATAGCACAAACGTTAGCTAACAGCTAGCTGGTAAACCATTTGTACCATTTAAATATCCCCCACCTTAATGGTAGCACAATTGCTTTACTTGGCTCTTGTGGTTTATATCAAATTAAACGGCTACTGCTGGCTTTAACGACATGGCTACTTCTAGTTAAGTAGATAATTAATTGGATTTTCTTCTCCAACACTAGCCAGCTAACTCCTTAGCTAGTTGCTGGAGTAATTTAGCACACGTCAAGCACGGGGGCGAAACGATAGGAATGCTGGATCAGTGTGTTATATTCCCTTTGGGTGAGTCTTTTCTGTTTGTCTGCACCCTGTTTCTGATAATCCCCGACGCCCGTTGTCGGAGAGTGGAGTTGGGCTGCTGTCTAGTAGCTAGTATTGAGGTCACTGCTGTTGAGCAGGGTTATTTGGTTAGAAATCGTTGAGGCATACATTCTGATAATGGAAATTGAAATATAACATCTCGGCCTTTTCGCATGTTGTATTAAATACTGGGATTGCTCATGTATTTTCACATGTGACATAGCATGAAAGTAAATCAATCTATGTGTCTAGTTAGCGTCGATTCTTCAACCCTAGTAGCTAGGCCTATAAACAGCGGCAGCGAACAAGATGGCGTTTGCTGCCTCAGTCTCATGTTTCCATCGATGCAAGACATTAATTAGCGTGCCATCGGTTGAGGCTTCATAGGTGATCAGTGTAACTGTTTTGGTAGCAAGACATTAATTAGCATGCCATCGGTTGAGGCTTCATAGGTGTAATTGTTTTGGTAGTGGTAGCTACCCTAATTTAACATCAACTTTCAAGCCAGCTAATTTGCTTTCCTCTGTAAATGACTGACATCTGAAAGAGATGAGCGGGGGAGTTCTTGCATTTGCAGCGTTGTAAGGTATCTACAATGAGCCTGAATTGTTCAAACAAATATTGTAACCTCATCTGAATACCAACAGAGAGTGATTCATCAGTTTATTTGCAGGTGACATTCAAATTGGATGCAAATAGTGCTAATGGATTGCAAGCAACTTATTTGTACCACTATATTTGAGCACAACAATGTTTCCCGCTGCAGTCAAATTACACCAGGACAGGAGTGTTTCAAGTTTAATATCCAACCTGGTCTCAGCATTTTGTATCATTCTGTTCGTAAATCAGAGACACTCATTTAATTAATATATGTTTCGTACGGTATGTATAATTTGTGGATGTCCCTCACCCATTTCATATATGTTATAACTTACAGTTAATAAATGCTACGAATTTGCAAAAAGTAATAGGTGGCTAACGTTAGCTAGGCGTTAAGTCTAGCAGTTACGGAAAGGGTTAACTACGTTGTAGTCGCCAATGTCTGTAAGGCTACTTGTTGTAAGTATGTTGTCGTAGAGACTAATGCCAGTGTGAATTTTACTGCAGGGTGTTGTTTTGACTGTGGTACACACAATTACATGAATTGTTGTATGACAAACTATTAATTAAACCCCCATCCACCCTCTCACCCCGATATGTTTGTTTAAGCATTAGTCCATTTTGATGAAAGGACCACATTGGTTACTATCTTGTGACAGTGAGACAATTAGAGATTCTCCTGTACTTTTGTCTACTTGGCTTTCAACCGTGGCCTTCAAACTAGGGCTTTTGTGGTTAATTGAGGTAAAACAGTAATTCTGCTCATAGATTATGCATGTATAAACAGGAGGTAAAAAACCAAGTAGTCGCCAATGTCTTTAAGGCTACTTGTAAGCATGTTGTCGTAGAGACTAATCAGACATGCTTTTTTCAGAGTGGAAAACTGATTTCTGACTCCGGTGTGAGCTTTTGCCAGCTGTTTTCCTGTTAGTGGGCATAGATTGGATTAAGTATTTACTATCTGTGGATTTGAGCTTTTAGGATTACAGGCTTGGTCAGTGATAGTGCTGGTTATGGTCTTTTCTATGATCCAGCTTTAGCCATATGACATTTGTTGCACTGATATAATAGCATCAAGCTTTCTACAACGCAGGCCTACATTTTGTGCTCTTTTAGTGTTTTATTATGCAATAGCGGAGGTGTATGAAGATGGCGGGGCCCCATGCATTTACCACAAATTCCTTGATTTGTTAAACTTGCCATATTTGTTCATTGCTCTCCGCTGTACTTCTTTTGTATGGTCATTGGTAGGTAGGGCTGTGGTGGTCATGACATTTTGTCAGCCAGCTATTGTCGTGTAAAAGACTGCCGGTCTCATGGCAATTTGCCGTTAATTAACATAAACACGTTTAGCAAGCCACTATTGCGCGCCTTTGAAACATCTACATGTCTAATGATTCAGTTGAATTTACACCATCATAAATCAATGTATTTATTTTAGGCAGGTCTAAACAAACATGATGTGAAGAAAATGTATTTCAGAAGAACAGCATGTGTTGGCCTACAGCTTATCTGGCAGTGTGCCATGCATAGGCTTGTTTATTTAGCAGACAAGATATTCTTAAATCCTGTGCCATTATTTTATAGTAAGACTAATATAATTGAACTTAGCTGAAATAAAATAGAAAGGATATTTTTCCCATTCAGGAGAATTTTGAGTGTAAAAGTGATCATTTTTAAACAGGTTCTATACACTAGATTTAGAGTAATTTGACAACTTTCGTTGTGAATAATAAACATTTAGGATGCCTTGAATATCAAAAGATGTATGGGCTGCATGATGAAACTATAGGCTATTGATGATTTGAGAAAGTCGCAAAAAAGCTTGCGGTCTGTTCCTTGCCTCAGGCTGCAAACGCTGTTCTCTCATCAAGTGATCATACTTTCACCCATCAAACTATTCTCAATTGAATCTTGTCTTTACTAATATTACTAGAATTTCACAGTATCAAATGTGCAGGAACAGGGTCAGGAGAAAAAAGATGTCATCTGTATGTACTCGAATAGCGAATGTAGGACACTTTCTGCTGTTTTGTTTTTCACTCATGTTGGGTAGGCTATTCTGGTTATTTTATTCCACACATCAACCTCTGTTTGAGGAGCATGCAGGGTCTCTCCGCAGCACAGATGATATTTCTCCCAAACTCTGTGTATCGTGGGGTCTCCAACCCTGTTCCTGAAGCTACACAGTGCTTCATTTGGGAAACCAAGTGAAAACTGTTTGGGATCATTGATAGTAATACGTTTTCACAATGAAACGTATTTAATTAAACTGTTAATAGCACCTCTCTCTGCGTGCTCGAGAAAGGTATGAAGGGAGGAGATGGAAATGCACGGTGGCGAGATATTCAATATTCTGTACCTAAAGGTAATGTCAACCTATTAATTAGGAAAATATAAAAATGCCCTATTACCAGGCTATTTGAAACCATATATAAAGTCACTAATTGTAGGCCAACTCTAAATTAATGTAATTTATGCAAGACCAATTATGTACCAGTTTAAAAAATATATATTTTTCTGCCGTGCATAAATATGCGGTAGACTGTATTGTATAACTGCACAATCATTATTATTATATATTTTTTTCAAGCTTGGGTTCGTGTGTGTGTGCGCGCACATTAGGGATGCACAATATATCGGTAAGCATATCGGAATCAGATGAGATTAGCTAAAAATGCCAGCATCGGGTCTATGTATAACGCCAATGTGCAAATCCGATGTCAAAGCTGATGTGCATACCTGTAACATAGCTAGATGACGTAATGATGCCACAAAAATACAGAGCTACATGTTCAACACAGCATTCCTAACCTAGCCCACAATGTCTGCTGTGTGGATCTATTTTGAAGTTTCAAAGGAAGATAACAAAAAGGTCATATGCAAAGTTTGTGCTGCTATTATTTCCAGAGGGGAGAAAGTGAAATCTTTCAAAACCACAAACCTAATTACTGATTTGAAAATCACCCCAGACGTTCACTGACTACTTAGAACAAAACCAGAAAAAACTAAGTGCGCACTTCCAACAACTTAAGTTCAAGTCGAGCAGTCATTTGAAATAGAATTTCAGCGAGACAACTCAAAGGCGAAATCCATTAATGCCAAGATAATGGAATTAATTGCCCGTGACAATCAACCGTTCTCTGGATGATGTTGGCTTTTGCCGACTGGTCGAGCACCTCGAGCCCCGGTACATACTACCAAGTAAGTGCTATTTTTCAGATGTTGCCCTACCAGAGCTGCACAGTATTGTTGAAACGCACATCCGTGAGCTACTTGCAATGGGCGTCACTGAGATTAGCTTCATGACTGACATTTGGACTAGCGATATCAGACCCATGAGCATGCTGGGTCAACAAGGATTTCGTACTGAGGAAAGCCATATTACAAGCTCAAGAATGTGCTTGTTCTCATACCACTACAGCCATTTCAATGGCATTTGAGAACATGTTTGAAACTTGGAAAATCCCCAAGAACAATGTGTTAATGCACGTAACATGACAAAGGCTTTAGAAGAATGCGGAGTCGCCAGCAACTGGCTGTGAATTAAGGTGTTTTGGCCCAACGCAGCATATCTGACAGTGGGAACAGGTAGGAAGATAGTGGGTCATTTTAAACACTCGCAGCTAGCATACATCCGCCTGCAAGCAGTACAGAAGCAGCTTGGAGTGAACATGAAAAGGCTTAAGCAAGATGTTTCCACCAGATGGAACAGTACTGTTTACACAGAGAGCCTGCTGGAACAAAAAACGAGTGCTTGGCGTGTACGCAGCTGACTGAGTTACCTGCAACAATCAGTACAAACCAGTGGACTCCCATTGACATGAACACACTCCTAGCTCCATTGAAACAACTGCGAAATAAGCTCATCAACTGCGTCTGCAGCAGACCCTCTCATGGTATTGAAACGCCAGCTCAACAAAACTGCCGACACAGACGTGGGGTTAAAACCTGCGAAAGTACTCTAGTAGAGGCTGTGAACAAGTGATCCGGTAGCATTCTCTCTGAGCCTCTTTACTATATCGCCACCATGCTTGATGCTAGATACAAGGACTGCTACTTTGCTGGTGACACGAAACAGGGTTTGTGAAATGTTAGACACAGCTGGACAAGATGGAAACGGACACAGTGACAGTGAAGCACAGGGGAAGAGGACCCATGACAGAAGAGGCCACAGACAGGCAGACAGCTGAAACTTCACTGCTTGACATGTATGCTGGAATCATGGTTGAGAATGAAATGACTAAACAAATGAACAACGAAACAGCACAGCAAGTAAGTGAATAGGTTTTAATTGTTTTACTGGTAATGGGACATATGTAGATGCCAACAATAACTTTTTAGTCAGTGTCTCCGTTAGACTCTTTGTATTGTCATTTTCTGTTACAACGTCGGCCAACATTAGCCAATGTTGATCTATTCCTAATGATCCTTTGGAATGCAAGAATAATGAAATATGTTGTATTAAGTGTCTTGGTTTTTCCCTGTACTAGTATGGACAGTGAGTGCCTTTTCAGTGCAGCTTCACACATTGTAGATGAAAAAGTAATAACTCTTGTGACAAAGCCAAGCAGGTCCTCTTTGAAGAAATACCTCCCCCAACTGTTAAAATTGTAAATGGGCAGTCATATTGTGTAACAGCCATTTCGTCACTGGGAAAAAAATGGACTAATACCAATGGCTTTTCTGTTTATTCATGGATGGTATAGGTGGTGATTTTCATTTTATTTGAAACAAATCAGTTTTGTTTGTTTTTATTTCTTAAATGAAAGACGAGATGTGTTGTAAATTTGCTCGCATTTTACTAGTCGAGTAAGTTGAGCACATTTTAAAAGTTTAAGTTGTGCAGTCTATGACAGCCTAGAGACAGTCATTTCTTTTCAAGCAGTTGAAGCTAAATTGATTAACTGCATTTTAGTTTCAACCAATATTTTTTTCAAAGCATTAAGTTTCTCCATACAGTCAAGATTGGATAGTAAGAAGGGACACTGACAACTTCACCACCTTTGTAATGTGGGGCAGCTAAAATATTTCTGTGAATATCTGTTGAGTGATAAATTACAAATCCATGAATGTACTTTTTCTAATTTACAAGTTATTAAACAATCAGTTACAAACTGAACAAATAAACATGACACTTTGTTTCAACTGTTTAACTGTACAAGAATGCTTAAAAGCTGCTAACTTTAAATGTATGTTCACTAGTGTTACCAGCCTCAGAAATTGCAGCCCAAATAAATCTCAACAACTGTTCAGAGGAGATTGCGTGAATCAGGCCTTCATGGTCAAATTGCTGCAAAGAAACCACTACTAAAAGACTCCAATAATAAGAGACTTGCTTGGGCCAAGAAATACGACCAATGCACATTAGACCGGTGGAAATCTGGCCTCCACAATCACCTGACCTCAACCCAATTGAGATGGTTTGGGATGAGTTGGACCACAGAGTGAAGGAAAAGCAGCCAACAAGTGCTCCGCATATGTGGGAACTCCTTCAATACTGTTGGAAAGTCATTCCAGGTGAAGCTGGTTGAGAGAATGCCAAGAGTGTGCAAAGCTGTCATCAAGGCAAAGGGTGGCTACTTTGAAGAATTTCAAATAGAAAATATATTGATGTGTTAAACACTTTTTGGTTGCAACATGATTCCATGTGTTATTTCATAGTTTTGATGTCTTAACTCTTATTCTACGATGTAGAAAATACTAAAAATAAGTGTGCCCAAACTTTTGACTGGTACTAATATACACTGCTCAAAAAAATAAAGGGAACACTTAAACAACACACTGGAACTCGAAGTCAATCACACTTCTGAGGTATGTCATTTTTGTGCATGAGAGGAGATTACCGTGACTCAATCGTCACTTAGAATGTCACTCATGACTGCCGGTGTGGCGGTGATACAGTCACCGCAACAGCTCTAGCCATTGTTAGAGTATATACATGATCCCAATTTTAGCTTCAAGACGCCAGCAATTTGCAAAACCAAACCATATCGTGTGCTGTAGTTTAAAAACTCGATGGATGATGCTTAAACATTAACTTTATATCTGAATTCTGGAAAATGTATCAACGTAAAACTAAAATAATCCTCAACACTACTGAGATCATGCTCTGAAAGGTGAATTTGTATGGCTGCATGGAAACAAAAACATTATGAAAACATTTGTACAGCAGACTCCGGCTGCCCTCGAGACCTCAGCAGTCAGTAAGCCACACCTCCAGGCTATTTGTCACCACTCCCTGTTTATCATGCTGTCAGCTGATTCCGATCAGGCGCTTGGAGAAATGAGGGGCAGAAGAACTTCTTACAGTAAGGGATTATGGACAGACTCTGAGAGCATCTAGTTCACCAACATTGCAGAATTTGTTCTTTGTTTTCTTACCCTGAGGTAGTGTAGGGATGAACTGTGACTGAGTCCTATGTTTAGGTTTGAGCATCTTCTGAATTGTGCCTGCATTGACTCAAAGTAACTTACAACCAAGACTCAACATCAACTCAATGAATTAGGTGTTTGAACTAATGCCAGTGCAGAGTGTAGTTTTTAATTACATATCCTCTCCATGATTAATGTTGTCATTCTACGTCCCACATTCGGGATGCCACAGTAGTCGTGTGTTATACCGAAGTCCAGTCCTAGTGTCTCCCTCATGATTTTGTTACTCACTTGTCTCATAAGGTTAATTCAACACCCCCCTCTGATCTTTAAGGACGGATGTGAATGGCAAGTAGTCATGGAATTAACAGTGATATTTTTATCAGAGAGGAGCTTGAGTGTGATTTTCTCAGTTTAGAGAAGATCCTCAGTCTAGCACTCAAAACACTTTGACCGTACAGAGTGAAATACATGAAGGTGATGGGGTTAGCTAGGAGGAAGAACTGGGGCTAAAACCAAGGGTTTTGTTTATAGTCCTTATGTTTAATTCATATCCAAATATGCTAATCCAGTCTTCTGTGAATGTGAGGTCAAGGCTGTTTCCCGTATTACTGGTACCTTTCACAATGCTGGTGTGTGGATAATCTCTCTGTTTTTCACAATAGAATGTTATCCTAGCAGTTAAGAGAGTAAGGCCCGTAACCAAAAGGTCTCTGGTTAGAATCTCTGAGCCGACTATGTAAAAAAAAAAAAAATAAATCTCTGCCCTTGAGCAAGGCACTTAAGCCCAATTGCTCTGCTAAATGACTAAAATGTTAAGTGTTTTGAAAATGACCTCTGTTTTCTCTGACCATGTTCTGTATTTGACTAATAGGAAGATCAGTGCTTTAGGCTACTGTTTGGGGTAAATTATGTGTTTAGGTTGCCCAGACCAGTGTGATCAGATCGGCCTGTATCGCTATAAATGGTTTATTGATCACTTAGCACCGTTGGCTGATCTAGTGAGCATCAACCCGTGGATAGGGGTCAGCAGGATAACTGTTTTTCAGATCATCTGGCCAGTCATGTCTTAACAGGATTTGTCAGGGAAGGTTAAATTAACCTCTCTGGGAACGTTTGGGACACTAGTATCCCACCTCGCCAACAGCCAGTGAAATTGCAGGGCACCAAATTCAAAACAACAAATCTCATAATTAAAATTCCTCAACCATACAAGTATTTTACACCATTTTAAAGATGCACTTCTCGTTAATCCAACCACCGTGTCCAATTTCAAAAAGGCTTTTCGGTGAAAGCAGAACATCATTGTTAGGTCAGCAACTAGTCACAGAAAGCATTCAGCCATTTTCCAACCAGAGAGGTGTCACAAAAAGCAGAAATATAGATAAAATTAATCACTCAACTTTGACGATCTTCATCAGATGACACTCCCAGAACTCAATGTTACACAATACATGTATGTTTTGTTCGATCAAGTTCATATTTATATCCAAAAACCTCAGTTTACATTGGCAACATGTTCAGAAATGCCTCAAACATCCGGAGAAATTGCAGAGACACATTTAATAACAGAAATACTCATCAAATTTTAATGAAAGATACATGTTTTACATAGAATTAAAGAGAAACTTGTTCTTAATGCAACCGCTGTGTCAGATTTCAAAAAAGCTTTACGGCAAAAGCACAATATTCAATCATCTGAGAACAGGTTCAGCCACAAAAGTGAGCCATACAGTTACCTGCCAAATTGTGGAGTGAACAAAAGTCATAAATAGCATTATAAATCTTCACTTACCTTTGCTTATCTTCATCGGAATGCACTCCCACTCCCAGGACTCGTCCATATTTATGTCCAAATACCTCCGTTTTGTTTGCGTTTAGTTCACTATTCCAAAGGCACAATGCGTGAGCTCAAAATCCAGACGATTGGTCTGGAAGGTCAAGAGTTCCATTACAGTTTGTACAAACATGTCAAACGATGTTTACAATCATTCCTTGGTCTTTTTTATAATCTTCAATAATATTCCAACTGGACAATAGCGTATTCATTACAGAGGAGAAAGAAGGAACGGTGTGACCGCCCAGTAAACAACTGATTGGCTTCAGCCTAGTCCACTTGTTGAAACAGCGTTTATTTGACAACCTTCCACAATAGAAGCCTCAAACAACTTTCTAAAGACTGAAACTCTTCTTTGCATAGATGGACATTGTCCTCTTCAATCACTTAAATGAAACTAATCCTGGTTGGATTTGTCTCAGGTTTTCGCCTGCCATATGAGTTCTGTTATATTCAGACATCATTCAAACAGTTTCAGAAACTTAAGTGTTTTCTATCCAATACTACTAATAATATGCATATATTTGAATCTGGGACAGAGTAGCAGGGAGTTTACTCTGTGCACATTATTCATCGAAGCTACTCAATACTGCCCCCCTGTCACCAAGAAGTTAAGTCTGTCTCAGAATTATGTCAATGACATTGAGGTGAGAAGATAGGACTGTGAGTCAGTAGCAGAGTTGTGTGAGGGCAGGAGAGGCGCTCTAATGTAGGATATGAGTGTATGGGCCTGCTGCACTGGCCAAGCCAACAGAAGTACTGTTATGTAGGCTATGAGAGTGTAGTCCTACACGAGCCAAAGCAACGGTGTCACAGCCTACTTCTCCTCCGACGCAATTTGTCTTTTAATGACTGCACAACGTTTCCCTGTGGAAGGAAAGTAGTTACGAGTTCAGAAAATCCGTTTTCTGGTTGAGAGTTCTTTGAAGAGGACAATGTCCATCTATGCAAATGTGTCATTAGCCTATTTCTTTACCAAAGACTTGCACCTCAATCAGACCGACAGCGTCATTGCATGTTGGTATATTAGAAGTATATTAATTTCCAATGGAATTCTGCATTTGCCTTGCACCGTTGCAGTTGTGTTTTGTGTGGCGCATACATTGGATTTATCCAACTTATGCGTCAAATTGTATGTGTAAATTTGACAGAAATACAAGCAAAAGGTGAATGTTTTGTTGCACAAATATTCACTTAAATATTGGATTACATACAGTGCATTCGGAACGTAATCAGTCCCCTTGATTTCTTTCCACATTTTGTTACGTTACAGCCTTATTCTAAAATGAATTGTTCCCCACAATACTCCATAATGACAAAGCAGAAACCGGTTCTACATTTTTACAAATGTATTTCTTTTAAACGTAACATTTTACATAAATATTCAGACCCTTTACTCAGTACTTTGTGCCTCGAGTCTTTACCGCCTACAAACTTGGCATACCTGTATTTGGGTTGTTTCTCCTATTCTTCTCTACAGATCCTCTCAAGCTCCGTCAGGTTGTTTGGGGAGTGTCTCCACACAGGTATTTTCAGGTTTCTCCAGAGATGTTCGATCGGGTTCAAGTCCGGACTCTGGCTGGGCCACTCAAGGACATTCAGAGACTTGTCCCGAAGCCATTCCTGCGTTGTCTTGGCTGTCTGCTTAGGGTCGTTGTGCTGTTGGAAGGTGAACCTTCGCCCCAGTCTGAGGTTCTGAGCGCTCTGGAGCAGGTTTTTATCAAGGATCTCTCTATACTTTGCTCTGTTCATCTTTCCCTCGATCCTGACTAGTCTCCCAGTCCCTACTTCTGAAAAACATCCCCACAGCATGATGCTGCTGCCACCATGTTTCACCGTAGGGATGGCATTGGCCAGGTGATGAGCGGTGCCTGATTTCCTCCAGACGTGACACTTGGCATTCAGGCCAAAGAGTTCAATCTTGGTTTCATCAGACCAGGGAATCTTGTTATGGTCAGAGTCCTTTAAGTTCCTTTTGGCAAACTCCAAGCGGGCTGTCGTGCATTTTATGTAGGAGTGGCTTCCGTCTGGCCACTCTACCATAAAGGCCTGATTGCTGGAGTGCTGCAGAGATGATTGTCCTTCTGGAAGGTTCTCCCATCTCCACAGAGGAGCTTTGTCTGAGTGACCATCGTTTCTTGGTCACCTCCTTGACCAAGGCCCTTCTCCCCCGTTTGGCTGGGCAGCCAGCTCCAGGAAGAGTCTTGGTGGTTCCAAACTAAATTAATTTAAGAATGATGGAAGCCACTGTGTTCTTGAGGACCTTCAATGCTGCAGATATTTTCGGTACCCTTCCCCAGGTCTGTGCCTTGACACAATCCTGCCTTGGAGCCCTACGGACAATTCCTTCGACCTCGAGGCTTGGTTTTTGCTCTGTGCCTTTCCCAATCATGTCCAATAAATTGAAATTATCACAGGTGGACTCCAATCTAGTTTTAGAAACATCTCAACAATGATACATGGGAACAGGCTGCATTAGAGCTCAATTTCAATTCTCATAGCAAAGGGTCTGAATACTTTTTTCTTCCCCCGGTTTTTATTTTTAATACATTTGTAAACCATTTCAAAACCTGTTTTCACTTTGTCATTATGGGTTGTGTGTGTGTGTGTGTGTGTGTGTGTGTGTGTAGTGAGTTTTATTCAATCCATAATAGAATAAGCCTGTTATGTGGAAAAAGTCAATGAGTCTAAATACTTTCCGAATGCACATAATGAGAGACGTTTGACTGCAGAATTTATTACGCTGTAATGGCGTTGTCGTTCTGATCGAGGTGTTAGGCCTATCCATGAATGACAGGGGATTTTATGTATCGTATGTTTTGTTTTCTGGAACAAACAGCCTTTTGTGACAGAACATCATCTAGCTTTGTTTGTCTAAATGATGCCATTTCAATGCTTTCACAGCTCAACGAGGGGAAAACATGATCAGTTGGTTACATAATGTGTTTGAGTGACAAGCGATCTGGTGACAGATTCCATCGCATTTTCAACTCTACTGATGGTTTTGGGAAAAATTTAAATTGCGTTATATTGAGAATGTGCCCACTCTGGTCTTGGCACATGCACTTTAGTCAACAGCTGGCAGGTACAGTGTGGGTAGGGTAGCCTACATGATGACATTATGGACAAAATAGATACATTTTTCAAAAGGTAGCCAAGCATTGATCATATCTCCAGAATAAGACCCTCGATATTTATTGGACAGGAACATCATACCCCATTGCACTTTCAACACCCTGTGAAGTTCATAATTTATTTAATATGTAGCTTAATAAAACTGCATTCTTTCCTGAGTCGTAGTGGGGGGACAATACAGTAGTGGGGCGTGACTCCCAAGTTTACTTCGATATGATGGTTATTATATCAATATTTGTCCAAATGGCATTTTCATCGCCATTTCTCTCATAATTAATTTTATCGACAATTAAGGATCCCACCTTGACTAGCGTAACATTTGTCGACAATGTTTACCAACTGCTGTTTTCACCAGGCCTGTCATGAATTAATTTTTTTGCCGACGTACTTTATTCACATAAAATGGTTTGCTGGAAACATGATTACTGAGACTCTTCTTTCTTCCTCTTTCAGATTAACGACTGTCCCAGCAGCTGGAGCGAGACAGACCTACTAGCAGGGCAAAATGAGTGAACTGGACCAGTTACGCCAGGAGGCTGAGCAGCTCAAAAACCAGATCCGAGTGAGTGTATCCCTCCATCTACCGTCAATGGGCAGGAGCAATTGTTTAAAACCTACAGAAATTGCGTATTTCAGAAATAATTGAATTGTCTCTGCGCTCATAATCAAGTCATAACAAAGCTACATAATCTTCTGACAGTGTGTGGTTGTTACATTTGTGTGATGGTTTAATTGTCTTACTTTTGCAGGATGCCAGGAAAGCATGTGCAGATGCCACGCTATCACAGGTAAAAGTTTAGTTTGGGTTTTTGCGTCTCTAACAGCGGTTTATATGGTGCAATGATGCTTGCTTGTTTTGTCATAAACTGAAATTAGGCAAACTTACAATTTTAACAACCATAAAATTGTGGAGTGATTTCTGCATAGTACATCTTTAACTAGGGATATGCAAAACATTCAATGCAATCTGCTATTGATGGCTTTATGTAACTGTTTGTGTGTTTTGCAGATCACAGCCAATATTGATCCTGTTGGCCGTATTCAGATGCGCACAAGAAGAACACTGAGGGGGCATTTGGCTAAGATCTATGCCATGCATTGGGGCACTGATTCCAGGTAAACCCAAGTGTCATTTTTAGTGTCTTTCACAAGCTAGGAAGGTCATTTCCATTTGTTCTGTACTACAAAAAAACAGCTTGCTTGAATGATTCCAGTTGTCAAATATAAAAGTTGGCATGGTATATAATTGTATAACCCTTGGCATGAATTAGTTATTATACACTGCTCAAAAAAATAAAGGGAACGCTAAATTAACCTCTTGCGACGAGCAATCCGGGATCGTAATCATAGCCTCAAACCAATTAGCATAACGCAGCGGACATAAATACCCCTAAACTTTTCCTATTCATGAAAATCGCAAATGAAATTAATTAAATATATTCAAACACAAGCTTAGCCTTTTGTTAACAACACTGTCATCTCAGTTTTTAAAAATATGCGCTACAGCCAACGCTAGACAAGCATTTGTAATTTAATCATGGCATAATGCTATGCTAGGCTCTGCTGGCAGCAGGCAACATTTTCACAAAAATGAAAAGCAACCAAATTAAATAATTTACCTTTGAAGAACTTCGGATGCTTTCACTCAGGAGACTCCCAGTTAGAAAGCAAATGTTCCTTTTTTCCCAAAAGTTTATTTTTGTAGGTCGAAATAGCTCCCGTTTGTTCATCATGCTTGGCTGAGAAATCGACCGGAAAATGCTATCACTACAACGCCGAACTTTTTTCCAAATTAGCTCCATAATATCAACAGAAACATGGCAAACGTTGTTTAGGATCCATCCTCAAGGTGTTTTTAACATGTATATCCGTCGAGGCAATTGGTTTCTCATAAGAAGCGACTGTAAAAATGTCTACCTCAGTATTTTACACACGATTTTCTGCGGGAGACACCATGTCACCACTTGCTATATATGGTCCCTTACGGCTATTCTTCAATGGAAATGCGTATAAAGACGTCACAATTCTGTAGATGCCTTGGGGAATACGTGTAAAACGTAAGCTCATTCACAGCCATATAAGGAGTCATTGGCATGAGGCGGTTTCAAAAAATGCGGCACTTCCTGGTTGGATTTTTATCTGGGTTTCGCCTGTAAAATCAGTTCTGTGGCACTCAGACAATATCTTTGCAGTTTTGGAAACGTCAGTGTTTTCTTTCCAAACCGAGACATGATGTCACAATGGGCTCAATTGGATTCAGGTCTGGGGAACGGGCGGGCCAGTCCATAGCATCAATGCCTTCCTCTTGCAGAAACTGCTGACACACTCCAGCCACATGAGGTCTAGCATTGTCTTGCAGTAGGAGGAACCCAGGGCCAACCACACCAGCATATGATCTCACAAGGGGTCTGAGGATCTCATCTCGGTACCTAATGGCAGTCAGGCTACCTCTGGCGAGCACATGGAGGGCTGTGCGGCCCCCCAAAGAAATGCCACCCCACACCATGACTGACCCACCGCCAAACCGGTCATGCTGGAGGATGTTGCAGGCAGCAGAACGTTCTCCACGGCATCTCCAGACGGTCACGTCTGTCACATATGCTCAGTGTGAACCTGCTTTCATCTGTGAAGAGCACAGGGCGCCAGTGGCGAATTAGCTTGGTGTTCTCTGGCAAATGCCAAACGTCCTGCACGGTGTTGGGCTGTAAGCACAACCCCCACCTGTGGACGTCGGACCCTCATATACCACCCTCATGGAGTCTGTTTCTGACCGATTGAGCAGACACAGGCACATTTGTGGCCTGCTGGAGGTCATTTTGCAGGGCTTTGGCAGTGCTCCTCCTTGCACAAAGGCGGCGGTAGCGGTCCTGCTGCTGGGTTGTTGCCCTTCTACGTCCTCCTCCACATCTCCTGATGTACTGGCCTGTCTCCTGGTAGCGCCTCCATGCCCTATAACGCTGACAGACACAGCAAACCTTCTTCTTGCCACATCTCGCATTGATGTGCCTTCCAGGATGAGCTGCACTACCTGAGCCACTTGTGTGGGTTGTAGACTCCGTCTCATGCTACCACTAGAGTGAAAGCACCGCCAGCATTCAAAAGTGACCAAAACATCAGCCAGGAAGCATAGGAACTGAGAAGTGGTCTGTGGTCCCCACCTGCAGAACCACTCCTTTATTGGGGGTGTCTTGCTAAATGCCTATAATTTCCACCTGTTGTCTATTCCATTTGCACAACAGCATGTGAAATTTATTGTCAGTGTTGCTTCCTAAGTGGACAGTTTGATTTCACAGAAGTGTGATTGACTTGGAGTTACATTGTGTTGTTTAAGTGTTCCCTTTATTTGTTTGAGCAGTGTATTATTCCACATGATATAGTGGGAAATGTAAGTAGGTGTTATTATGACTAACCATGCATTGTTGCTATGATTGTCATTGCTTAGATTTGGCCCCAAGTTACAAGGCAAAGCAGTCTTAATAAATTACTTTTAGTTTGCTTTTCTATTCCATATAGAATTTTAGCTAGTTATTATAGCTTGATTTTTTTTTAAATTGCTTACAATTTCTTAAATGGAACAGTAATTCCATGACCTTATGTTTCTGCTCTTTCTCACAGGCTCTTGGTCAGTGCTTCCCAAGATGGCAAACTCATCATTTGGGACAGCTATACCACTAACAAGGTCAGACTTCAGTAGCTCAACTTCTGTAGCTCTGTTTAGAGGACGACTACAACGTTTCCATTGCAATTATAGGCATTGCATTTTGTCCCTTCAGACATTCTACTTTAGTTGTTTTATTCACCTACACACCTGTAATAAGAGCTCATTACGTCAGGTGTGCAAAGGTTTCATGTTTTTTATCCACCTCCTTGCAGGTCCATGCTATTCCTCTGCGTTCTTCCTGGGTCATGACCTGCTCATATGCACCTTCAGGAAACTACGTGGCATGTGGAGGCCTGGACAACATCTGCTCTATTTACAACCTGAAGACACGTGAGGGGAATGTACGTGTGAGCCGGGAGCTCGCTGGACACACGGGTAGAGAGACTACATTTTCTGTTTGGCATGTTATTTGTTATGAAATCCTTCTCTCATTTTCTGCTACTTAAAACACACTTATGGGAACATTTCTGGGTTAGTAATGCACAAATTAAATCTAATTTCCAGGTTATCTGTCCTGCTGTCGCTTTGTTGATGACAACCAGATTATTACAAGCTCTGGAGACACCACCTGGTACGTAAAGGAATTACTCAGTGTCCTGTAAGGATGCTGCTCAGTCTATTTCCAATACAACATTGTTAATTTTCCTTAAATGTAAATTGAATTTGTATAGAAACTCATGCCTCTTGTTTTAACCAGATGTTGTTTTTACAGTGCCCTTTGGGATATTGAGACTGGCCAGCAGACAACCACATTTGCTGGTCACAGTGGTGATGTCATGAGCCTCTCATTGGCCCCTGACACTAGACTATTTGTCTCAGGTGCTTGTGATGCCTCGGCTAAACTCTGGGACGTCAGAGAGGGCATGTGCAGACAGACCTTCACTGGGCATGAGTCTGACATCAATGCCATATGTGTAAGGCCATATTTAAAGATATCTATGCACACGTATTGCCTATTAGGGCATTTTACATTGAGCCATCTTTATTTTAGGGTAAACAATTTGTACATTTTAAGAACAGTATTTAAAAGTACAAGAAACCCAAAGGATGACCCATCAAACCGTAAAAAAACGTATTTCCAATGTGGTCCTCAAATCATGAAATATAATCTCAATTTATACATTTCAGTTCTTTGATTGAAAAAAATAATCATGTTTTTGAGATACTATATTTTAATTAAAATTTGTAAGTTATTTGCTCAGTAAGTAATTACTGTATGATCTGTGCTTTGCAGTTCTTCCCCAATGGCAATGCCTTTTGTACGGGCTCTGACGATGCCACCTGCAGACTCTTCGATCTTCGTGCCGACCAGGAGCTGATGTGCTACTCGCATGACAACATCATTTGTGGCATCACCTCTGTTGCTTTCTCCAAGAGTGGCCGTCTCCTCCTAGCTGGATATGACGACTTCAACTGCAACGTGTGGGACACACTGAAGGCTGACCGTGCTGGTGAGTCACTGATAACACCCCAGAGATGTCTCGTCACACGCTATAACAAAACTTCGGTACTTTTTCGATACTACAACATAAACGGTTCGGTATAAGTTTTTATATTTTTGGTTGTTAATGTCGCGTACTGCATGACAGGATCAAGTCTGTCTATCAGCCAATGAGCCTCTTGTCTGGTCCAGTCAAGCTGACCATACATTACACCATTTTGAACTGCAATAAAACCAATTCTCCCCAATTTTGTTGTATCCAATTGGTAGTTAGTCTTGTCTCATCACTGCAACTCCCGTACGGACTTGGGAGAGGCGAAGGTTGAGAGCTGTGCATCCCCCAAAACCCAACCAAGCCACACTGCTTCTTGACACAATGCTCACTTAACCCAGAAGCCAATGTGTCGGAGGAAACTCCGTACACTTGGCGACTGTCAGCGTGCACTAAGTCGTCCGCCACAGGAGTCGCTAGTGCACAATGGGACAAGGACATCCCTGCCGTCCTAACCCTCCCCGAACCTGGACGACACTGGGCCAATTGTGTGCCGCCTCATGGGTCTCCCGGTCGCGGTCGTCTGCGACAGAGCCTGGACTCGAACCCAGAATCTCTAGTGGCACAGCTAGCACTGCTATGCACTACCACTGCGTCACTCGGGAAGCTTAAACTGTGATTTTGTAACGATTTCGGATCTATGCCATATTTATGGGATCGCAGGTTATTTTTATGCTCCACTCAAGATGTTGTAGGTCACATAATGTGAGCGGGTGAAAGAAGTGCGATTTATAAGTCTTGCACTCTCCTGAGCTGCATCTTCTGTCCCGGTTGTATTTTTCTGACATGCCAGAATTCGGACTTGTGCAACTCGTCCTCCGTTGCTCGCTCATTCTTGGCCACAGCGCCACAACATATATAGAATTCACTGTGAGCTGACTACAGGATGAAAAGATTATCCAGACCATTTGCATAATGAGTTGTCCCACGATGTCAATATTTTTGTTGTCTAACGTATGCCTAGCTTTACTCAATGCTAGCTAGCCTGTTCTGAGGAACCACTCCACTGTCTGGGAGTCTGGGCTGCATCATGTCAGCTCCCCACTCATGCTGCACTGGGAGTCTGGGCTGCAACATGTCAGCTCCCCACTCATGCTGCACTGGGAGTCTGGGCTGCATCATGTCAGCTCCCCACTCATGCTGCACTGGGAGTCTGGGCTGCATCATGTCAGCTCCCCACTCATGCTGCACTGGGAGTCTGGGCTGCATCATGTCAGCTCCCCACTCATGCTGCACTGGGAGTCTGGGCATGTAGAAAGTTGTAAACATTTCTACAAGTATAATTCCACTTTGACATGAGGTGTAGGCCAGTGACAATCTCAATTTAGTGCATTTTTAATTTAGGTTGTAACACAACATTTGGAAAAAGTCGAGTGAATATTTTCTGAAGGCACTAAGTCTCAAATGGAAGGAAATAAGTGTCACTCCCTGAAATCAGCCAAAACAAGCTCAACTTCTTGGCACACCCATCCCGTTAGCGGGATCATTTTCGTCAGCAACCGCTGAATAGCATAGCGCCACAGTCCAATTAATATTAAAAAATATTCATATTCATGAAATCACAAGTGCAAAACACTTGCCTTTTGTTTATCATCTCAGATTTTGAAATTATGCTTTACAGCGAAAGCAATCCAAGCGTTTATCGATACCATAGCAAAACATTATGTACACTAAGCATTAAGTAGCTAGGTCACAAATCAGAAAAGCAATCAAATTAATTGTTTACCTTTTGATCTTCGGATGTTTTCACTCACGAGACTCCTAGTTACACAACAAATGTTCCTTTTGTTCCATAAAGATTATTTTTATACCCAAAATACCTCTGTTTGTTGTGTTATGTTCAGAAATCCACAGGAAAGAGCGGTCACGACAACGCAGACAAATTCCAAATAATATTCATAATGTCCACAGAAACATGTCAAATGCTTTTATAATCAATCCTCAGGTTTTTAAAATATATATTCTATAATATATCAACCTGGGTGTGTAGGTTTTTCAATAACACCGGGAGAAACAATGGCCGCTTTACTCTGTAGCGCAAAACTCACTCTGAGAGCCACCTATCCACTTACGCAATGTGATCTTTCATGCTCATTTTTCAAAATAAAATCCTGAAACTATGTCTAAAGACTGACACCTTAGGGAAGCCATAGAAAAAGGATATCACTTTAAATGGAGGATAGGCATGCATAGGAACAGAGGTTTCAAAATAAGAGGCACTTCCTGATTGGATTTTCCTCAGGTTTTTGCCTGCATTATCAGTTCTGTTATACTCAGACAATATTTTTACAGTTTTGGAAACTTTAGTGTTTCCAGTTTTGGAAACTTTAGTGTTTCCTATCTTAATCTGACAATTACAGTGGGGCAAAAAAGTATTTAGTCAGCCACCAATTGTGCAAGTTATCCCACTTAAAAAGATGAGAGGCCTGTAATTTTCATCATAGGTACACTTCAACTATGACAGACAATGAGGGGAAAAAATCCAGAAAATCACATTAGGATTTTTTATGAATTTATTTGCAAATTATGATGGAAATAAATATTTTTTGTGAAGAATCAACAACAAGTGGGACATAATCATGAAGTGGAATGACATTTATTGGATATTTCAAACTTTTTTAACAAATCAAAAACTGAAAAATTGGGCGTGCAAAATTATTCAGCCCCTTTACTTTCAGTGCAGCAAACTCTCTCCAGAAGTTCAGTGAGGATCTCTGAATGATCCAATGTTGACCTAAATGACTAATGATGATAAATACAATCCACCTGTGTGTAATCAAGTCTCCGTATAAATGCACCTGCACTGTGATAGTCTCAGAGGTCCGTTAAAAGCGCAGAGAGCATCATGAAGAACAAGGAACACACCAGGCAGGTCCGAGATACTGTTGTGAAGAAGTTTAAAGCCGGATTTGGATATAAAAAGATTTCCCAAGCTTTAAACATCCCAAGGAGCACTGTGCAAGCGATAATATTGAAATGGAAGGAGTATCAGACCACTGCAAATCTACCAAGACCTGGCCGTCCCTCTAAACTTTCAGCTCATACAAGGAGAAGACTGATCAGAGATGCAGCCAAGAGGCCCATGATCACTCTGGATGAACTGCAGAGATCTACAGCTGAGGTGGGAGACTCTGTTCATAGGACAACAATCAGTCGTATATTGCACAAATCTGGCCTTTATGGAAGAGTGGCAAGAAGAAAGCCATTTCTTAAAGATATCCATAAAAAGTGTCGTTTAAAGTTTGCCACAAGCCACCTGGGAGACACACCAAACATGTGGAAGAAGGTGCTCTGGTCAGATGAAACCAAAATGGAACTTTTTGGCAACAATGCAAAATGTTATGTTTGGCGTAAAAGCAACACCCTGAACACACCATCCCCACTGTCAAACATGGTGGTGGCAGCATCATGGTTTGGGCCTGCTTTTCTTCAGCAGGGACAGGGAAGATGGTTAAAATTGATGGGAAGATGGATGGAGCCAAATACAGGACCATTCTGGAAGAACCTGATGGAGTCTGCAAAAGACCTGAGACGGACGGAGATTTGTCTTCCAACAAGACAATGATCCAAAACATAAAGCAAAATCTACAATGGAATGGTTCAAAAATAACCCTATCCAGGTGTTAGAATATCCAAGTCAAAGTCCAGACCTGAATCCAATCGAGAATCTGTGGAAAGAACTGAAAACTGCTGTTCACAAATGCTCTCCATCCAACCTCACTGAGCTCGAGCTGTTTTGCAAGGAGGAATGGGAAAAAATGTCAGTCTCTCAATGTGCAAAACTGATGGAGACATACCCCAAGCGACTTACAGCTGTAATCGCAGCAAAAGGTGGCGCTACAAAGTATTAACTTAAGGGGGCTGAATAGTTTTGCACACCCAATTTTTCAGTTTTTGATTTGTTAAAAAAGTTTGAAATATCCAATAAATGTTGTTCCACTTCATGATTGTGTCCCACTTGTTGTTGATTCTTCACAAAAAAATAGTTTTATATCTTTATGTTTGAAGCCTGAAATGTGGCAAAAGGTTGCAAAGTTCAAGGGGGCCGAATACTTTCGCAAGGCCCCTTACACGCAAAATGTTAACTCAATGCACATACACACTCCTGTTGAAAATGCATTCACCTGTATTGTGAATATGTCTAGGCTACATCTTGATTTACCAAGTTTATCAATAGAGATTTACCATTCAAATAAATGACTACCGTTATGTAGTTACTGGTATAAACAAAGTCAAATTGATACATTCATTAATGCATACATGGCTGTCCCTGAAAAAATATTGACAAACAAAATGTCTAATTGATTGTTGATCTCAAGACACCTTCTCTTTAGTATAGTGGTGTGTGTCCCTGCTTGTCACGTGGGAGAACGGGTTTCAATTCCCCAATGGAAGGAGGAAGGAATAGGCAGTCTTTGTAAATAAGAATATGTTCTTCACTGACTTGCCTAGTTAAATATGTCCAACAATTGAACAGAGCAGTAGCTGTGATTGTCTGCATTTTTTTATTTTACTTTTATTTTACTAGGCAAGTCAGTTAAGAACACATTCTTATTTTCAATGACGGCCTAGGAACAGTGGGTTAACTGCCTGTTCAGGGGCAGAACGACAGATTTTGTACCTTGTCAGCTTGGGGATTTGAACTTGCAACCTTTCGGTTACTAGTCCAATGCTCTAACCACTAGGCTACCCTGCTGCATCAAGTGCCATCCTGTGACTTTGCCTAATGTGCCTTTTTTTTTTGTCTTGGTATTGAGTGTCGTGATACTAAACCTGGAAGCTATCGGTATTAAATTCCAAATTCTAGTATCGTGACAACACTATTGCACACCAAGCATGTTTTATATTGTACATGTATTAGTCAAATGCAACCTGTCCTGGAAATGTGAAATTCAAAATAACTCCCAACAAATGTTTCAAGCTCATTTTAAATTATTTATGTCAGCTAAATTAAATCCATCATTCCCAGCACCGTCCTGAGACTAATATTGTGGTTCTGTTTTAGGTGTGTTGGCTGGACATGACAACCGTGTTAGCTGCCTGGGAGTTACCGACGATGGCATGGCAGTTGCAACAGGATCCTGGGACAGTTTTCTCAAGATCTGGAATTGAAACCTGAAGGTGCTTTGCCCTTTTTGTATTGCTGTAAAGCTATGCCTTTTTAGCTACTTATGGAACAACAGCTGTATACAGTGTGTTCATTGTTCAGTATAAGTTAACCCTGACTCATTCTTACTTTTCTTCAGATGTCATTTTGAACTCCAAAGTTGACTGGAAGACCATTACAACAACTTGAGAATGTTAAATTTCATAGCATCTTCTTCAACACCGTTTTAAACTGACTTGGACACCACAAACTAAGGGAAACCAATGCCTTTCCTACACAAGAAGAGCACAATTGTTTGTCAACAAGTTAAAAAGAAGAGTTCCTGTGGTGTCAAATCAAAAACTTGTGCATTCCTTCTTGGACCCTTTTTATGTTACCTTGAATGACAAAACACTATCATCCCATGCAAATGTATGTCTTGAAAGCAAATGTTTGAGCGTAATTGTACAAATTATTTAACTTTCTTTTTTTAAAGAATTCTATTCTCTGGTTTGTTTTATTCAGTTGCTTTCCGTTTGTCAGGTTCTTTTCAAATAAAGCTTGTCATTAATCCAATTTAATCATGTAAGAAAGCTGAGACGAAATAAAACATGCAGAAAGCAAAATATTGACCAGATTACAGGAGCTGCGTTCAGAAAACGTCAATGATGTATTTATTTGCCAGCTATTTTTGTTTCATCACAGCTTTTTTTTTTGTACAAAAATCAAATGTGCTTGAACTAATACTGTTAACTAAGCACATGCTATAAATTGTGATGAGTAACTTAATTTCAGTTAACCCCTTAACTCTGTCTTAATTGGGTGGAGTAGGGAATAAGGGTTTAGGGTGGGTTTTGTGATTGTTGGGGCTGGATTTAGTTTAATGGATGGGGATTTTTGTAAGTGTCCACTTAGTGAAATACCACCTGACTAACAGACACCTTTCCTGTGCTTGAAACAGCAGTTGCTATTCTGTGAATGAAATGTACAAATCAATGTCTGAAAATAATTATCTGAAATTTTACATTTGGTTTTGTCTGCCATGGGTTAATTTAAGCATGCATGCTGTAGAATTGCTTTCCACGATGCAAAGATCCAAGTCATCTGTCTTGTTCATAAGTTGTAACCGGTTTAACTATTTTATTTTGGCTAAACACTGCATATGTACTTACACTGGCAAAGCTATGCACCAGAGTAATTGAAAGTGAAGAATGGATTTCCTATTGACTGCAGACTCCATGTGAAATATCATACCAGTTCTAATGATGCCAATTTTCTTTTTGAAATATAATTCATAGTGAACCTTTTTTGATTAACCTCCTTTAAATGTTCACACCCAATGGAACAAAAACATGTTATCTGATTTATGCCCTTACTAATTTTGTAATTTCTTTTCTTGGTCTTAAGTCATAGCATCTGAATGGCAGAAGAAAACAATTCTCCACTGTACAGAAGCACTTTCTTTAATAGTTGACATTTTTCACTTTTTCTGTGATGTACAATACATGTGATCTATTTGTGTGTGGCCACAAGTAAAAATGAATTGCAATTCAATTGAGATGGGTTTCCTTTTCTCCTTCCATTGATAAGATGGAGCTCTGCACCCTTTTCGCATTTTTTGTATTTTATTTCAATATTTTGTCCTGCATTTACACGGGCAGCCCAATTATTGACACGTGCTGATCTGATTGGTCAAAAGTCCAAATAGTGGAAAAAAAGAACAATTGGTCTGGTCTGCCTGTGTAAACAGCCTTGGTGTTCCACAGTGAGCTGGATGCAGATACTGTACTAAAATGTACTGTTATTGAAAATGTAATAAAAAGCCGTTTGAGATGTCTTGTTCTTAACCTATTCTCATGCCACTTGTCAAATGTTTTCTAGTTTATATGTAGATTAACTATATTGCCTGTTAGTGCAAATAATTAAAGGAACCCTCACCAAACAACATTCACATTCCAACAATGCAGAGTAAAAGCGCAATAGGCTACTTAAAATGTTTGTACGTGCCCCTAATGGTTGGTTGTTTTTGTCTTGGCAGATGGGGGTTTTAATGAATAGTTCACTCCTGTGTTTGTTTTGCATTCATGTTACGCTACCCCAGCCGTTTAAGCCCATTATAAACATATCTTGGGGTTGTGGCTTGTGCATTGTGGTTCCTGTTGGTGCAATGCTCCCGCTGTTCGCTACAGTGGATTGGGGTGTCAGAAGTGGGACGTCCAGGGGTGGCTTGTAGACATTACTAGCGCCCCAAGTGTCTACAGTATAATTTTAACAAACGAGCCATTTGAGGTGCTTTCTTCCCTCCCGTGATGCATGTTGCTATGGCTAACAACAACATGGAGAGCGGTCCAGCAGCCTGGAATTCCTATCCGGAATGTTGGTGACGCTTGTTCCCTGATCTTGTCTAGATGGGATACAGCTTTTGTGAAATTGACGTCAATTATAATTTTGGGGTATTATGGCTAACTTTTACCCTTTCTCCGAATTCTCCTAACCTGCTGTCACGAAAATTGAATTTGACTAAAGCTGTATCCCTTATAGACGAAACGTTCATTGGTCCCCAGTTGTCACAGAAAGTCATGGAGGGAAGAAAATGGGTTCATCCAATCTTTACATAGGGGAGGGGGGGGGGCGTCCCAGTTGTCATCGAGTATGGATCTCAGGTGGGTATAATCAGTTTACCCAAGGTTACATTTTTTTAGGAAAATACAAATGTTTTAAGAGATCACGGTAAAAATTGTGTAGTTACCTTGAAATAATTATTTATCATTTTCTGTAATTTCCTAGATGCACAACACCCTCCCTCCGTTTACAATGAGATCATCTGACATGACGTACTTCCTCCATGACTGACATAATGCCATTTTGATCTGAAAGTACAGCGGTGTTTCATGTTGTCGCAGATGCTTTTGAGCGTAAATATTTGCTTTACATCTGCAGTGATACGTGCATGTTAGATAAGAAAACGGAGTTAATACTTCACGTTAATTATATGATTGCTCGATTTCAGTTTTCATAGACCACATTTCAATTTGTAGGACCAACAGTGCGATATACGCCGTTAGCGCATTCATAGCCACATTGCTATAGCGAGGTCGTCGTCCGGTGTCGATGACACAGTTAGCTAACGTTAGCTAGCCAACCTAACAAAGGAACACTGGGAGTGGGACCGTGGTAACCTCGTTTGCGAGAATATCTCAAACTCTGTCGTTTAAATACAATTTGGTTTAATCAAGATAAATAGCGTCCATTTCAACATCTAAACTATTTTTTGGTTTGTTGCAAAACCTGTTTTTTTTTCGACTGTTTTGTACCAATCAGTTCGTGTCGTCGGGCATAGCCCTCTAAACACTTGACTATCTAACGTAAGTTTGCCAGTGCTGTGTTTTGGGCTAAGAAAAGGCGTTGTGCGTAAAAATGGCAGAGGTGTACATTCGCGTGGCCGAAGAAGAGAATGAGGAGCCCATGGAGATCCCATCCGAGGATGATGGCACAGTGTTGCTTTCTACTGTGGCAGCTCAGTTTCCAGGGGCCTGCGGCCTACGATTCAGGAGTCCAGTTTCGCAGTGCATGCGAGGGGTCCGTTTGGTGGAAGGGATTCTTCATGCACCTGAAAACGGCTGGGGCAATTTGGTCTATGTCGTCAATTATCCCAAAGGTATGGTGACGGACTTTTTACGTGTTATTTTATTAGCCACCAACTGGTGGACAAATGCATTATAATACATGTATAATAAATAATTCAAGCGTCAACTGTTCCCTAGTTATATGCATCACATGGAATGAGTATCTAGCTAGGCAAATGTCTGTAGTGTTCCAACAGCGATTGAATGAGCTGTACCACACTATTTCAGACAACAAAAGGAAAATGGATGAGATTGATGCCTCCTCGGCTGTAAAGATGAAGAGGGGTGACATGAAGACTTCAGACCTGATTGTACTGGGGTTGCCATGGAAGACATCTGAACAGGACCTGAAAGATTACTTCAGCACCTTTGGGGAAGTCATCATGGTACAGGTAAAGTATCCGATTAGCAATTTCATTCATGTCGGTCACTTGAGTGCTGTGGATCCATTTTTTTCCCTTTTACACAGCTCTAATGTGCAAGGCCTTGCTATATCTGTGGTTCCTACTAAACTAACATTTGAGACATTTTAAAGCGGCAGTGAGCTGTTTAAACAATGACAAAGCTTTCTCTCCACCACCATTTTGCTACGGGTTGGATCTGGAGAAACATAGCCACGCAAGGCAGTTCTTAGTTATATTCTTCATGAATCAATGGGTACATATAATTTATGTCCCAAAATGAATATAGCAACTGCAGATTAACCCAAAATGTTTAAAGGGGAAATGTAGGTATTAACCCCATGCTCCTACTTACAGGTGAAACGAGATGTGAAGACTGGAAACTCAAAGGGATTTGGCTTTGTGAGGTTTACTGAGTATGAAACTCAAGATAAAGTGATCTCTCAACGCCACATGATTGATGGAAGATGGTGTGACTGCAAACTCCCCAACTCCAAGGTGGGTGTTTGTATCTGTATGGCATGTAGTAACATGGATCATTAATGGCAAGAGCGCTTATTTCAGACCACACAGTCCCACCACCTCCCCCTAAGGCCATATATATTGTTAATGTGCAAGACTTTTTTTCTACCTTTTGTAAAACAGCAAGGTCCAGATGAGCCCATGAGAAGCAGGAAAGTGTTTGTAGGCCGTTGCACTGAAGACATTTCCGCTGATGAGCTGCGCCAGTTCTTCATGCAGTATGGCGAGGTCACTGACGTCTTCATCCCCAAGCCCTTTCGTGCCTTTGCCTTCGTCAGCTTTGCCGATGACCAGGTTGGTGCCACTGCAAATTGAAAGGCATTCTTTTTTTTGCAATCTGCTGAATTACCCCTTTAATGTCACTGGCATGTTCTTTTTTCTGTCCAGGTTGCCAGTTCCCTATGTGGAGAGGACCTGATTATTAAGGGGGTCAGCGTGCACATCTCAAACGCTGAGCCAAAGCATGGCAGTAGGCAGATGATGGAGCGAGCAGGGCGGTTTGGAAATGGGTTTGGGGCTCAGGGCTTTGGTAGTAACCGCACAGGGTTAGGGAGCAGTGCCGGGAGTAATATGGCTAATTTTGGCAACTTTAGTCTGAACCCTGCCATGATGGCTGCTGCTCAAGCTGCCCTGCAGAGCAGTTGGGGAATGATGGGTATGTTGGCTAGTCAACAAGGGCAGACTGCCACCTCAGGCACCACCTCTACTGGGCAGACTAGCTCCACCAGGGATCAGAGCCAGGCCTACAGCACAGGCAACAGTAACTACGGCGCCAGCTCAGCCAGTCTAGGTTGGGGTACCGGTTCTAATTCAACAACCAGTGGTGGGTTTAGCTCAGGAGGATTTGGCTCCAGTATGGAGTCCAAGTCTTCAGGGTGGGGTATGTAAGTAATAGTTTGTATGGTAAGTATTGTGAGATGTCTTTTTCCAAATCTATTTCTGGTGTTACGCATATTTGATAGCTAAACTCTTTTGTCAAATGTTTTTTGTAAATTTGGAAAATGCTCAAGATTTAATTTAGAAAGTGTTTGAGGTGAATTATTATTTACCAGAGTGTTCAGCTTAAGTGCTACTTTAAGTTTGTCCTGACCTATTTTCAACTGGATTCTTAAAGGCATGTATTGTGAGTTGTGATGTTTCTGAAAATGCATGAGAAATCATCATCCATATATATATATATATATGTGTGTGACAATCTTGCATTGGAAAGAATCTGGTTGAAACTGAAATGTTAAGTGCAACTTTATTTGCAGTCAAGTTCAATGGAAAAACCTTCACTACAATCTCTTCTGCAGTTCACTTCTCTTCCATTTTCCTGGGAAGAAGCTCCTCTTTGGCAGCATTCTTTGGGTGATGTCAGTATCACTCTCCCTCTTCCCATCTGTAAATGCTTTGCCATCAAACAACGGCTTCACTCCGCATGTTCTAAGAGACGGTGGGTGTTTCATTTTTTTATCCACTTTTTAATGGAAAGAACTGCGCAGCTGACATTTTAAGAACTCATGAGTGCGACTGAGGATGGCTTGTGGCGAAGAGTGAATCGATGAGTGAGCGAACGGAGAGAAAAAGAAAGCGTGAAACGGACTGGTTGTGCGATGAAAGAGCCCAATTTGACTGCTTTTGTGAGAGTGAATGGAAGCTGCAGATGCTACAAGCTCCTTCCCCCTAAAATGGACTTTCATTTAGTAGTACTTCAAGATCTTTTATTGTAGCAATTTTTCCTACCCTTATTGATAAAGTGCAGAAGTAGTACACAAATGTAGTGTGGAATGTTGTGCTGAATATTTGTCTTGCTTATATAACCTACCTGACCTGAATGCTGTATGGTGTGTGTGGTTCTTTCCTTGTTATTGATGCTCTGTAAGTGTGAACTTGATGTGGATGACACCTGCCGAGGACACTGGGGACGTGAGTGTTGGTGTGAGAGCATGGAATGGTGTGGTTGTCATATTTCCCAGTGTGATTCAGTGTGTTTCAAAGGTGTTTAAGACATGTCAAATAAGAGTTCTCTAATAAAACTTTGTTTTTGAATAGATATGCTTATATGAATACTGGGTACGTTTGACATTTGAGTTGTCGAAATCTAATTTAATTCACATATCTAGGGACCTTGGACACTGCTGACCGAGGTTTCCATCTGAACCCGGACTGGAGTCAGTGTCCTGAAGGATGAAGACTGAAGTCCTCACAGGCTTGAAATGGGGTCTCTTATATTTATGGTAACCTAAAAGGAGTCAGAATGGGGTAGTAAGTTTGGATACATTTCTAATCAGACCTGATGACAAGTATTGTTTATTTGGCTATTTTAAAATAACATTGCAGCATTGGGTAGAACTAATCTATTCTTTGGGACAAGACAATGAACAGGTTGATATTTCAGATTGTGTACACAAAGGATATTACAGCACATCTCAATAATGAATGGGAACACCTGTTGCCCTTCAAAATTGTATTGAACTGGTGTTAATGTGTAGATCTGTAAATACATTTGGAGAAGACATTGGAACAGTGCTTACATTTCAGCCAATGAAGATAATATTGCTGTACCACTTGGAATTGTAATCAATAAATATTTTCTGCAAGTTTGGTCGAGCAGTTGATGCCGTATTAGTAAAAGTACACCTATTAACTTAACTGTCTGTATAATCAAACCCATTCACTTAGTACTAGGGTAACATGTTTTCCCTCCCTACACCATCTCTGTATTCTTCCTCTTCCCTGCAATCTTCTTCCTTGTGTCTCTCTGCTCCTGGTTGGCGCTGGCAATCTCTTCACTCTTCCTTTGTATGAAGTTAGACTAGAAAAGAGTGTTCGTTATTGCAAACGTAGGAGACAATACCATTGCAAATACCTATGTTGCTGTGGAAAACAACTCCCTAATTAGGGTCCAAATATGACTGGTACCATAAGTTGTCAGGATTCCATCATAAAACGATACAAAGCTTGAAGAACTGACTGTTAATCAAACCTGTTACTTGTTAAATTAGCCAATACCCACCAGTGCTGTACTTCGACGAGCTGTAAGCTTCACATCCTCTACAGATACTGTGCTTCTTTTGGCATGCCTACAATTAAATCCCCGCAACACACGTTAGTCTTAATCTGATTATGAAACAAGCAAATGATTAAACTTCATGGTCTTGCCTTATACTTGCTAAAGGAACCTCTGTTTACAATGGACCCTGCAGAGCATTTGATGCCAATCACCCCCCACCCCACCTAACTGAACATTACATAAATGAGGACTGGAAATCATTCATTTGTGACAGCAGGATTGTCAGTCTGAATAAACACAGATTTCATAACACCAAAACAAGCTATGTGAAGACCTTTTACCTTGCAAAGGCCTCCAAGTCCTTTGCAAAAATATCTAAAAAGGAAAAAAAGAAATGCTGTCACTCATCTGAAACATACAAGCAGAAGAATTTCAGTGTAAAGTGGCCCCCAGATAATCACCGATCATCCACCAAATTTCAGTGGGTGCGAGACACTGGCTTGTGGGCCTCTCCAGGTCTCGCACCCACTGTGAAACTTGCAGGATCGGTGATGATCTGGGGGTGCTTCAGCAAAGCTGGAATCGGGCAGATTAGTCTTTGTGAAGAACGCATTAATCAAGCTACGTACAAGGTTGTCCTGGAAGAAAACTTTCTTCCTTCTATGACAATGTTCCACAACTCTGAGGATTGGTTTTTCCAGCAGGACAATGCTCTATGCCACACAGCCAAGTTAATCAAGGTGTGGATGGAGGACCACCAGATCATGACCAGCCCAATCTCCAGACCTGAACCCCATTGAAAACCTCTGGAATGTGATCAAGGGGAAGATGGATGGTCACAAGACATCAAACAAAACCGAGCTGCTTGAATTTTTGTGCCAGGAGTGACATAAAGTCACCCAACATCAATGTGAAAGACTGGTGGAGAGCATGCCAAGACACATGAAAGCTGTGATTGAAAAATCAGGGTTATTCCACCAAATATTGATTTCTGAACTCTTCCTAAATTAAAACATTAGTATGGTGTTGTTTAAAAATGAATATGAACTTATTTTCTTTGCATTATTCGAGGTCTGACAACACCGAATATTTTGTGTTATTTTGACCAATTGTCATTTTCCGCAAATAAATGCTCTAAATGACAATATTTCTATTTGGGAGAAATGTTGTCAGCAGTTTATAGAATAAAACAAAAATGAGAATTTTTACCCAAACACATACTTAAACAGTAAAACCAGAGAAACTGATTATTTTACAGGGGACGCTTAATTTTTCCCAGAGCTATATTTTTAAACTTGTCGTCTTGGGTATTCGAACCAGTGACCCTTCGGTTACTGGCCCAACTCTCTAACCGCTAGGGATTTTGACTACTTGGTATACAGCTACGACCGGAAGTAATTTTTTTGTAGCAGGTAAGGAGTATTAACATAGCAGGTTAGGGAAATTAGGTTATGGTTAGGAAGTGTTAGGGTCAGCTAAAATGCTCTCCTAATCTGCTACGAAAAGTCACTTCCAATCCTAGCTGCACTCCATCTAGTCACAACCTCCGCTAGGCTGCCTGACTATTTTTTTGCC
The DNA here is from genome assembly GCF_023373465.1 of Oncorhynchus keta. Classification (NCBI taxonomy): domain Eukaryota; kingdom Metazoa; phylum Chordata; class Actinopteri; order Salmoniformes; family Salmonidae; genus Oncorhynchus; species Oncorhynchus keta. The sequence continues at coordinate 16,123,131 of NC_068430.1, read as the reverse complement.
ACATCAGTACAGATGAAGGAAAGGAGACAAGGGGAACAATCTACATCTGACCATTGAGATACACAGAAAGTGTTATTTTTATTTATGACGCTGATGTCAGAGGACTTGATAGTCAATGTATGTATGGTCATCTGCCCATCTATCCTTGGTCTTTCAGGAAAACGATGAGGAAAGGAAGCCATGAGGGTGTTTGGACAAATACTTTTGGAGTCTCAAGATTTTCCAGTAAACCCCCCAAGACCCAAATATGTAAATAATATGTTGACAAAAATACCAAGCCTGTCATTTGGCAAGTTGGAACTACATTATTACCATGTTTACCAATCAAATCCATCCCATGTAGGGGCAGTTTCTGGACTGGGACAGAATAACATGTGAATTTGACTGGTGCTTGGACAGAGCAAACCCAAGGTGGAGACCGTGCACACAGATGTTCATAACGAACTCATCAGGGCCCTCTTGTTACCAGTCATGCACAGCAATCACCCCTTCCCTAAAGACATTATTTGTTGATGTTTGTTATTATAATACTCACCACATTGCCTGAATGTCGTTTCAGCTATTGCTGCTATAACCTGTCGACTGAATTCCTTCTGATGATCCTCACCAATGCTTTGACACAGTCTTCCCACTGTATAGTGGACTGCTGCTTTCAGTCTCTACGGGTTTAGTGGAAACATGAGTAAATACTAGCCTTGTCCATCTTCATCTAACTGACAACACGTGCTTCCAAGACACATATATAATTGTGAATTAATAAATCAAAGGTAAAAGTTGCACCTGAAGTTTTCTTTCCTCCTCGTCCATTGCTGTTGCCATTTTCTCCCGACAGTTCACGTTAGCTCGGCAGCTAGTAGTGGATAGCATACATAGCCTACCACACTGGTTGACTCATACACTTTTTCACCAGATGATATTTAAAACAGAAAACGAAACAATATGTACAATCGTTTCTAGAGTAGCTAGCTAATGGGCATGGAATAATCTTTACGACAAATCAAATTCCGCTAAACTTGACAAATTGCGCGCTAAGAAAGGCGGATGGTGTCATCCAATTGAACCAATACTAGGCCTATAGCACCACCTGCTGGGCTGGAGTATTACAAAACAATGCATTCATGGTCCAGTGCTTTATTCATGGGTTTTAGTAGATTAAAAGTATTGTACATAGTCACGAAATCCTCAAATGTATATCATGTTGTTTTTATTCATGTTGTTAAAATGTTGACTATTTTATTTTAATTATTTTGCATACTCAAAACATACCATGAGCATGTCATATTAGTGATACATTTATGAAGAATATTTAGCAAATGTAAGGTTGAAGAAATATTGTGCAAACTTTATGATGAAAGAATTATCAAGCACTCCTTTTATAAATCTGCTTGCAGACTTTATCCCCACAGGTGATTTCCTATAAGAGAGAGGAAAAATGCATAACAGTTAGACCTACTAATACAAATGCCATCAATGTAGTTAAAAGATATGAGTACATGCTACATGCCAGATAGAGCTCATCTCCTTCTATCCAGTGTGTCCACCCTCTGTTCTTCTTCTCTCCCTTCTGAACACACACCAGTTTATCATTGTCCCAGTTGACCACCGTCTGTAATTAACAAGAGTACTTATCACAATGGGTTGTGTGGACCATAACTTTAAAACACCTGGGACAGCGCCAGCTTGCTTGAAACAGGCTTATTGACAGCTCTGTTACATATTGTCCTCCATGTTGCCATATTAATGACCACAGTTCAATAAGCAATAAGGAGCAAAATAACAAAAAGGGTTCTATTCATCATGATAATGATATGACGTAAATGATAAAGTGCCGGCGCCCATAGGAACTGTAAATTGCAAGTTTCTACCTGGACTTTTCTGTTATCCATGGCTTTGGTCACCTCCTCAAACTCTTCCCCAATCTTGAATGAGACTGTGTAGTTTTTGAAGGTAGTGAATGTTTTGATGGTGAAAGAATCCCCGTCTTGCTCAATCACTTTCTGAGGTTTCAACATGTTTGCAATCTTGCGTGTTGCAAAATCAATGCCTGTAAGGAAAGAAATCCTGCATGTGTTACAAATATATCCTAAGAGACTGAACATTTCCAATCCATTCTCAGTAGGAAACTGGTGAGCTAGGCTATGAATCATAATTCCAAAGTTACACATTTTAATTCTTCAGAATGTATTTCGAAAGAAGTTAAGATTCATATTATATGGAGTTATTATTCTACTGGTGAGCATGTTGGTCAAAATAAAGAAGATAGACATTGCAATTCAATATTAGGAAGGTGTTCTTAATGTTTTGTACTCTCAATGTATATTATAATAATATATATTATAATTTAGCATTAAAAGTTTAAGTTTGTTCCACCTGAGCAAGTCTGACCACAAGTCACAGACCACTATAAGGACACCAAATGTGTTTGATGAAACCTTTTTGTCTTCTTCTAATGCCTTTGACGGGGAAAGTAATCCAAAAGTAACTGAAGAATCATAAAACACGGGACGAGATGTTAAAAACTGTCCATTGTGCCAATAGATGGAATGCACTCACATGAGATTTGCCGTGATGTTGACAGAGTGGCATGGGAGGTTTATTTCTTAGACTGGGTTAAGATGTCAATTTTGGGACACATCGACAGTAGTGTGCCTTCGAATCAGTGGGTGTTTCGGCCTTTAATCACTAAACACCCTCACCAAAGGTGGCCAGCTAAAGGGTAATCAAGCATTTGCAAGTGTCCCATGCCCAATTAAGATGTCCCACGGGACTATGCAAGGCAGGGGCGTCCTCTTCCCTGAGCCAGCCATACAGCTGACCGCATACCTCATATGCCCTCCTCAAGTTGGAGGGATCTGAATTGGGTTCTCAGGTGGGGGTGGGGGGTCATGAAGTTATAGCCCAGCAAGGGTCCTTCCGTTTGATCCAGATCCACTGGCTGCCTCTTTCAGCTGCTTGAGAAACTGCTCTGACGGTCTGCCGCAGAGCCTGTCCATGGATTCCAAGTTCTTTCAGCAACCTGATGGTGGAAGAAGCCACAAATCCTCTGCATCCCACTTCAACTGGCCAGACTATTGCATTCCAGCCACGCTGAGTTGCGTCTGCTGCCAACTCTGTGTAACGCAGTGTCTTACGCTCGTAGGCCTCTTCAACAGAGTTTTCCCACGGGACTGTGAGCTCTATGATGTACACAGCCTTTCGTGAAGGGGACCAGAGTACCATGTCTGGCCTAAGGTTGGTAGAAGCAATCTCAGGTGGAAAAATTAGTTGCTGGCTAATATCAACAAGCATCATGCAATCCCGGGCCATGGCTAGGTGTCCAGTTTCTGGCTTCGTAGGAGGATGCTTGGGCCTTTTCTGTCCCTCCCGGATGAATGTTGTTGTTTTGAAAAACATGCTTGTTTTTGGAGGTAATGAATTGGTTGCACTCCTCTTGGTCTCAAGTGCTGCAGCCAGGCTAAGTAATCCAATTATGTTACAGATTTTGGGGGAGGCTAATACAAAATTTATGTTACTGATTACACTTTTGGACAGGTAACTAGTCACTGTAACATATTACATTTAGAATATAACCCTAACCCTGCAGGTGCCCCCATATGTGCCACATACTAAAGAAAAAATAAACACACGCATAGAGTTCAGACAATAACAATCACATACATGTTATTATTGTTTTGAATTACTGACAGAAAGAGAATTGAATGAGAATTATGAAAACTTATTGATTTTCAGATATAGGCCTATCTAATTAATCAATAAAAGTGAAAAAAAATCAAAGATAATCAATTTCAGTTGAATAAAACGGTACACTACCCCACCTAATGTCCACATTAATTAATTACCAACAGATAGAGTGAGTATTGGTTAAGTGGGACACCTGGCAAAGTGTGACACTTAAGCTTTGTAATGGATATCTTTAAATGTGTACATTAACAAATAAGCCTGTGTGTTAGTGAGGACGTATGTGATGATAATCATTGTGGGCGTGGCATTCCGTGTAATGACACCTGTCTCTAGATGCCTAATGTTAAGGTTATAAAAAACTAAGAAAGGATATTCAGTGTCTAATTACAACCTATTTTGTAATGGGATGTAATTGTAAATCAAAATGACTGTAATTTGTTTTCTTACTACTCCCACCTTTTTAGAATATTGTCATTTTGACAGTGTCCCAGTATGCCAATCGCCTACTGTCAAAATGGGACACTCCTCTAGGCCATTTTAATGCAGAAATATATTTCAGGGGATTATGAAATACATGTTTTCTTAATAGAAATCAATTTTCTAAATAGGCTCACATGTTGCATTTCATTTTCCTCAAATCTGCTATCACCTAGCTTGCTATAAAAAGCTAGCATAGCTGCATTTTACTTAGAAAGATATTACCTAACCAACATAAAAAATCCTAGCTAGCTATATTCATAACCTTACAGGTGATGACTAAAAAAGTGTATTTTGCTGTATTTGACAATAAAACAGTCAATGAAACTGTTGAGGGGTAAGGTCTTTCTGGTTTCATTCTACAAAATGTCCGTTAGAGTGTAATGTTGAGAATGTTGAGCTGATAGATCTAGATGAAGTTCATTTTATTTATAGGCTATACAATTACATATAGGCTACATCATAGAATTAATATCAAGAATGATGATGATGATAATAATAATTATAAATGATCATTCTTAATGTTCCACAAAAATACATAAAGCATGTTTCTATACATTTCATTTGTATGAACAATTGAAGTTTATCATAAAAATATTGAAAATACTCATATACTCTAATTTATCCTTCTTTACAATAAAGAATGAAGTGTCCCACTTTGTCAATCAAGGTGTCCCAATTTGCCAGCATCGACTTAAAAATGTGGCTTCAGCACAATTTGTGTTTGTAGAAAAGAGCCATCCATCCTGTGTTTAATATTTATTTCTTAAGCTGTTTAGAATATCATGTTGGGGGTTAAGACAATGGGATGATTCGGTAAGGTGTTCGGGATACACATTTTCATAACGTGTCCCACTTTACCAATACTCACCCTAATTAATTCATCAATAAATAGTCAATATTATTGTAATCAAAGTCACTTGCCTAAAAACATAAGAAAATGTAAAAAGAGAACTTACCAAGAGCAACCATGTAACTTTCAAAGTTTTCATTACTAGTCATGTCCCATGTGCCACTGTAGTCGGTAGGCATGGTGGATACTTGTGTGGCCGTCTCAAACCTTCAATAGACAGCAGTTGTTCGAATGAAGAGATTTAAAGTCTCTAGGATGTCCCATGGTGTGTTAATATAGGGCAGGGGTTTGGTTTACCTCTCGTAGTTGGTTGCTTAAGTTGGACAATAGAGTAGAGGAGTAGCCTGGTGGAGGGCGGAACATGACTTTTTGCACAATTATATGAGGAAATAACATTTGAGATAGGCGTCTCGAAATAGAGTAGGCTATAATGCATCAAACATATGTGCACATTCTTTAGTGTCTCTCTTTCCAACAATGTGAAAGGTGACTAGAATACATGTTATACAGTTTCATTCACATGGACACACACCAGAGTATGATGAAAAGCCTGGTTGGATGATCATTTTCACAGTAGTTAGAACAGGGAAGGATGTGTCATCAAGGCCTATCACCTCTCACTTCTTTGGCAGAGTTTATTCAAAATGAATGGGCACAATGCTACATTACGCATTAGCACAGTATACCCGGAATATCATACCAAGGGATCAAATGATACATTGTAAGTGTTGGAGGTGTTAAGGTCTATTCACAGATTGGGTCTGGGTCTCATTTCTATGATGACAATGAACAATAACTAGTTGGTGGCTTCTTGTGTTGTGAAAAATAATCTGATGGCGATTTCTTTACTTTTCTTCGTACTATTGATGACATGTTTTCAATTAGTAACTTATTCTAAATGAACATGAATCTAATTCTGGTCTTAGAAACCTTTTATTTGCAGTCAGATAATTAATCCAATCTTTGTGGCACTCGTTCTCATCCCTCAATTGTATGTGTTAACCAGGTAAGTAAATTCAAATTTACAACGAAAAGCTTTTAATTTGAAGTCATACATGCAGTGTGTACCATGTCAAGTTTCTGATTGAGAGTATAAATCCCTCAGGCCTAAGTCCTCTCTATATTGCCAGCAGCCTCTTCTGGACAATCTCACTGCCTTCATTGTCTTATCCTTCATGGCTACATCCTGCTTTGTAAACACATTTTTAATAGCTATGTCTTGTAGTTTTAATGAGGTGTGCTCCTCACAATTGTTTGGCTTTTGGCAAAAGCAATGTTTAATTTTATTTTAGCCAAGTTCATAATAAATTGATTTGATTATGATGAAAGAGAGATGGCAGTAGAGACAAGCTTTGGTCATTCCGACCCTCCTCATAGTTCAATCAGATTGGGTCATTGCATTCGTTGCAACAATCTAAATGTACTTTTAAAGTACGTGGGTCTTTCCACGAAAAGAGTGCTTTTTGATTCCCTTTGATATTTTAAGTAGAAATTGTGCACCAATATTGAATTTTAAAAGCTGTTTATATTAAATGAAGGCCCTTTAATATAGACCACATTGAGAATTCAATAAATCAGATTCTTAATTTGAATAAAGGCTTGCTAAAATGTCAAAATTCTGCATTTTGACATGTTCTATCACTTCTAGGAAGATATTAACCCCCTTAATCCCGAAATTTTTCCAAGTTTCACCATCAATGTAAAGCCCTAATTATTTTGTTGCTGCTTTTCCTGTTACCCATAAATAGACAGGCAAGAAACACATATAGATTTTTCAAGCTCCCACATTTATGCTCAAATATTCCTTAGTTTGAAATCACACAGTTAAGAATAAAGAATCTGTGCAGAAAGGGCTGTGAAAGCTGTAGTTTATTTCCTTGTGTTTAAATAGTGACTACGTGTTACAGTAATTCCATTTGTGTACAGTATGTAGAAAAGTGGTGTTCGGTCCCCAGATGTAAAAAAAATAACATTAGCGAATCCTTCATTCATAGCCTTTTTGAACCTCAAGTGATATGGAACAAACCACACTTTCACTTACAACAGTGGTCACCAACCTTTTCTGAGTCAAGATCACTTTCCGAGTCAAAATGCAAGCCGAGATCAACATTAACCAATTTTAAAAAGTTATGCAGCAATGAGGTTTGTGCAGTAGGCTATAGGCCCAATACATTATCACTGCATATTGGCTCTGCTTGAATTTGCCCTGCCAATGTTGTTCTTCTCAGACCATTTTGAAATGATATTGAAAAAATAGTATATGATCACACTAGTAATAGATCAGTTGTTGTATTACTTGTAAGGCACAGACGATGGAGCATAATAATTAGCTTTTTTACTGGACTGATGGTCAGTCTGAGGGGTAGGATGGAGCAGCAGGTAGGCTGCCTCACCTGACCAACCATCCCTCCACTCTCCCTCCCTCCGCTGAGAAAAGGAGACAGCCTTCCAGCCGATGGCGAAACTCAAGTAGCACTTCATTATTTCTGCCTCATGCACCAATTCATGTTGTTACTCCTATGACATTGTCCAAAGAAAGTGAAATATTTCTCGATATTAAAAAAGACAAGTGTGGCTTGAATTCTAAATAAATCACTGACAGTGACACCATCAAAGCACCCCCACACCATCACACCTCCTCCTCCATGCTTCATGGTGGGAACCACACATGCAGAGATCATCCGTGCACCTACTCTGTGTCTCAGAAAGACACAGCGGTTGGAAACAAAAATCTCAAATTAAGATTGATGAGACCAAAGGACAGATTTCCACAGGTCTAATGTCCATTGCTCATGTTTCTTGACCCAAACAAGTCTCTTCTTATTATTGGTGTCCTTTAGTAGTGTTTTGTTTTGCAGAAATATGACCATGAAGGCCTGATTCATGCAGTATACTCTGAACATTTGATGTTGAGATGTGTTTGTTACTTGAACTCTGTGAAGCATTTATTTGCGCTACAATTTCTGAGGCTGGTAACTCTAATGAACTTATCCTCTGCAGCAGAGGTAACTCTGGGTCTTCCTTTCCTGTGGCGGTCCTCATGAGAGCCAGTTTCATCACAGCGCTTGAACACTCTCTGCACTCTTGAACTGCGTTCTTGAAATTTTCCAGATAGACTGACCTTCATGTCTGAAAGTAATGATGGACTGTCGTTTCTCTTTGCTTATTTGAGCTATTCTTGCCATAATATGGACTTTTACCAAATAGGGCTATCTTCTGTATTCCACCCCTACCTTGTCACAACACAACTGATTGGCTCAAACGCATTAAGAAGGAAAGAAATTCCACAAATACATTTTTAACAAGGCACACCTGTTAACTGAAATGCATTCCAGATGACTACCTCATGAAGCTGTCATCAAGGCAAAGGGTAGCTGGCTACTTTGAAGAAGCTTTGTTTAATAATTTTTTGGTTACAACATGATTCCATATGTGTTATTTCATAGTTTTGACGTCTTCACTATTATTCTACAATGTAGAAAATAGTACAAATAAATACAAAACCTGGAATGTCCAAACTTCTGACTGGTACTGTATATATATAAAAACAATTTTAACTTAACTTTTTCAAAGATCGAACTTTACAGGCACATGAAGAACCATCTAAAGATCAATTATATGTGACTAACAATTTGTTTAACTAAAATGTCAGATAAAACCTTGTATCTACAAACATCAAATTGAAACCCAATTGATCCTTTTTACAAGCACCATAAGTATATTAAACATACACCTCTTTGTATAATTAGGGCTGGATTCCATCCGTATCGCAGAAGATCTGCATTATAACTCAATAGAAATTAAAAAAGGCAAAGTTCCCGGGATCACTGAGACTGCATTCACGGTGAATGCTACATATGTCAGCTCAATCGGAAATGACCTTAAATGTATACGTGGAGCTTCCAGACCTTAATTAAGGTAAACGTAGTGAAGAGGTTCGACAAACCTTCATCAACCTGTTTTAATCTATTCTATTTTATTAAGTATTAAAAAGTATTTGGAAGGTCACATCTTCTAAAACCACATACAAGTACCATTTCACTTTGTCAAAGGCTGTGGACATTTTACATAGATAACAAGTAATACAATTTGATCATCATTTTAGTTTTTTGAATTCACGAGCACTGATTAAAACAAAAGCAGCAATGGATCAGAATGTGCTTTGTGGTAATTTAATGTACTGGACAGTACAGGTTTTGGCCTTTCTAGGGAGTTTTTCCTAGCCACTGTGCTTCTACACCTGCATTGCTTGCTGTTTGGGGTTTTAGGCTAGGTTTCTGTACAGTACTTTGAGATATCAGCTGATGTAAGAAGGGCTATATAAATACATTTGATTTGATTTGATTATGCAGTTTGATTTCATTTGTCATTGAGGCACAAATACAATAATACATGGCTATATAGCCTACATTATCTGTTGATCATTCATTTTTACCTAAATTATTGGCCTTTCACAGTTCAAAATCCCCTTTTAACAATCCTATTCTATGCTGGTTCAGTGGAGAACAGGTATCTTTATGAGAAAATGTACTGTTTTTACAACTATATAAAATATAGTTAGTCTTTTAATAATTATTAATTATCTGAACAACAAACTTCCATATCCACTTTGCTTTCCTGAGATAAAAAAACCTCATACTTCTTTAAAATACATGAGTGCATCACACACACACCACGTTAACCCTACATCTTGTATATTGAAAAATAAAATATATACCACATCTACCTTCAACTTTAAGTAAGGAGCACGGAATCAACAGAACTTTATCATTAATTTACATTCTTGGTAAAAATACTGCAAAAGAGTAAAACTACAGCAAATCATTAATTTAATCCACATAATTTCATTGCTACAGTATCCCCTATCCTAAAAGAGCATCATAGTCTATGTACCATACTAGCCTGCCACTGGTCGGCCGGATCCCAGTGATGGGCCAATGTTTTGGGTTGTCCTTGACTCGACTGAGCTGAGTGACCAGCTCATGTTTGCTCTTACCCATCACCAGCACACCTACTTTCTGGGCCTGGTTGATAGCCTTGAGGGTGAGGCTCATACGCTGGTGAGGCTTGGCTGGGCTCTCGGTGAAGGCTACTAGACTGTTCCCACTTGCATCTAGTTTGCTGCCTGGGAACAGAGAGGCAGTGTGGCCGTCGTAGCCCACTCCCAGCAGGACAAAGTGGAAGCTGGAAGCATTAACCAACTGGGTTATGTCGCTCTCATAGAGCAGCGCTCCACTATCCTCCTCCACACACAGCCGCTGGTTCATCTGCACCGGCATGGGGTGGATGTTGAAGTAGGACATCTTCACGTGTTGGAGCAGGTGGTCGTGCAGGGTGCGGAAGTTGGAGTCCAACTCTGTGAGAGGCACGCATCGCTCGTCCACCATCCACACGTGGGTGTCCCTCCAGGGGAAGGAGTAGTGGTGACGGGCCAGCCTCTGAAACAGAGCTAGGGGACTGGAGCCCCCGGAGAGGGCGAGGTGGAAGCGTCCGCCCTCCCTTACCGCGTTCTCCGCTGCAACCTGCAGGTCTCCGGCCAGCCGCACGATGAGCTCCTCGGGCCAGGCAGACACCATGTCAGCGCTGCGGTACTTACCCTGCATCACCTGGAAGCTCTCCCTCCCAGATCCGCCCATGTGGTCCTGGGTGACCATGACCAGTGCCTCATTGGCGAAGGTCAACTTCCGTCCCAACAGTTTGAAATCCAGCATGTTGCCATTGTCCGCTCCCCCGGGATACAGGCGGGGAAAGGTGTCGGCCAGGCTCTGCAGGAGAGGTGTCCAGAAACTCCAGGAGGCCAACAGGTTCTCAGCACTGATAAAGCTGTCCTTCCGGCCTTGGAAGATGTGCAAAATGAGTTCTGCGTAAGCCTCCCTCTCCACCGTTGGCGTCAGCACGTAGTAGTCTGAGATGGGCAAACCTAATACACTGACATCTTTGTGTTCCGTTACCTCCTTCCACTCAGTGTCCATCAGGTCTGGCTTGAACAGGTTCTTACTCACGAGAATGGCTGGGTACTGCAGAGTGCCGTGGCCAAAGTAGAACACAATCTGCTTGGGCTTGCAGTGGACGCTGCTGTGGCTCTGGATACAGAAGATGTCATTCTTGAACAGAATGCGAGCGTAGCCTACGCGCTCATCCAGCATCTTCCCTGAGGTCAGAATGACTGGCATGCCCTCGTACTGGGCTAGGTCAATGTGCACCATTATACCTGAAATAGAAAAAAACTGTTTTATCACTGAAATAAATCAAAAATAATAACCTATGTATCACATGTAGGGAGGGCCCTGTGATTTGGACTATCATGTCACATGACTGAGACTTTAACCTTTATTTTAAGCCTTTTCAAGAAATCAGAATTACACCAAAATTGAAAGCATTTGTCTGAGGATGGTGCTGGAACATCTGACATAAAAATAAAGGGGGATAGTTTGATGAAAAAGCTTTAAATAAAAGGTTAACAACCAGATCATGTAACATGATTTCCCAAAACACATGGCCCTAATCATATGTTATTACTATATGACAAAACATTTCTCCTTTAATAAGCCTTTAATGCACAGGATGAATAGAAGAACTCCTACAGACAAACATTCTCATGACACTTACCAGCAAAGGTGGGGGTGAGGCTGAAGTGTTCCCTTGTTTTGCTCAGTTCTTCCTGTAACTCTGCATTGTAGGCCTGGTACTGACCAATGGCAGCACAGTTCCTGTCCAGGCGCTGCAAGGCACTGAAGATCTTCAGCTTGTTCTTGAGGACTTCCTTAGTGTTGCTCAGGTTGGATGGGAGCTCCATGGTCAGAAGGGTCATGACCTCAGTCAGGTGGTTCTGTATCACGTCCCTGATCACGCCATACTGTTCATAGAAGGAGATGCGACCTGTGACAAAGGGAGAATAAATCAAACAACCAAAAACTCCCTGACATGTGATGTTACTATCTCCATCACATATTTTATAGAGGGGGTTAATACACTTTAACTATACAGTACCTTTGGCATCCAGGGTCTCCTTCAGTACAATCTCAACTCTCTCAATGTGGTGCTTGTTCCAGATAAGATCCAGATGCTTGCTGTTCTCCCTTCTGAATGGCAAAATCTTAGAGACAACCTTTTGAGAATAAGAAACAAACATTAGAATTAAAACCAGTTGAGTTGACAGTCGTTTTGCACTGCTTCGCTAAGGTTTTAGTCATCAATCTTGCAAAAGGGCAGAATTGTATCAATATAGTAGTGTGTCCCCCTATGACCTTGGCTTTCACCTCTAATTGTTTATTTATGTCTGAGAAAGAAAAACAACTTTTCAACCCATATAATCTAGTAGGCAATATAAGTATAATAAAACATTTACAAATATAATATGATAAGAAGACAAAATTATCTCAATGAAGCCTTTTCATATTTTATAATGCCCATACAGTATAAAGTTAGAATCTGTTTCTAACTATCGACCCAAAATATTTCACCTTCTTTATTACTTTACCAAACATATAGTTAGTGATGTTCACAAATTTTACAGATTTTGGACTGTCTAAATCATCCCCATCCCTAAAGATTGGCCACGGTCATCCCCCTCTTCAAAGGGGGTGACACCCTAGACACCCTAGGTCTGTAACAGTTTGGGTCTAGGGCCTAGACCCAAACTGTTACAGACCTATATCCATCCTGCCCTACCTATCTAAAGTCTTCGAAAGCCAAGTTAATAAACAGATCACTGACCATTTCGAATCCCACCGTACCATCTGCGCTGTGCCATCCGGCTTCCGAGCCGGTCACGGGTGCACCTCAGCCACGCTCAAGGTACTAAACGATATCATAACCGCCATCGATGACAGTACTGTGCAGCCGTCTTAATCGACCTGGCCAAGGCTTTCGACTCTGTCAATCACTGTATTCTTATTGGCAGACTCAATAGCCTTGGTTTTTCTAATGACTGCCTCGCCTGGTTCACCAACTACTTTGCAGACAGAGTTAAGTGTGTCAAATCGGAGGGCATGTTGTCCGGACCTCTGGAAGTCTCTATGGGGGCACCACAGGGTTCAATTCTCAGGCCGACTCCTTTCTCTGTATAACTTTTATTTCCCTCACCAACTTTAAACATCAACTATCTGAGCAGCTAACCGATCGCTGCAGCTGTACATAGTCCATCTGTAAATAGCCCACCCAATCTATCTACAGTACCTCATCCCCATACTGTTTTTATTTGATTTACTTTTCTGCTCTTTTGCACACCAGTATCTCTACTTGCACATCATCATCTGCTCATTTATCACTCCAGTGTTAATCTGCTAAATTGTAACTATTTGCTCCTATGGCCTATTTATTGCCTCCATCCTCATGCCTCATGCACACACTGTATATAGACTTTATTTTTTCTACTGTGTCATTGATTGATGTATTGTGTTATTGGCTTGTTTATTGTTTACTTCATGTGTAACTCTGTGTTGTTGTCTGTGTCACACTGCTTTGCTTTAATTTGGCCAGATTGCAGTTGCAAATGAGAACTTGTTCTCAACTAGCCTACCTGGTTAAATAAAGTTGAAATAAAAAATATATATCTATTTTCAGGCCATTTAAACAGTGTGTGTTCCTCCTATAGACAAAGGGAGAAGGGCTATGTAAAGGGTTCGATTTGGTTGTTCTGAGCATATGCAATGTGTCTGCCTCTGATGTAAAACCATTTTTTGACTTCCACACAAATGACTTATTTTAGGTTTAAGGAAGTGTAAAGCCATGAAAGTTATGTATTTAGATCCACCTCCTCGAGACAAATTCAGCGATTGCTTTGCCATATGTGTGTGCCGTGAAGCAGTCAAGCTGGATAAATGTTTTTCTAAGGACCACCCCCCAGAAGATGTTACATAGTCCTAGGAAGCTCTGGCTCTTCTGACTTATAAAACGGTGGGAAATCAATAAAATAAGTCATGTCAACATAATTCTTTAAAAAGTCATTCTCGTGCCCGATTTCAGGACGGTCAGCTTAATTAAACCAAAGACCTGCTTCAAATGTGAAGTATTGTGTTAAAGTGTAACCTACTATGTATGGACTGATCAAGAGGCCTACATCACCTGCTTCCCTAAATAGTGGTCGATCCTGTACATCTCGTTGTCTTTGAGGGAGGCACCCAGTTGAGTGGACAGGAGTTGGGCGCTACTGAAATCATGGCCAAATGGCTTCTCCAGCACCACCCTCAACCACGTCCCATCAGTCGGCCTGCAGCTGTAGTTGATATTTTCTGCAATGTCCGCATAAGCGAAGGCTGGCACAGACAGGTAGAACAGCCTGCCGGCCTCCACTATGCCCTCCTGCCTCAGCTGCTCTGTCAGGTGTTTGCCCAGGGCCTGGTAGTCCTCTGAAGTATTCAACTGCCGATACTCAGCCAGCCTCAGGAACTGCTCCTTCATCAGGGCACAGCGCTCCACAGACAACTCCCGAGGACAGACCACTCCCTTCAGCACTTCAAACAGGATCGGCGTGGCCTTATCGTTGGGCGACAGGCCTCCGCCATAAAAGGAGAAGCTGTAGCCGCTACTGACCTGGTTAGCGTACAGATGGAAGAAGCCCTGCCACAGGTACTTTTTAGCCAAGTCACCTGTACCTCCCACTATGACCACTGACACATGACCTAGGCTCTGTGCTCCCTTGACCTCCTTGGTATAGCCTCTCTGGACACACACAGTGGCCAGAAGCAGCAGTGCTGCCCACACAACCTTCCACATTCTCTGGTCCAACACCAATCAGCACCTACAGGAGAGAGACAGAGCAAGAAGAATCAGAGAATTTCAAAAAGGTGATTTACAGACCGGTTGTGGATTGCTAAGTATTTCCACGTTATTAACCCATAATCACAGTGGCTGAATTACCCACTTAAAACACACATTCATTCCAGTTGTGGATTGGTTTTCCGCCAATGCAAGCAGGAATTCTGTGAGGCAGCCTAGCCTACTCTTAATAATGTGGCATATTTGGTTTGTGGGTGGAAAGTGTCGGCTCTTAGCTATTCCATGAACTACAACATCACCCCCCAACATAATCTTCTTACATGTCTCTGTTATAGGTTCATCTGTAGGTAAAAGTATTTATTTTTTGTGTCAAATTGAGGGAACTACTCTGTCAGTAGATAACATGTCAATCATGTGGTAAATGTTATTCACATTTTCCACATTGATTGTATTCAAGTGGTTGAACCCCGAGGCCTACGTTTTGGGGTGGAAAGTTAGAGACAACTGGACCGCTCAAATTGCAGAGAGAGAC
Source organism: Oncorhynchus keta (assembly GCF_023373465.1). Taxonomy (NCBI): domain Eukaryota; kingdom Metazoa; phylum Chordata; class Actinopteri; order Salmoniformes; family Salmonidae; genus Oncorhynchus; species Oncorhynchus keta. Next base: position 16,107,868 of record NC_068430.1, on the reverse strand, counting down.
AATGGTTTCTAGACTGAGCCCATTGAAAAGAGTGTGGCTAAGTCAACATTTACAAGATTAACAGACGAGGCATCTACCGTAAACAGCTTGCGTAACTTTACTGTAACGTCTGAAATCATAGTCTAGTATTGAAGTTTACACAGCAAACAACAAAAGTCAATGCCGCTGATTTCCTCTGGGAATCAAATACTTTTGGAATGGATGGAAACTTATTAAAACATTTACATTTTTAGCTGACAACAAGTCAAGATTAAGGAGTGGTCCTATCCAAACAACCCAGATCACAGCTCTGACTGCAGGATGTTGATCAATAAACAAGAGGAGTAAAGATGAACATAGGCCAGGTCATTCAGTGTGAACAAATATCCATGGCATTAAGTTCTTGAAACTTTGGGTAACCAAAACCTCCTTTACCACACACACGTAAGACCACACATTGTATAATGATTTCAGTGACAGTGACATAAAGACTTGCTCTGTACTGCCTACACATTGTAAGTTAGGCTAGTGGCAAAGATATAGGAACCATCTCAAAAATCATTTTAGATACCTATCCCATTTGTCTAAATCCCAATCCTCCTGAGAAAATGTCTTTGACCTTTCAGGGAAATAAAAAATTACATGGATACATAGTTGTCCCATTTTTATACAGAACGACTCATTTATGATTATGAGGGATCAACTCAGTCCCAGCAAATAGTGTACAAAATACTATAAATACATATTTTGAGTACCGATGAAGTATTAACTCATGATAAATGCAGAACTAACAAACCATTGAATTAATAACTTCTCAAAGGTTCTATTGTGGGGGAAAAACTAGATAGCCCATAGCAGCCTGACGAATAACAACAGGGCTCACGTTGTTAACCCAGTCTGCCTATGAGGATATTACAGAATTGCAACACAGTCCTCCAGATGATCAGAAAGGCTGGATATTGGAAAGTCAAAAATATACCATCCTGAAATTATACAGTAGCCTACACTCAATAAATGTGGAACTTTGTAGAAACTCATAACACACCCAGTGCAAATGTATTGAGCCTTGAAGCCTTCACTCAACTAAAAAACAGAATCAAATGGTTTAACATCCACTTTCTGCCTAGTGTGTTTATCACATGTACATCCAAATGATATGTTAAACCTTGAAAAATAAGCAATAACAGCTTGCGTTTGGATACTATTTTCTCCTACTATTAATTTCTGACTGAAATACAAAAAGGAACTAAATAACCCTGGCTAAAATATGATGTATTTGTCATGAATAGTGTCCTCTCACCTATGGCCCTGCCATCACAATCTATCTATTGAAAGTCAATATATATATTTTAAAAAATGTTTTTTTAAAGAGTTCTTAACAGGACAGTTACACCTGCTAGCTGTCTGACTTCAGCCATGCAGTAGATGGATACAATGTTACCCAACAACAGCGTTTCTGTCCATTTACAATCACAATAAAATAATTTTGTATAGCTAATCCATCTCACTCAAACTATTCAAACTAACCTAGTCTGAACATAAAAATAATAAATTAATCCATCTCACTCAAACTATTCAAACTAACCTAGTCTGAACATAAAAAATAATAAATGAATCCATCTCACTCAAACTATTCAAAATAGCCTAGTCTGAAAAAAAAATATATATATACAATATATATATATATATATATATTCTATGGAAATTAAGTTTACCTTCTCCCTCGACAGTCGAGTTCGATGAAAGATCGCATCCATCGATATTTATGTCAAAAGACACTTCCTAGAGCAGTCACGTGACATCTGAGCGCTTGAATAAATTATGCGTTTCACAGATATATGAGCATACCAAATAGCCCGTACATTTCACCAGAGGCGTAATTGTTCAGTCAGTTACATTGGGATCCTGCATTAAACCATTAGGTCAGATGCAAATGCATTTTATTTGTGTTGCTTTAGATTTTTATGAACATTTTACAATTTAAAAAAAGAGTGCAGTTGTTCTCCTGTAACTACACATAAAAAGTTACGGCTGACAGTTTTTGGGAATTGAAAAAGAAAACGAAAACCGAGCATGGCAGTAGCCTGTCGCCTAGGCTATTTCACTGCGTGCTGCTGAACTGACATCGTCTAGCTAATGCAATCTCTCTGACAATCAACATAACATGCTTTCGGCCTTAGAATGTGAAAGAGGTTAATGGAATTCATATCATATGCTACAATAGTAGTCAATTATTCAATAACACTGTTTAAAAATCAAACAAATCATGACAAATGTTGACCCTCTAATCTATATTATCCCATTTATTTAAAATCCCAGTTTAGTTCATACCACAGGAGGCTGGTGAAAGGAGGACGGCTCATAATAAATTATGGAATGGAGTTAATGGAATGGTATCAAACACATGGAAACTATATGTTTGAAGTGTTTGATTACTCGTCCATTCCAGCCATTACTATGAGCGCGTCCTCCCCTTGTCTTCGGGGATTCCATCTCTCCATCTCCTAAACATGACTGCCCTCTACTGGTGTACTACAGTTATTTAGAATTTCCAACTGAGGTACTTGTTTGAATGTTGAATCACGAGTGCCATTTTACACCCATAACAGTACTGTACTTTGTAGAGTCACTTTGGAAACACTCTACCCCCCTGCCTTTTTCTTTTGTTATAGAATAATATATACAATAAATATAAAATAAAATAACAAGATGACAAAATATGGTACAATTGCCTGGCCTACATTACATCAATATTACTGGTAAATATTGAGAAACTAACTCAAAATTGCCATACAGTAAATTCAATATTCTTTATGAACTAGTTTTGGCTATGCACCAGAACAAGAATGATACAAACAAATAAACATTTACCACCACATATTTTCTTTAACTAGATAATGACTCTTATAAGATATTAAAATAAATTACATATTTGGTTTTGTATCCTGAAACATTTGTTTGTACTGCATCAGCTGATCAGCCGTCTCATGCCATCATTCAGTGCCTATGGAACCAAGAACAGGTAGAACCAAGAGCTCTTTTGGTCTTTTTTCAATACTTGCAGTCTTTACCACATGACAGATTTAGACTGAAGTCATCTTAAATCAACCTCCCTGCACAAAAACTACCAGATAAGGTCATGCAATGTTCCCTGAAAACACCACATTGACCTTCAACTACACAAAAGCTACTTATAACACTATATGAAATCCTGCCAATACACACACCACACACACACACACACAGCTTTAGATCCAGTGGCCATACCCCAGAGCCCTCCCAAGTAGCCTTCCACTGTGAAATGTAAACAGTGCTTCCTGAATGTGTGTGTGTGTGTGTGTGTGTGTGTGTGTGTGTGTGTGTGTGTGTGTGTGTGTGTGTGTGTGTGTGTGTGTGTGTGTGTGTGTGTGTGTGTGTGTGTGTGTGTGTGTGTGTGTGTGTGTGTGTGTGTGTGAGAGAGAGAGAGAGAGAGAGAGAGAGAGAGAGAGAGAGAGAGAGAGAGAGAGAGAGAGAGAGAGAGAGAGAGAGAGAGAGAGAATGGGCCCATACAGAGTTTGCTAGCCCAGCTGTCCCTGCCATAACCCAAGACTTGAGAGGCAGCACAAGCGCCGCAAGACACAAGCTGGAGGGCCACTGTATTCTATCACCTCCTCCCCCCAGGCCTTCTACCCAGCCCCTAGCTACCTTCCTTCCCTTTGTTCAGACTTCAGGGCAGACGTCGTCAAGCTGAGCACACAAACGAACGCATATGAATGTCTGCTCTCATCTTCATCAGGCCCCCTCGGCCAACACACATCACATTTACTACGGCTATTTACCAAATTACATTTCACTTTCGTTTGTCCTCTTACTCCCCCTCTACGTTCCACACAAGATCTGGGAGCAGGGACTGAACCTAAAAGCACAAACTGCTACTCATCTTTACATGGGGGTGGCTGTGGAAATGTACTGAAACAAAGGACAATTGCAAGATAAGAAAAAGAAGTCTCATTCAATTTGATATAAACTTTCTTTGTAAAGTAAATACTGTAAAATGTATTTTGAGTTTTTGTGATCTCAAATAAAACACCTGCCCCTTCAATTACTCCAAAACACTCTCCTTTGGATTCACTGTTATTTCATTTATTTTATCATTGCACATGTTACCCTAGACTGACTCTTGATTTTTATTTTATTTTTTATTTGATTTAACTTGGCAAGTCAGTTAAGAACAAATTCTTATTTTCAATGAGGAACAGTGGGTTAACTGCCTGTTCAGGGGCAGAAAGACAGTCAGCTCGGGGGTTTGAACTTGCAACCTTCCGGTTACTAGTCCAACGCTCTAACCACTAGGCTTACCGCCCCATGGCGCTTTGCCTAAACAGTTCCATTAACTCATTCTAGAAGTCTTTCATTCTGCCAACCACCAATCAGCCCTGATAGGTAATATGCTGCAGTGATGATGACTGTTCAAAGAGTGAAGTCATAGTTAAACTTCTCCCTTGTGTGAGTAATTGTTTGTGTGTTTCAACTGCATACTCACATTTCTTGCATCCATAGAGTGGAAACATGTCCGAACAGGCTCTTTTCTTTGCTTCTGAACACCACCCTTGAAAAAAAGTCCCTTTTAAAACACACAGACGCCGCCCAAATTCCAGTTGTGAGAGGTGCTGAAAAGATTTGGGTTTCAGTGTGATAAACTTAAGAGGACATTGTAAGACAAACAAAGCGCCCTCTCATTCTTAGAGAATACATGGGGTCCTTGTTGACAGGTGTGCAACACCACTCTATAATATAGATGGAAATCTAGAGGTACTAAGCCATGGACCTAGCCCCCATTTGTTTTAATGGAGCAAGTGACTTGCGAAGAAGATTTTCTGTTAACTAGTCCTTTATACGCTTTGTGTGTAGTTTGGTCCTTCAACTTTCGCCCAAACACACACAATCTGTCTTAAGGATTATTTAAGTGATTAACAATGACTGATAGAGGATTCAGCAACCAGAACAAACTCAATAGAAATCACTGACAGAGGCGGTGGCTTAAATTTTACGTTTCATCAAACTGGCAAAGGTTCATCATTGACTAACTATGTGTCTGGGCACACTAACCGTGAGAACTGTCCAAAACAGTAGGCACATTTCATGTGAGCATTATACAAAAACTCCCCGACCTTCACAATAGTGCTCCACCTCTCTGTTTGCTCAAAGCACGAGAGGTGCAAGAAAAGCTGTGGGTCTGGGTGTGGGAGAGCCTGAATGACATGGCGTTGATGCTGCCGCTGTTCGCTGACCCTCGAAATGCAGGCCCAGCCCCCAGTGTGAAGTGTCTTTGTGTTGGCAGATCCCAAAGTAGCAGGGAACCAGCAGAGAGGGGGGGTGGGAGAGTACCAGCCGGGGGAGGGGGGAGGGGTTCAACACTCTTCTCTAGCAGGACGCATGCTCCATAGGAAGATTAAGAATACTTTATTATAATAGATCATTTGCATACCTCCCGAGGGCGTTAACCTTTGACACCTCTCTAGCACCACTGACAAACTGACAACAGAAACCGCCTCACTCAATATCGGAACCTTTCAATACACGAAGCAGATCTTGCAGACAGAAGAGTGTAAATAACTAGAAGCCTTTTTATGAATACTCAGATGCAATGTTCTCCATGTGCATTGAATGTCCACATTTTCAATTTAATCAATATCTTATTTTTTTCCAAATGATTTTGAACCCTCTCATTGAAACATCCCAAATGAAATTACACTTCTTTGAAAGAAAAAAGTGCATACAGATTTTTTTAAAACATGCCATTGACATACACACTGTTTCTCACTTCATAGGCCTCCCGGGTGGCGCAGTGGTTAGGGGCCAGCTGTTTCCTTATTTTCCACTTACTTCATTTGCAAATAAATTAATTTAAAATCCTACAATGTTATTTTCTGGATTTTTTTTCTCATTTTGTCTGTCATAGTTGAAGTTTACCTATGAAAATTACAGGCCTCTCTCATCTTTTTAAGTGGGAGAACTTGCACAATTGGTGGCTGACTAAATACTTTTTTGCCCCACTGTATCTTATTGATTGCTGACCACCCAAGAACATTGTCCATGACTACAACAGAATAATCATATCTCCAGCTTAGAACAATCCTTGCTGCTTGCTGTGTGATCTGCAGCCTCCTTATCTCACTTTCTTGAAGCTTCCCCCAGACCACAGAACAGCACATTAGTTCACCTGACTCCACATTGATGTTTGTTTTCTTTGCCTGAGAGTTTTTCCCAGTAGATACTTAGCCATCCTTCTGCAAATAAGGTATTTGTTTTTTGTTTTATACATTTGCAAAAATGTCTTAAAATCTGGTTTTGCTTTGTCATTATGGGGTATTGTGTGTAGATTGATGCAGATTAATATTTTTTTAATCCATTTTAGAATAAGTATTCAAACCCTTTGCTATGAGAGTCGAAATTGAGCTCAGGTGCATCCTGTTTCCATTGATCATCCTTCAGATGTTTGTACAACTTGCTTGAGAGGATCTGCAGAGAAGAATGGGAGAAACTCCCCAAATACAGGTGTGCCAAGCTTGTAGTGTCATACCCAAGAAGACTCGAGGCTGTAATCGCTGCCAAAGGTGATTCAACAAAGTACTGAGTAAAGGGTCTGAATACTTATGTAAATGTAATATTTCTGTTTATTTTTTTCATTTCCATAAAACAATCTAAAAACCTGTTTTTGCTTTGTCATTATGGGGTATTGTGTGTAGATTGATGAAGGAACATTTGAATTTGATCCATTTTAGAATAAGGCTGTAACGTAACAACATTTTGAAAAAGGAAACGGGTCTGAAAACTTTCCGAATGCACTGTATAGTCCAAAGTGTACTTTACTTGTTAACACATGTTTAACCAACAACATTCCTTCTTTTCTGTTGTATGATTATTGTCCATGTATGGTAACATAAGACAAGACAATGTCTGTCTTCTTCAGTAGATTTTTCTGTGTCTTTGTGAGGACGGCTGTCTATGTTTGGCTCTCAGCTCAAGGGGCTCTCCTGTCCAAGTACACGATGCCTCACAAAGAGGACTTGACACTGAATTCCTTCAGATGAGAGTTGCTAGGTGATGCCATTGTTCATGCCTTTTTTGTGTCCCCATATTCATACCCAAATTCTAAAGTTCTTTATGAAGGCCATCTCATTAGTAGTCACATATTCATACCAGCACACCCCTCCACTTGACCCCTCCCTTTCCTAGGGTGGGAAAGACCTGTTTTAAATAAGATGGTTTGTGGAAGATGCTTCCATCTACTTGTAAGACTGTCCAACAAGATAAATACTCTAGCTTGCTCATTTTTCAGAATCTTAACACCTCAAGATGACCACAAGTAACAACCACTGGTTTCTACACTATCATTTTCGCTCTTAGCGAAGTAGTACTAGTAGTAGGTGAAAAGAAAAAATGTCACATTATAAATCATGTTATTAATATTGATAAGGATATAAGAATATAATACAGATATAATCCATATTCAATGAACTATTCTGGGGCAGGGGACGAGGTGTGTGTGTATGTGTGAGCGTGTGTATACGTATGTGTGGTGTTGTGAAAGAAATGTACAAATAGACATAGTACAATATTGCACATTTTTTCTAAAAGCTAAATACTAAGGGGAGAGCCTACAGTCGTTTCACTGAATGTACATCCTCACTGCACAGGTAGTATAATCTTATGATTTGACCCCACCTCTACCGCATACCATATATGGATTGTGCCCACATTCCAAAGGCGGAGCTCATCATGCCACCTGTTTTTCTATGGAACTTTCGGCTGAAACGAAGGGCGGTTGACACCGGTAGTGCTCACAGAAGTTCGGCGATATTACGAGATCAGATCAGAGAGGAATTGCCGTTAAAAGTTTTTTTTAAAAATGGATTTCCATCGTGTTACTTTTTATTCTTTGTTTTTTTATGTATTTATTAACCATATATTTATTACTCTTCACGCGAAAGAACGTACGTACTCTATTTTTCGTTCTAAAATGCGATTGTAAAGAGCCTTGCTTTGTGTTTTATGAGTTGGGGGATTGGGCTGTGACATGGTATTCTTGAAGTTTTGTAATATTCTTGCAATATTGTCTATATTACAGTGTTATACAGTCTTTTTAAACAGTCTTTTTCCTCCAATATTTATATTTTCTGTTCAATGTATTGCTTTTTCTATGATATTGTTGGCTATCTTTGCTACTTTAAACATGCAATAATGATACTTTTCATTATTCTTAATTTATACAACTTGGTAATTAATGGTGGTATTTGATCATGATTTAAAGGAAGCAATTTTACTTCACAAAGAGGACTTGACACTGAAATTCCTTCAGATGAGAGTTGCTAGGTGATGCCATTGTTCATTCAAAGTTTTTAGTTTCAGTATCGGAGTGGACAGCGTCTTGTACTGACGGGAAAAGGGATGGGAGTGTAGGCTGTGATTGACTTGCATGGGTTCTTAGAGATGTTCCCAACAATTTTCACTCCCTTTATCATGCTATTTAACTTCCCATATTTTCCTCTGCCTTTTTCATGCAAACACGGGGGTTGAAGGACATAGTAATTCATAGTTTACTTAAATGGACATGGCTTATTTGATGTCCTCTTGAAAACCGTGGATGACGTATTATTGGGCCTATTTGGTGAATCTAGGCCTGGCAATTTCTAGCAGGCTACTTTAATAATTGTTGGCTCAGAGAAACACAGTCACTTTTATAATCCAGTTTACTTGTAGAGTACATCGCTTATTACACATGTTCAATTTCTTATAACACATAAGAACTTATGCCTATTATTTTCTAATGAAACAGCTCCTCAAATGAATTAAGAATGTTTACTAATAGTGCTTTAAAATGATCTCTGTAGAGGTGCTGCTGGATATGAAAGCTTCGGGAGGCGAGTTGGGATGGTTGACCTGGCCATATGAAGAAGGGGTGAGTAGTTACCATACCATATAGTGAGAAAATATAAGGATTGCAGTAGTCTAACCAGATGGATGGTCTACACATGATACACCAGATGGTGTGAAAAGTAGGCTAGATGTCACGTCACACAAGGTAGATTCCAAGCCACATTTTGAATTGCACATTTCTGAAAGGTCACATGCAAGACATTCTCTCCGCTCTCATTCCTTCAGAACAGTTTTCTGTGAAAGATGGAATGAGTAGCAGCTCGCAAAGTTTTGTCAAAGCTAGCCTACACTGGTTTTAGAGCAACCCTTTCATAATACAACTATGAATATCATAAAATGTCAGCGTTAGAGCTGCATTTGAATTTACAGGACAAAAGTACATTTTCTAACTGAAAATAGCCAACAGGTTGTCATCATTCCAACAATATTCCCCCCAAAACTTTTTGTTGTTGTTGCTGTGGTAATATACATTTGGGAGGTTCCTGTCAGACAAACTAGAACACAAGACTGATGGAAGGGAGACTGGTTGGAGGGGGAGACAGGCATTCCTCTATCTATAGTAGTGTGGTTGACGGTCTTAAAAAAGCAACAGGACGTGGCCAGCGTCAGTGCGCTAACTGCTGTTCTTTTGTTACCGTGAAGTTTACAGATGCATTGCATTCTCTACGTATTGGGTAGGATTCCTCCCTATTTTATGATGTTTGGTCTATTCTCATCAAACTTCCTCAAACTTATGAAACACATTTACATTTGACTTTGGAGTGGATGTTTTAATAATGCACTTTGTTCTTGATCTATATCTATCTTCTCTTCCTTCTCACACTCTTCCTTCTCACACTTGGAATAAAGCACTCACTGTGCATGGTCCAATGAAATATGCCTTTATGGAAGCCATCTGAGGGGTTAAATGATTTCATGATGGTCATTCTTTTAAAGCCCTGTGCTTAATTAATGGATTCCTTAAATCTTGCTACCATGCAAGCATTTCCTTATTTTCCCTCTCTTTAAAACAGACTTAATCACAGCCAATATTGCTGCCATGACTTTTCCATGAACTTATAAAAACTCATTTAACTGCCATAATGCTTGGTATTCCACAAAAGTATTTGTTTTAGTGTTATGTCTGTGTCACACAGGCACCCACGTCAGTTTGTGGAAACCAACACACGTAGTGAGCAATCCACGCATCCAGACCAAATCCTTCCCTGGCGTGTGGAAGAAAAGTAGCAGGAAAGCTTGAGCAGTTTATAGGCTTCTCAGCAGGCAGACAGTTGTTTCATCAAACAGCAACTGATCCTTGACGAGAACATAATCCCCTTAATCTTATGCTCATTCTCTTAAAACCCTCTCTCTCCTTCCTTCACTTGTTGTGTCTTGCCCTGTACATTGTCTTAAACTAAACCTATGTTCTCTCTCTGTTTCAGTGGGAGATAGTCCAGACAGTGGTGAATGGCTCCCTCCTCTACACTTACAGTGTGTGTAACATCGACGCGGGTGAGCAGGACAACTGGCTCCGAACCACCTTCATCCAGGGGCGCCCAGGGACCACCCGCGTCTCTGTGGAGCTGCACTTCGTTGTGCGGGACTGCAACACCTTCGACGGCACCTCGCTCGCCTGCAAAGAGACCTTCAACCTGCACATGTTCGAGGCCGATGTCGACGTGGGCACCAGCTTCCATAAGGGCCAGTTCCGCAAAGTGGCCACCATCGCGTCGGATGAAATCACGCGGGGCCGCGGTGTGCTGAAGGTAAACGTGGAGACACGGACAATGGGCCCTCTATCCAGGAAGGGCTTCTACTTGGCCTTCCAGGACATGGGAGCGTGTGTGGCACTGCTCTCTGTGAGGGTGTACTACAAGACTTGTCCATCTACCGTGCAGAGCCTGGCCGCCTTCCCAGAGACGGTAACAGATGCCCTGAGGGAGGTGGAGGGAACATGTGTGCAGAATGCCGTGAGCCAGGCCACCCCACGCATCTACTGCACCGCTGAGGGAGAGTGGGTGGTGCCCGTGGGACAGTGCCAATGCCGCGGAGGCTATGAAGTTGTTGGAGACTCCTGTCAAGGTAAGACTACAGCCAGGCTTCACGTAATGCATCTCCCTGCACACCCCAACCCCCTACCTGTTGTAATGTTGGGTGTTAGTTTTCAACAGCAGCTGTATTTACAGAAGTGCAAGGACTAACCACCACCCTGGCTGGGTCTTTAGAAATGACTGCACACTGTGCACAATAATGTTAATTGTGATTTAAAACATCTCAGAGACATGAATGTTAATTTGGATTTAAAACACCCCACAGACATGAATGTTAATTTTGATTTTTAACATCTCAGAGACATGAATGTTAATTTGGATTTCAAACACCTCACAGACATGAATGTTAATTGGGATTTCAAACACCTCACAGACATGAATGTTAATTGGGATTTCAAACACCTCACAGACATGAATGTTAATTGGGATTTCAAACACCTCACAGACATGAATGTTAATTGGGATTTCAAACACCTCACAGACTTGAATGTTAATTGGGATTTCAAACACCTCACAGACATGAATGTTAATTGGGATTTCAAACACCTCACAGACTTGAATGTTAATTGGGATTTCAAACACCTCACAGACATGAATGTTAATTGGGATTTCAAACACCTCACAGACATGAATGTTAATTGGGATTTCAAACACCTCACAGACATGAATGTTAATTGGGATTTCAAACACCTCACAGACATGAATGTTAATTGGGATTTCTAACACCTCACAGACATGAATGTTAATTGGGATTTCAAACACCTCACAGACATGAATGTTAATTGGGATTTCTAAAACCTCACAGACATGAATGTTAATTGGGATTTCTAAAACCTCACAGACATGAATGTTAATTGGGATTTCAAACACCTCACAGACATGAATGTTAAACGGGATTTCAAACACTTCACAAACAAAAATAAAAGCAGGTCAGGTGTAGAATGATTTACAGGAATGAATGTAGACAAAACAGTGTAAGGTATTTGGACATGTTTTTGTTTGTTTTGACAGCAATGCCAAGAGATGTTTAGGATTGTAACACTATTTCCAAACATGATATGGGAGAGGGACTGCATGTGGGAGAATGTGGCAGAGGTACAAGGCAAAATTGAATTTTGGGGAAGTTTTGACTGCTGTAAAGAGCACTCCTGGTCATGAATCATTCTACCTGGCCAACATTTTCTTTCCACTGTGTTTGTCTCTCAGGACTTAGAAATGGGGTGGGGTGAGGAGGATACTGTTTTATGGACAATGAAAATTGTACGAGGGAAATCTGTTGTAGACTATAGGGGCATGAGGCATAAAAGTTTGTAGTTTAAGTAGGAATGTTGTTTAAGAATGCTCAAATGCATATAATCCAGATACATCTGTTTGTTTGAGGCAAGGGGACTGGTAGAGAGGCATTTGGTTTTTTAATGTTGTAGTTGAGAATCACTGAGAGTACGCCTCGATGGAACACATTGCAGTAATGAATTGAAATGTAAATGATTGTTTGCTCACATTGTTTGTATGAAAGTTGCCATGTCTTTGGTATTCCGGGGTGTGGTGTGATGAGCTATCAGGAGGAAACTGGAAAGGAGGGGGAGAGGGAGGGAGGAACATTACATTACTTTATGCTCTGTGAACTGGGGATTTCTGAAAGGAATTTGTTCACCCTCACGTCCCCTCCCGTACTGATTGGCTAAGGAGATCCATGTGACTTGATGTGCCAGCTGAAGAGTACCTGAGCAGTGTGTCTTCTCCACACAGCTATTTGTGTGCGTCCATAGCCATGGCTGAGGTGAACCACAGATTACAGGGACTGTGCCGTCACGCCCATCTCAGTCAGGAAGGTTATACTGAGTCAGTCTGTGGTTTATGACGGGACAAGTGGCTCCCTTGTTGAAGCCAGAGATCCCGGTCACCTTGGGTGGTATAATTACTTGGATTGTATCCCTTTGACTCCCTATTACAGTAAAATATAGCCAATAGGCTAGGCAACCAGGTTAGCTCATAGATCAGGGATCATCAACCAACTGAACAAAATATAAACGTAACATGTAAAGTGTTTGTCCCATGTTTCATGAACTGAAATAAAAGATCCCAGACATTTTTCTATACGCACAAAAAGCTAATTTCTCAAAAATATTGTGCGCAAATTTGTTAACATCCCTGTTAGTGAGCATTTCTCCTTTGCCAAGATAATCCATCCACCTGACAGGTGTGGCATATCAAGAAGCTGATTAAACAGCAAGATCAATACACAGGTGCACCTTGTACTGGGGACAATAAAAGGACACTCTAAAATGTGCAGTTTTGTCACACAACACAATGCCATATATGTCTCAAGATTTGAGGGAGTGTGAATTTGGCATACTGAGTACAGGAATGTCCACCAGAGCTGTTGCCAGATAATTTAATGTTTATTTCTCTACCATAAGCCGCCTCCAACGTCATTTTAGAGAACTTAATGACCCCAAGCATACAGCCAATGCAATGCTGAAATGGTTTCAGAACAAGAATGTGAAAGTCCCTTTGTGGCCCAGCCAAAGCCCAGACAAGAATTGAAAATCTGTGGAAAGACTTGAAGATTAGGGTTTAACGCCGCTCCCCATCTAATTTATGAGAGCTTAAAATCCCCAAATCCAGATGTGTCTCTTGTGGATACAGACATAACCAAGACGACTCAAAGCTGTAATCGCCGACAAAGGTGCTTCTACAATGTATTGACTCAGGGGTGTGAATACTTATGTAAATGAGACATTTATGTATTTCATTTTCAAAAACATTTCTAAAATATCTAAAAACTGGGGGCCAAACCCGGCCCGCAGGCCACCAGTTAGGGAACCCTGTCATAGATTGTTATGTTGTTACTGTACTACATTAAAGAGACATTTACATTTATCTTAACATTGAGAAAGTATTCCACCATACCATAGCTCCAAGTCTGAGGAAGGGTAACCTGAAGGGTCTGTTGGTTCCAGGCGAAGGGGAAGGCCAAGCTCAGGAATGTTCTATGTCCAGGACCGCTGTCAGTGCTGCTGTGAATCGCATCACAAGAGAAATGCCAAACAGAAGATGTATTTAAAAAATACATTATTGATGCAATTTCAATGTTGTTTGAGTTTCTTTGTGTATCATCACATTTGCTTGATATGATTTTACTGCTCACTGCATCCAAGCTTCTTGACATAGGTGTTTCAAAGAGCTGTCAGTCAAGGTGAGCTCATGAATATAAGCTCTCCACCACTCAGCCTGTCTTTTCAAGCTTCCTGATAGTAAGCCATGAGAGAGAAATGCCTTTTTACCTCAAATATTTCAGCATTTCTACCTCCCAAAAATATTATGGGTGATATTTTAGTCACTCAAAAGGCCATTTTACATGGGAATGACTGTTCGGGACCTTTAAAAAATATTTTCACAGTTGAATTCGGAAGTTTACGTACACCTTAGCCATTTAAACTCAGTTTTTCACAATTCCTTACAATTAATCCTAGTAAAAATTCCCCGTCTTAGGTCAGTTAGGATTACCACTTCATTTTAAGAATGTGAAATGTCAGAATAATAGTAGAGAGAATTATCACATTCCCAGTGGGTCAGAAGTTTACATACACTCAATTAGTATTTGGTAGCATTGTCTTTAAAGTGGGTCAAACGTTTCAGGTAGCCTTCCACAAGCTTCCCACAATAAGTTGGGTGAATTTTGGCTCATTCCTCCTGACAGAGCTGGTGTAACTGAGACAGATTTGTAGGCCTCCTTGCTCGCTTTTTCAGTTCAGCCCACACATTTTCTATGGGGCTTTGTGATGGCCACTCCAATACCTTGACTTTGTTGTCCTTAAGCCATTTTGCCACAACTTTGGAAGTATGGTTGGGGTCATTGTCCATTTGGAAGACCCCTTTGCGACCAAGCTTTAACTTCCTGACTGATGTCTTGAGATGATGCTTCAATAAATCCACATTTCCCTCCTCATGCCATCTATTTTGTGAAGTGCACCAGTCCCTCCTGCAGCAAAGTACCCCCACAACTTGATGCTGCCACCCCTGTGCTTCACGGTTGGGATGGTGTTCTTCGGCTTGCAAGCCTCCCCCTTTTTCCTCCAAACATAATGATGGTCATTATGGCCAAACAGTTCTATTTTTGTTTCATCAGACCAGAGGACATTCCTCCAAAAAGTACTATCTTTGTCTCCATGTGCAGATGCGAACCATAGTCTGGCTTTTTTTTATGGCAGTTTTGGAGCAGTGTCTTCTTCCTTGCTGAGCAGCCTTTCAGGTTATGTCGATATAGGACTCGTTTTTACTGTGGATATAGATACTTTTGTACCTGTTTCCTCCAGCATGTTCACAAGGTCCTTTGCTGTTGTTCTGGGATTGATTTGCACTTTTCGCACCAAAGTACATTCATCTCTAGGAGACAGGACACGTCTCCTTCTGAGTGGTATGACGGCTTCGTGGTCCCATGGTGTTTATACTTGCGTACTATTGTTTGTACAGATGAATGTGGTACCTTCAGGCATTTGGAAATTGCTCCCAAAGATGAACCGGACTTGTGTGGAGGTCTATAATCTTTTGATTTTTCCATGATGTCAAGCAAAGAGGCACTGAGTTTGAAGGTAGGCCTTGAAATACATCCACAGGTACACCTCCAATTGACTCAAATTATGTCAATTAGGTCATCAGAAGCTTCTAAAGCCATGACATCATTTTCTGGAATTTTCCAAGCTGTTTAAAGGCACAGTCAACTTAGTGTATGTAAACTTCTGACCCACTGGAATTGTGATACAGTGAAATAAACAATTGTTGGAAAAAACAAAGTAGATGTCCTAACCGACTTGCCAAAACTATAGTTTGTTAACAAGATGTTTGTGGAGTGGTTAAAAAACTAGTTTTAATTACTTCAACCTAAGTGTATGTAAACT
Source organism: Oncorhynchus keta (assembly GCF_023373465.1). Classification (NCBI taxonomy): domain Eukaryota; kingdom Metazoa; phylum Chordata; class Actinopteri; order Salmoniformes; family Salmonidae; genus Oncorhynchus; species Oncorhynchus keta. Next base: position 16,092,036 of record NC_068430.1, on the reverse strand, counting down.
TCCAACTTCAACTGTAGATATATCTATATATATATATTAAAAGAGGACAGACAGAAAATACCCAAACAGGCTTGACATGACAAACTTGTTCAGTTCATTATTATACTAATTTATAATACTGAGTCATATCCTAATTCTCTGTGCAGTCAAGCAGAAACACATTCCTGTCAATTGCAAGGGATTTATGTCTCTAAAGGTCCAGAGAATATGTTCTGGGAACGAGGTAGTAAAGGGGAAGGTTGGGCCAGGATGACTCAAATAAGATGGTTGTTCGTGACTCAGTATGAAGTCATTAGGGAGGGTAGTTGGTGGTTAGTGGACAGTTGGTGAGCGCATGAGAGGTTGGTCAGTTAGATGTGTGGAACTGCCAGGAACATAGTTAATTTAGGCAAGGGGCGGCAGGTAGCCTAGTGGTTAGAGCGTTGGACTAGTAACTGAAAGGTTGCAAGATCAAATCCCCAAGGTAAAAATCTGGTGTTCTACCCCTGAACAAGGCAGTTAACTTAACCCACTGTTCCTAGGCCATCATTGAAAATAAGAATTTGTTCTTAACTGACTTTCCTAGTTAAATAAAGGTTAAAAAAATGTTGTCAAGAGAATTAGTGTGGAGCAAAAGGACAGCTGTTTGCGAATGATATGCCACATGCAATGAGCTCATTGTTCCCACTCATTAGAACAATGGGCTGACACAGAAATCAAAACATAGATGAGATGAACAGATACATTACTGCCTCCACCACTCCATTCATAAAGAGAACCGCAGTATCCAAAGAGACTGACCAGGACAATGTGAGACATTATTTCAGGTCCCACTTTCAGTCAGTTATTTTTATTTTATTTCTTTAGTTTTTAAGAAAATGCAATTCATCAATAACAAACAACCACATTAATGTGTAATAATTCTGTCAAATTCATTTTTTAGTCTTGTAAAGTTTCACTCACTGAGATTCAAACATTCTCAGAGTGATCTTGAAAGAGTGCGGTCACTGATATATGCAGCGCACATGCCACCATTTTAGGGCTCTAATGAATAAACACAACATATTTATGGAACCACTCAGTCCAATCCCAGTCACAATAGATGAATAGGGGTAGGGGTGCTTTGATACTTGGCAGGAGTCCTGCTGTTCCTTCTCCAGATGAAACAGGCTAGCCCCCTTTTCTTATGCGTTCGTAGCACTATAAACCCCTACACTCCCAGAGTGATTCCCCAGAGAGAACTTCTGTTGGTACTTGCAACCCTAACCCATCCCCCATCCATCTATTCTTCTCAATCCCCCCTAATCAAACTCAAAACTCATCTCCATTGTTCTATTGTGGGGCTGGATGTTACGCAGCGGTCCTTCTGCCATGGTGGTTAAGTCACTGGCAGATCCCTCTTGTCCATCACAGGTCACCCTCTTCACTATAAGAGGCCCGATGAAAGACTTATCCCCTGGGGAGACATTAGAATAAAGGGTGAGAGAGGAGATCGCTTCTTAAAGTAAACATTCACATCGATTCTCCTAAAAAATGTGTATTGATTTAGGCTCCAACAACACGGTCGGTCAACAACATCTCCCCTTTAGCAGTTCTACTTCCTCCAGACTTCCTCTCCCTTGCTCCATCCTTGCATGTTGTCATTTGTCACCGGAGGAAGGAAGGAAGTACAGTTTCAGACTTGCAATCCTTGCATCCTGGTTTCTGTCCAATACAAACACACACACACACACACACACACACACACACACACACACACACACACACACACACACACACACACACACACACACACACACACACACACACACACACACACACACACACACACACACACACACACACACACACACAAGTTCCGGAATGGAAGGTACATTTTTTCTTCACATCCTCCAGGTCAGTTGAATATCTTCAGCAGTACCCATTTTGCTGTTTCCGTTAGGCTCCTCAGACAATACCCACACCAGCATTCACAGTGCTGATTTTGGAGTTCAAAGGGAAAGGTTGTATAGAGTGAACATCTGCTATGTTGAGTGTTTCCGTGGCATCCGGTTGACTGTCAGTGCAACTTGAGAATGGAACTTGAGGCGCAAAGGACAAGTGGAGGCAAATCGTCCGGAAAATCCCATTCCATTCTGTTAAAATACAAAGCCTCAGTGATTACAGTTTAACCACAGCCTGAGTTTCCTGTCAAGCCCCAGGGGACTGACAGAGATATCTTTTTAATGTATTGTAAACTCAATCACACACTCTTTCCCTTGTGTACGTGTGGATACTAATAATACTATAACTAATAAGCATCCTCCTGTTTCTTTCAGTGTGTGCGCCAGGCTCCTTTAAAGACTCTGTGTCCAGTGAGTCCTGTGAGGTTTGTCCTGAGAATACTGAGCCATCCACAGCCGGCGCCCTCCTGTGTCCATGTATGGAGGGATTCTACCGCTCCCCATTAGACCCTCTTATGTCAGCCTGCTCTGGTAAGAACAATGGCCAGATAGGCCTGGCTGTAGCTGACTATCACTAACAAAGGATTAGCCAATTCTACAGCCATTCCTTATTTTATCCTGTGTCCTCATAGGCGATACTGTCTTTATGTCATCATCATTGTTGATAGAGGGATCTGAGCGTTCTTCATCTGGTGTATTAACATGTGGAATGTCTCACAATAACTTGTCTACTTTCTGCCTCCTCCTTTAGCCCCACCCAGCGCCCCTCGTGACCTGGCCTCCACCACTCTGTCAGCGGATGGCAGGCTGCAGCTGTCCTGGAGCCCCCCACTGGTGACAGGAGGCCGCCGGGACATCTGCTACAACGTGGTGTGTGAGCGCTGCACTGGGGCCCTGTGTGTGCCCTGTGGAGAGAAGGTCCGCTTCCAGCCCGACCCCACGGACATCCAGGACACCGTGGTGACTGTTAGCCAGTTGGAGCCCCACCTCAACTACACGTTCACTGTAGAGGCCCGCAGCGGAGTGTCTCAGTACAGCAGCCAGAGACCCAGCAGCACCATCACCACCGCTCTGCATTGCACTGATCCCCCCAAGGTGACGTCCATCCGTCTGGAGGAGCGGAGCCCCACCAGCCTGTCTCTGTCCTGGGCTCTGTCCAGCCGAGCACCATCCCATATCACCCACCGCTACGAACTCATGTACCGCAGGAAGGTAAGACAGACAACTACACTCCTCCCTCTCTTCTCTCCATGTCAGTCACACATTAAACACAACATATATATAATAGTATTAGTATATCTCTATAGTGAATACCCTCTCAGTGCTCCTCTCCCTGTCCCATGCAGGAGGACGACAGTGAGCGTGATGTCACCACATACACAGTCCTGGTTTTGGACAAGAGTACGGTGCAGATCAGTGACCTCTCCCCTGACACGGCCTACGTGTTCAGAGTCCAGGCTCTCAGCCCTGAGGGAAACCCAGGGGGATACAGCATGAAGCATGTGTTCAAAACCTTGCCCATTGGTAAGTGTGGCCCTAGAGACACCACACTGTTCGTCTCTAATATAGTTTCAACTGTTCTGCCTTATTATTATTCGACCATGCTGGTCATTTATGAACATTTTAACATCTTGGTCATGTTCTGTTATAATCTCCACCCGGCACAGCCAGAAGAGGACTGGCCACCCCACATAGCCTGGTTCCTCTCTAGGTTTCTTCCTAGGTTTTGGCCTTTCTAGGGAGTTTTTCCTAGCCACCGTGCTTCTACACCTGCATTGCTTGCTGTTTGGGGTTTTAGGCTGGGTTTCTGTACAGCACTTTGAGATATCAGCTGATGTACGAAGGGCTATATAAATACATTTGATTTGATTTGATATTCAGGCAAGACGTTTTAAAATGTGTCTGTGGTTGTGTTTCAGCAGAGTCTCAGGTCCAGAACTACACAGGGGTTATGGGAGCTGTAGTAGGAGGAGGAATCATGCTGCTCGTCGTTGTAGTCCTTCTACTGCTGCACAAACGGTTAGAACACACTAATCCTATCATATCCCTCTGTCCTAAGATGTAGTTCACATTTGGTATCCCTCTGTCCATTTCAGTAATTTAGCAGATGCTCTTATCCAAAGTGACTTACAGTTAGTGCATTCATCTTAAGATAACTATGTGGGACAACCACATACTGTGTCTCAGTCATAGTGAGTAAATGTTTTTCTTAATAAGCTGATTGAGAATGTAATGCCATGTCATCTCTAAGAGGGTTTTTATCAGTAACAGCCAGAGTAGCTGTTAAAAACTGTAACTGTAGCTGACTGGGTCTGTGCCTGAAGATGATCCTGCCCTTACTGATATGACAGCCTGTCTGTATATACGAGTATAGGACGAGTCAACAACATCATCTGGATATGAGTTAACAGAATATGAACGTTTAAAAGTGAGATGTTCACTGGGCAGTTTAATTATACCTTACATAATAAGAATGTCTTAACATTGCATATTGTCTGGCCAATCATAATAGTGACTTTGCTTCCTAACAGGAGAATGAACTACCGTCACAGACAGGGATCAGAGGACCCCTACTTCTTCAGCACAGGTAGGAATCACAGCATCCAAGAAATACACTACATGAACAAAAGTATGTGGACACCGGCTCGTCGAACATCTCATTGCAAAATCATGGGCATTAATATGGAGTTGGTACCCCCTTTGCTGCTATAACAGCCTATATACTCTTCTGGGAAGGCTTTCCACTAGATGTTGGAACATTGCTGCTGGGACTTGCTTCCAATCTGCCACAAGAGCATTATTGAGTCTGGGCACTGATTTTGGGCGATTAGGCCTGGCTCGCAGTCGGCGTTCCAATTCATCCGAAAGGTGTTCGATGGGGTTGAGGTCAGGGCTTTGAGCAGGCCAGTCAAGTTTCACACCGATCTCAACAAACCATTTCTGTATGGACGTCGCTTTGTGCACGGGGGCATTGTCATGCTGAAAGAGGAAAGGGCTTTCCCCAAACTGTTGCGTTCAAATTTCCCTTGACTGGAATTAAGTGGACTAGCCTGAACCATGAAAAATAGCCCTAGGCCATTATTCCTCCTCCACCAAACTTTACAGTTGGCACTTTGCATTGAGGCAGGTAGCATTCTCCTGGCATCCGCTAAACGCAGATTAGTCCGTCGGACTGCCAGATGATTCATAACTCCAGAGAACGAGTTTCCACTGCTCCAGAGTCCAATGACGGCGGAGAAATTTGACTAACTGACTTGTTGGAAAGGTGGCATCCTATGACGGTGCCACGTTGAAAGTCACTTGAGCTCTTCAGTGCCAATGTTCTACTGCCAATGTTTGTCTATGGACATTGAATTGCTGTGTGCTCGATTTTATGCACTTGTCAGCAACAAGTGTGGCTGAAATAGCAAAATCCACTCATTTTAAGGGGTGTCCACATACTTTTGTATATATAGTCAAATTCCCTCTATTGGAACAGCGATGTGCATTACCAAAGAGATTATCTCCCATCTTCAATCTCCTCCTCAGATCAACTGAAGCCCCTGAAGACCTACGTTGACCCACACATGTACGAGGACCCCAACACTGCTATCCTGAAGTTTGCCAGCGAGATTCATCCCAGTCTTGTCACTAAACAAAAAGCCATCGGAGCAGGTAAATGTCAAACTAGTTTACAGTAATATTTTGAACAAATCTCATCGATCCCCTCCCCCAAGAAGAATGCTATGAATTCATATTATTCTCTGTGTGTTTCTGTTTCACAGGAGAGTTTGGGGAAGTGTACCGTGGTGTGATAAAGGCTCCAGGGAGAGGAGAGGTAGCTGTAGCCATCAAGACATTGAAGCCAGGCTACACAGAGAAGCAGAAGCAGGATTTCCTTAGTGAAGCCAGCATCATGGGCCAGTTCTCCCACCAGAACATCATCCGCCTGGAGGGAGTCATCACCAAGTGTGAGTTCCTGCTCTCAGACACTGTCTCAAATGACAGCCTCTACTGATTCACTGAATAGTCATTTATTGTCAGGTGTGTGCGTACTGGTAGCAAAGTCAGGTGCAGGAGAGCAGAGAGCTGTGAACAGGCATACACTTTATTGAGTCAGGAGAAACCAACAGACGACGCAACTGCGTCAAAAACTCCAGCCAATAGGCAAAAGTGCAAAACGCGCAAAACAGTCACAATAATTTATGTTTAACAATAGACATCTTCGTCAACAACACGGTATAAGCAAACCTGGCGCGTCAACAATTAACACGTAACACAAACAATTTCACACAAAGACATGAGGGGGAACAGAGGAATAAATACATGCAGTGTGATTGGGGAATGAAAACCAGGTGTACAAGACAAAACAAATGGATACATTAAAAATGGAACAGCGATGGCTAGAAAGCCAGTAACGTCGACTGTTAGTTATTATTAAGTTATTTACTTTATCTAGCAACATCCTCTATTTCCCATCTCCACCATACTGTGCCTCTTTTGTTGACATGAAGTACTACATTTGTACCTCTTTATAACTTTCTTCAAGCAGTCAAGCATGCCATGATTGTGACAGAATACATGGAGAATGGAGCGCTTGACAACTATCTAAAGGACCACGATGGGGAGATTTCCTCGTACCAGCTGGTGGGCATGCTGCGTGGCATCGCGGCCGGCATGAAGTACCTCTCTGACATGAGCTATGTTCACCGAGACCTGGCTGCCCGCAACGTTCTGGTCAACAGCAACCTGGAGTGCAAGGTGTCTGACTTCGGCCTGTCCCGCGTGCTGGAAGACGATCCTGAGGGCACCTACACCACCAGCGTGAGTCAAACATACATTGTACTGATATTAATGTATGGAAACAGTGGGGGTATTACTATGCACTTAGTAGCCTTCCTATGTCTTTACTTATAATTGGTTACAAATGATTGGTGATGTTGACAGACACTCACTCCGCCTCTTAAACCTTTACATTAGTAATAGCCATGCCTCTAGTGAATACATTCCCTTCAGTCTCTTTCTTATGATTAGTTATTGTTGCTATTCTTTCAGGGAGGGAAAATCCCCATCCGCTGGACCGCCCCAGAGGCTATCGCCTACAGGAAGTTCACCTCGGCCAGCGACGTGTGGAGCTTCGGCATAGTCATGTGGGAAGTCATGGCCTTCGGAGAACGACCCTACTGGGACATGAGCAACCATGAGGTAGGCCCTACTGGGACATGAGCAACCATGAGGTAGGCCCTACTGGGACATGAGCAACCATGAGGTAGACCCTACTGGAACATGAGAAACCATGAGGTAGACCCTACTGGAACATGAGAAACCATGAGGTAGACCCTACTGGGACATGAGCGACCATGAGGTAGTCCTACTGGGACATGAGAAACCATGAGGTAGGCCCTACTGCGACATGAGCAACAATGAGGTAGTCCTACTGGGACATGAGCAACCATGAGGTAGACCCTACTGGAACATGAGAAACCATGAGGTAGACCCTACTGGGACATGAGCGACCATGAGGTAGACCCTACTGGGACATGAGAAACCATGAGGTAGGCCCTACTGCGACATGAGCAACAATGAGGTAGTCCTACTGGGACATGAGCAACCATGAGGTAGACCCTACTGCGACATGAGCAAACATGAGGTAGGCCCTACTGGGACATGAGCAACCATGAGATAGTCCTACTGGGACATGAGCAACCATGAGGTAGTCCTACTGGGACATGAGCAACCATGAGGTAGGCCCTACTGGGACATGAGCAACCATGAGGTAGTCCTACTGGGACATGAGCAAACATGAGGTAGGCCCTACTGGGACATGAGCAACCATGAGGTAGACCCTACTGGGACATGAGCAACCATGAGGTAGACCCTACTGGGACATGAGCAAACATGAGGTAGACCCTACTGGGACATGAGCAAACATGAGGTAGACCCTACTGGGACATGAGAAACCATGAGGTAGGCCCTACTGCGACATGAGCAACAATGAGGTAGACCCTACTGGGACATGAGAAACCATGAGGTAGACCCTACTGGGACATGAGCAAACATGAGGTAGACCCTACTGGGACATGAGAAACCATGAGGTAGGCCCTACTGGGACATGAGCAACCATGAGGTAGTCCTACTGGGACATGAGCAAACATGAGGTAGACCCTACTGGGACATGAGCAACCATGAGGTAGACCCTACTGGGACATGAGCAACCATGAGGTAGACCCTACTGGGACATGAGCAAACATGAGGTAGACCCTACTGGGACATGAGCAAACATGAGGTAGACCCTACTGGGACATGAGAAACCATGAGGTAGACCCTACTGGGACATGAGAAACCATGAGGTAGGCCCTACTGCGACATGAGCAACAATGAGGTAGACCCTACTGGGATATGAGCAAACATGAGGTAGACCTTACACTTCATCTGTCACATTTCCTTCACTCCCTTCCCTGTTTTATGGAAATAACAGAGCGCTGTGGGTAAACACAAGGCCTCTGTGATGCATCATCTCTGGGTATTTATCCTGGGTGGAGTGTTTAAAACAACCCTCTAAGGGCCTCTAAGTCAAAATAGTTCCCACAGTCCTCTTCACATAAAACTGTTAGTGCCCACATGCATTTACACAACACATAATCTTACAGTCTGTTGGTCTAGATCATAAACACTAGCTCTGTGAGACATGGTCTAAACCCCGCTTCTTCCTCAGGTGATGAAGGCCATTAACGAGGCCTTCCGGCTGCCTGCACCCATGGACTGTCCATCCACCGTTTACCAGCTGATGCTGCAGTGTTGGCTGCAGGACCGCTCCAAACGACCTCGCTTCCCAGACATCGTCAACATCCTGGACAAACTGCTCCGGAGCCCAGAATCTCTGAAAACCATTGCTTACTTTGATCCCCGGTAAGATGCGAATGAATGAAGCTGATTTCCCCTGGACTTGACAGTTGATTTTTTTCAATCACATACTGTGAATATAGCATTTACTTACCAATCTATTTCCCCGTTTTTTTCCATACAGTGTGTCCATCCGCCTCCCCAGCACCAGTGGCTGTGACGGCTCCCCCTTCAGGTCTGTGCCGGAATGGCTGGAGTCCATCAAGATGAGTCAGTACACTGAGAGCTTTGCCTGCGCTGGAATCACAACCATGGATCAGGTGCTATCCATGAGACATGAGTAAGTACTACACATATACAGTAACCACGCACCAGCCTCACCACATTACATGAGCTTAGTAGGGACACTGCCACATTTGAAAAATACAGTAAGAGTATTCAGATCTTTGTTAAGCATTTGTTGTCCGGTATGCCACACTCTCATCTATGGAATGCAACACTCTCATTCATCAAATGCCCCTCCCTCATACCATTCCTCACTGCCCCACCCTATATAGCACCACTGGCTGTATCATGTCCGAGTAGGAAGTTTTAAATGCAATCATATTTTATCATGTGCTACCTATTGGTTTGAATGTGAAACATTTTCCTAACAGCTCCTGTCTCTATCTTTCTTCTCTCTCAGGGACATCAGGAACATTGGCGTGCGGTTACCAGGTCACATGAAGAGAATCGCCTATAGCATCGTTGGACTTAAAGACCAGACCAGCTCACTCAGTGTTTGCAGTACAGTGTTTGCAGTGTGAGACCCCCAATTTGAGATTCCCCAAAATAGGACTGCACTGACCACCTTATCCCACTGTCACATTGAATAGGGAAATGGAACAAGTTGGGTTGAACATGGCTGAGCTACGCTACTTTAGACTGGTCAGTGGCATGACTGAAGAGGACCTTGCCTGCCAGCCACTCAGCAAAGACGGGCATGTAAAACCATTACATGTCAGTCCTCCATGACAAGAGACCCGGAGAGATGTGGTTAAAGGAGAAGTAATGTGTCATATATAAATCACTTTTTATATTATCAAGTATGGAAATATAATGTCAGATAGGAAACGACAGGCTTTGGATGAAGCTGTATGAGACCTGAGACCTTTTTTCTCAACTGGAAGTCTGAAAAACAAAAGACATTCAAGCTAAGGCACTCCAGGACTGGGTCTACCTCCTCCTCAAGCACTCACTTATTCCTCTAGTCACTTCTGGACTTTCATAAAGATTTGAGGCTTTGACGTAACAGATAGATAGATGAGAATGCCAATCTACTCAAATGACAGGTTTATTGGTCTTCTGAATTATTCCAGTCAAGAAATCAAATACTTTTTCTTTCTTTTTGATTTTGTAGGTTCCATCCTGTCTGCAATCCACCTCATATACTTTTCTCTCATACATTTTGAAATAGTATTTTTCTTCCGTTTACAGTTCGTCTCCATCTACTCTTAGTGGTTCTTCCATTATTATTTAATATTTATTTAATATTTATTGTATTTTTTTAATTAATGACACTGCTCTGGCACGTTTTTAGAAATATAGTTTTCTGTTTCAATAAAATCATTGTTTCCTTGTAGCAGAAAGGAAACATAGCAGAAAATAATATCAACTACTGTACATTGTAGTTATACTATTTATTCACTGGATTCTCAACATAGCTCACTGTAATATATACTGCTGTACATATCATTCTAGGTATATATATTTTGTGTAAATATGCATAGATTGCATTAGGATTAGTAATACAATGTCGTTTGGGTTCACTGGATTGGTTCTGATATTTATGATTTCTTGTTTGATTATTATGTGTGTGCTTGTTTGACTTTTTGCATTGTTAAGGAGCTAGAAACAAGCATTTCAGCACATGAAACATTTAGATTTGATAAAAAAAACACAGGCAAGAAAAAACTGTTTGATTGAAATAAACATTTTTGGGGGTATTTCCTTGACAACCACCCTCCAGTTGGCGATAAGCACATTCAGCTTCGATGTCAGTTATTGACTACCATTGCAGTCTGGAATGTTCCATCTCTACTCTACTTCATCACATATGTATCATCTGTTACTGAGCCCCTGCTAAATTCATTCTCGCTGTATCTCGGGCTCAATATTAATTCCTCTTCAATTAATTGTTCACTTGTAATTTTGAGTAGGACAGTAATTACAATGTCTCTAAATGTAATATTGACACATCTATACTGAATAAAAATATAAACACAACATGTTTTAGTTCTGTTTCAAAAGCTGAAATAAAAAACAAAAAGCTCCTCTCACAATGTGCACAAAGAATTTGGCAGTACGTCCAACAACCGCAGACCATGTGTAACCACACCAGCCCAGGACCTCCACATCCGGCTTCTTCACATGCATGATCAGATGGGGAAGGCAGGGTGATGAAATAATTAAATGTTATCTTTGCACAGATATGAATGTGTTGCTCCTCCACATAGACGTTCTACTCTGTCCTTGTATGATTGTACAGTGAGATCAATGGAAGGTTGAGGCCACTGCTGCACCTCTGCCCAGTCATGCGAAATCCATAGATTTCGACCAAATTAATTTCAATTGACCGATGTCCTAATAGTAACTCAGGAACATCTTTGAAATTGTTGCATTTTGATTTTTGCTCAGTTTACATGTCCTGATGTGCATTTGTGGACATAAAGCTGAAGTTTACATACCATAACCAAATACATTTAAACTCAGTTTCACAATTCCTGACATTTAATCAGAGTAAAAATACCCTGTCTTCGGTCAGTAAGAATCACCACTTTATTCTAAGAATGTAAAAAGAGATTAAATAAATGCTGAAATCAATCTCATTCCCAGTGGGTCAGAAGTTTACTTACAGTCAATTAGTATTTGGTAGCATTACATTTAAATTATTGAACTTGGGTTAAACGTTTCAGGTAGCCTTCCACAATAAGTTGGGTGAATTTTGGCCCATTCCTCCTGACAGAGCTGATGTAACTGAGTCAGGTTTGTAGGCCTCCTTGGTCAAACACGCTTTTCCAGTTCTGCCCACACATTGTCTATAGGATTGAGGTCAGGGCTTTGTGATGGCCACTCCAATACCTTGACTGTTGTCCCAAAGCCATTTTGCCACAACTTTGGAAATGCGCTTGGGGTCATTGTCCATTTGGAAGATGCATTTGCCACCAAGCTTCAACTTTGTGACTGATGTCTTGATGTTGCTTCAATATATCCACATCTATTTTGTGAAGTGCACCAGTACCAAGGATGAACCAGATTTGTGGAGGTCTACTATTTTTCAGAGGTCTTTTGATTTCCCCATGTCAAGCAAAAAAAGGCAGAGTTTGAAGGTAGGTCTTGAAATCCATTCACACCACCAATAGGCTAATTGAAATCATTTGAATCAGACGAGTCTAAAGCCTTGATATCATTTTCTGGAATTTTCCAAGCTGTTTAAATGCAGTCAACTTACTGTATGTAAACTGATACACTGGAATTGTGATAGAGAATTTCACTTTTAATTCACTGTCTAAACAATTGTTGGAAAATTACTTGTCATGCAAAGTAGATATCCTACAGACTTGCCAAAACCATCGTTTGTGAAGAAATTTGTGGCGTGGTAGAAAAACGAGTTAATGACTCCAATTCTAAGTGTATGTAAACTTCCGACTTCAACTGTACCTGGGAAACCTGGAATGAGCTTTTGTATTTTATTGCTGTATGAGTGGGTTAGCTAGCATGCGCTAATTGTAATGTTCACATGAGCTACCTGCTAATTCAGGCATTGCCACGCTAACTGACATTTATTCTGTACTGAGGGCATTATAGTTATAACCATGCTGCTCAAAATGTAACTATAGAAACATACAGGCGATTTCAGCAGGAAAAGAGTTAAACAAGGACATTTTAAAATGTGACACTTTATTTATCATGCATAAAATTGACAAAAATGTCAAACTGATGTTTCCTAAACTAATTGTGAGCTGGTAACTAATCTGTCCAAGTCATCCATGTACGAACAAGAGCTGTGGTCCATCTAACCAATTTAGTGCTATACAAACCCCCAAAAAGTGCAAAAAAAGAAAACTAAGTGCCAAATATACAAAGTGAATAAGATGCAAGTACATGCAATCCAGTAACAGATTAAAACTGTCACATCAAATTGCACAATATCAGAAGCTGAAACATCTCTAAAAAAATATATAAAAAATGTAAACACTTTTTCCAATGCAGTAACACTGACAACTAAAACTGCTGCTCTTCCAGAGAACCATCAACTAATAACACATCAGAAACTCTACACAGTACAGTACTTCACAGGTCCTTCATACATGTCCCCACTGACAGAGCTTTCATCCAGGCTTCTTTGTCTGACCTGGAAACACATGCATATGGAGTCATTGTGTGAATTAGATGCGAGAGGACAAAGGAATTTCTAACAATTCTTACCTGGTAGTGGTATGTGGGGCGAGTATGAAAGCAGTGGCATGCCCAGTGTGGTTCTGGGAGAGGCGCAGCACGAAGGACTCTAGGGGCAGACCAAGGGCCTCTGTTTTCAGCTGCTCAGTGTGCACGTGGGTGGGGAACACCGCATGATCTAGCACTCTGAAACGCATCTCTCTGAGAAGACCAAAGGGAAGTTGGGGACAGGAATACAAAGAGAAAATGGTACTTTGTTTTTAACAAACACAGTGCTTGGATGTAGTGCTTGGATGTAGTGCTTGGAAATATTGTTCATAGATGCATGTATGAAGATGTGGAAGCATACTTTTTCAATGAGATGAGCAACAGGTCATTGAAAAGGTGCAGGTAAACATCCATGTAGGAAATCCTGGATCCTGGCACATAGCCCTCTGGAGTGAGCTGTCTCAAGGGGCCTTCATGCACCAGAAAGCGGACACTTGTGATCAGAGGAATGGACTGGAGAGAAACAATGAGGTAAAATGGTGAATCGCAATGCTGAGGCACCACTGCCACCTATAGGTTAAACAGGGAGAACAAGCAGGCTGTTGTGATTATGACCTTGTTAAAATAGAAGGGATACAACGATGTAGTAACTAACAAGTGTCAATTAAATAACGAGACTGCAATGATGTCAGACCTTAACATTGACAAAATCCATGTGCTTGTCCAGGTACACCAGTTTCTCAATCTGCTTCATCCGCAGAACCCCCCCATCACACTCCATCACTATCTGGTCTCATTGGAGGAGATAAAAATAGCAGTGTTGTAGCCTAACCAGTCAACAGTTGAACCCAAAACCAAAGCTTTATTCAATTGTGTAAATAGTGACCTCTACCTTGTGTATGGCTTCAATGGCCTGTTTCAGACAAGGGATCGATTTAGAGTCTTGCCCAGTCAGCTTCAGGATGCTCTGCAATGACCATAGAAAGTCTCAGCATTTACCTCCACAAGCATGAAGTCTGATGCATGGAATCCTGTATACCGAACCCTAATCAGTCGAGTAAGGGACACCACCCAGTACTGCTCTCCCCCTGTAGACTCACATCTGAGGCCTGCCTACCTCCATGATGATCTTCAGACGTGTGATCCTCTGGAAGGGGAGGACTAGGAAGTATTTCAGCGTCTGTCGCCGACATATTGGATCACTCTCCAGTTTCTTCACTGCTAACAGAAACTCTCGGTTCTCCTGCCTGGGAATAGGAGAAAGAGCAAAATGAGGTAAAAATTGAAGACAAGACATTAACGGAACCGTAATGAGAGGAGAAAACCCACAGCAGTAGCGTGACCAGGGCCTCCTGGTACATCATGTTGGTCACATATGGCACGTAGAGCGATCGGAATGTGAAGCAGTGACGCAGCACAATGTCGCCAACCTGAGAGATCACCACACTCTCCCCCAGACGCACCTCCAGGTCCAGCAGAAAACTGTAGGTATCAGAGCAGTCACAGCCTAAAGCCTCATAACACACAAGTTGGTATGGCATGTCAAATAAACAAAAATGTAGACTGAGGATTTTAGTCCTGTCCTTTTAGCAAGACTGTAATTCAACAACAGTGACCCAAAGACACACTCCAAGGGCAGCAGGTAGTAGCCTAGCCGTTAGATTGTTTGGCCAGTGACTGAAAGGTCACTGTTGGAATACCCAAGCTGACAAATATGTCAATGTCCAAGGCACTTAAACCTAATTTGCTCCAGGGGAGCCATACTATGACTGACCCTGTAAAATACCACATTTCACTGCACCTATATGACAAAAGAAATGTATGCCAGTCTGGACAGTCATGTAAAGACTAGTACATTGGCAGTCCTTACCCCTCACTGGCTGCCATCACACTGCGCAGGTTGGAAAACAGAATGTGATGCTCCATGCGATGGAGGGTCTGTTTCAGTGTCTTCGAAGCAAAGAAGTGATTCACAGCTACCCCCAGGCTTCTCAGGTAAGAGGCCTCAGAACCAATCATCTCAAACATAGCCTTCAGAGCAAAAACAGATGACTTAACCTCTATTCCCCACTACACTTCAAGTCATACCAGAGATGTTCACTATTGTATGGGATGACAAACAGCATCAGCAGAAAACATTCTTTGTACTACCCACCCACCTCCTGTAGACGGATCTCGCTGAGGGAGAGTGTTTGAAGTAGGCCACTCTCCTTCACCTCAGACAAGTCCTGCCAAAAGCTGCATGGGTTTACTGTGAGAGGAGACAGTGGTGGGGGAGAGGTGACCACATATCTGGCCATGCGGAAGACAGGTGGGGACTGTAGGCCAGGTAGACACTGGGCGGTAACCAGCTCAGACAGACTGTTGTTTATCCTGTTTAGGTCAGCTTTTACAGATTGCAGGCAGTAGTACTGATACAGAGGAACTGGAGAAAGGAGGCAAATATTACATTTTAGCAATGCACTTAGACGACTAGTGATTGAGACTAAATATGTGGGTTCAATTACCCCCACAAAAGTAGACAATTGAGAGAAACTTACAAACATGAGTGTACTTAGACTCAAACAACTCCTTCAAAGTAAAGTCTTGAGTTTCCTCTTTATTGGCATCTGCTGCCCTACAGGAACAAAACAGGGACTTTTAATCTCGAATACAAATCCTGCAAAATAAAATAAATTAAAGCCTCTGCACGCTCACCCTTCGTTGTCATCATCCTTATGGAGTGATAATGGAGAGGCTGTAGCCTCCCGGTCATCCTGCCCTGGAACAGAAAGTAACATGGGCACAGATCGCTGCTCCTGGCCTCCAAGACCCCATGTATGTAAAGTGGCCACAGACAGAGTTTCTGCTATGCCTCCAGAACTAAGGAAAAATAGAAGGCATTATTAGTTACACAGGACAGTCATGGTTTGAAGAATAAGAACTTAAGTGGGGTATAGTACTTTTGTATATTTTTGTTTGGGGGAGGGGGGTATATGTACTTTATTTACTCCACTACATTTACCCTGATACCCAAAAGGAATCGTCACATTTCAAATGCACAGGTAGGACAGCAGTATAGTCCAATTCACATGTCTACCAATATAAAACATTGTTATCCCTACCACCTCTGATCTGGCTGACCCACCAAAACACAAATACAGTATTTGTAAATGTCTGTGTGCCCCTGGCTGTCTGTAAATAAATACATCTTGCTGTCTGGTTGAATTAATAAGGAATCTTATTATAGCATTTACTTAAGTATGACAATCAAGTACTTTTTACACCAGTGTAAAAGTCACATACCCAAAGAGATCCTCCAGCTGGTTCTGATCTTCTGTCACACAACCTACAGTGTTTCCACTCAACCCTGACCTGTTGCTCTCCTCAATCCCGCCAGGTTGGTCTGAGCACTCTACCGATGATGGCATCTGTTCCGGAAGATTATTCTCAAGGTGGTCCAAAATCCCCACACGGGGATATGTGTGGTGAAATGACTCACTCCTTAAGTGAACTACCAAGTCTGGCAGCTGAGCCATTGTGCTCTAGTAATCAATCGGTGGACAGATTCTGATAGTTAGTGTATTGTTTGTCTCAAAAACCCCTGTACAGAGTCATACTATGCAGTGGTAACGGTTTGAGTTGGGGGGTGAAAACAAACCAAGGTACAATCACAAATGTTTAAAGGTAGTCTAAGCCTACCATGAACACGCTTCAACACAGGATGTTCCAGTTTATTGCTTTCAGCTGGGCATTATCACCCTAACAATCCCAAAGCAACTAGTTACAGGTGTGCATTATGTGGGTTCTGTCACACTGGTTATTATTGCTAGTATGAATAAATGCCTGACTGCGCTTCTGCCACCAATGAATTGCTTGCTACAGACAATTGTGTCACTACGGCTACATTTACACAGACAGCTTTATTCTGATCTTTGGCCACTTGATTGGTCTTTTGACCCATCAGATCAGATATTTTGCCATTAATTGGACAAAAGGATAGAACACTATGTCATTAAATGAGGCTACATCAGTGCAATTCAGGGATAGATGACAAAATAAATTATTCTGTGCTGCAATGAAAGTGAGGTCAGCAGCACTTTTCATATCTACTATCCTGTGTCTACTGTGCCCATGCCTCTTAAGGCAGAATTTACACAGGCAGCCCAATTCTGATATTTTCCCCCTAATTAGTATTTTGGCCAATCATATATTTTGCCAATAATTAGACAAAAAAAATCAAAATTGGGGTGCCTGTGTAAACAGTCTATCAAATCAAAGTCTACATGTGATTCCGTCTGTCCCCACTTCATTTCCCTGTTCATGACACTTCTGGACATTAATAATCAGTTTACTCTTAAATGGTCAAGCCACGTCTGCAGTTGCCATACAGCATTTACTGTGATACGGCCTCTCCAACAGTCAGGGTATTCATACTTGTTGTGTTTCAAGGAGCAGAGCTGTTGTCAAGGAAGTGAGTGTTCATACAGGATCTCCCACCCCCACCTACCATCAAACAAGCATGTCTATGCAGAACTATACGGCACCCTCCTTATTGTTACAACATTTGGCAGGGGCACGTCAATGCAGTACGGCGGTCGATTTGGCCTCTGGATCACATTGTCGGAGCAAGCAGAAATTGGCCTTAAGGATAGCGCTGCCATAAAACATGTTATTTTACTCCACTAATATGTACATACAAATATGTTTGCATAATATGCAAAAGGAACTATAAGAGCAAGGAATAACAGAAGACCGATTAGAAAAATGGCTTTAATTACAATCCTTAACACCCATTCCCTAGAAATATCCCAAACATACAATTACAAAGAACCAGTTTTACCTTAGAGTTTAAAATGGAGTACAAGATAACTAAATCATTTAACCTGCCTCGATGTTGTTGGTATATGAATATGACCCAAATAATACAATAGAAAAAATATACAATGGATTCATGAATGACTGAGCAAATAAATCAGTGGGCTGGATAGGGTAGACTTGGCCTGTGGGAGAGATTACCAGTTGATGGGGGAGGGAGTAATTCTAATGCATGATAGATATCTGAAACAAACCAAGGTAAACTGAACAGGAAACTCAAACCCTTTTAGAACTTAGAAACCACATTTCCAGACATCCCCATTACACGTGCTGTTATATTTGAAGACCTCTTTATCCTTCACAATCACACAGACATTTTTCAGAAAAATTCAACGTGTGGTTTACAACTTTGCTGAATATGTCATCTATTTTGACGGTCCTCTATAAATCAAAGGAATGAGAAAAATAAAAGGGTCATTTGAAAAAGAGTGCTGCCTGATTTTTTTCTTCTTCGTGCAAGACGTTTAAAAATTAAAACCACCATCAAGTTCCTCAGGATTGGCAATAATTACTTGACTGAATGTCATATTACAACATGATAACATTGGCAGAAGGCAAAGATCACCCGTTAGCAATGCTTCTTAAATGGAGCTATTTCCAGTGCAATAAGTTGACGGTCTGGTGGGTTTTATTAGCAGAATCTGAGTTTTAAAAAATAATAATCTGACATTAATTTAAAACCAATGAACTGTTTGGCTCATCAATAATACTCTTCACAAACCTGACATTTTAACTCATCTTCAGCCCTTTATAAAATGCTATTTCACACACAACTGTAAACATTTACCTAAATCATTGGGGCAATTCAATAGTGTTAATAATGAAATATGTATATACGGAGTTGGGGGGGTAAATGAAATCAATCTCCTAAAGCCCATCTATAAAATACATAAAAACATGTTTCTTCTGAGGCACAAAATCAAACCTACCTCAGATCATATCGGCTAAATCCAGAACAAATAACAGTTGGTTGTATGGTCTGTGAGAAACCAAGAGACTGTCAGCATTTCCCCTTCAGCATGAAGTAGCTGTGAGGCCAGGGAATACAGATGTCACCATCAGCAATAAGACAAGAGCACAAATCAAACCCATGTTGACAGAGGCTAGGACTCTTACATGATTGCAATATTGTGAGTGTCTAGGTGGGCACAGTGATCTTGCGGGCCAGTAGTGCCAGCAGAGCCAGCTCCACACTGCCCTGGGCCTGTTCCAGTGCCTCCGCAGCCTCCCGGGCAGAGAAGCCAGCTGCCTGGATCCTTTGGATGTGATCATCGGTAAAGAGACGTGGAGCAGACATGAGAGGGGCTGAGGAGGGGTGGTCCGGGGCCTGAGGAAGAGGTGAAGCGCGGGGCGAAACGCCAGACTCCTCCCCAGGTAAGCCAGCAGCCATGGACAGGGGACTCTGCTGTGTTGTGTCAGGTTGGAGGTTGAGTGTGTTAGGGTTGTCATTGCCAGAGGCTCTCCCATCTGCCACACCCCTCCCCTGCTGCCCCTCAGGGGGCTCCCTGAACACCAGGTCTGCTTGAAGTGAAGAGGGGCCTTTGGCTTCAGACACAGTCCCTTTGCTTTTACTGTTATCTAGCCCATACCCATCTGCCCTCCTTCCCCACCAGGAGCTGTTTGGACACTGTGGTTCTGGTTCCCCGTGTCCCTCTCCTGGTTCAGCCTTGGCCCTGGTCTCCAGGCTCTGCTCAGAGGAGCCTGGCAGGACACAGTCAGGAGGAGGTCCTCTGTTTGACACAGCAACAGGGTGGTTGGCTTTGGCATCACATGGTTCTACACCAGCTGTAATGGCAGTAGAGGGGGAGGGTTGGGTGCCGTTTTCAGGTGTGAGGGGCTCTACGGTGGGGTTGTGGTTGTCGTCCAGTCCGTCAGCGTTCTGTCTGTGTGAGGGGGAGCAGGAGGCACTGCGGTCCTGAGGGGAGAGGCTACGGCTGTTAGACACCAGCAGCTCATGGAGCTCCAGCAGGGCCTGAGCTAGAGATGGGATCTGGTCTGAGTAGGAACAGCGCTTCCCCTCTGGCTGGTCCCTCTCTGATGGCACAGTGTTCTGGGAGGAGGCAGGGGGAGACTTGATCTCTGTAGAGGTGGATCCAAAAGGACAGGGTTCTAATGTGAGTGATGGGGGATTAGAGACAGGCTGTTGGGGATATTGGGAACCCCCTTCACTCTGCTGATGTGGGGTACTCAGACAGGTCCAGTGATCTGTAATGGTGTCTGACATGTCCTCCTCCTGCTCCATGGGCTGAGTGGTAAGGCTTTCCTTTGGGTGGGGGAACACTGAGCTGTTCCCTGCCTTCTCTGAGGCACACCCAATCTCTGTGGCTGAAGGGATCTGACTGGCTGAATCTCCCAAGGTGGGAGTCCCCATCTTGTCTGCAGGAAGGGAGCATGTGGACAGAGCCGGGGGAGTGGTGATGGTGGAAAGGAGGGGCTGGGTGGGGTTGGTAGGGCTGGGGCTTGAGAGAGGAGACTGTTGGGCTGTAGGTGCTGTGTTCTGGACCTGGGATGAGGGTCCAGGGATGGGGAGACCCTGGAAGCCAGGCTCTGTTTGGCTCTGGCTCGGTCCTGGTGTTGGGGCCCCAGCCTGGCGCATGTAGGCTGGAGCAGACTGGGAGCGGTCCAGAAAAAGGCTCCGGGGATGGACGGGGGAAGGGGACAGGGGCATGTTGTTCAGGGGTTTGGGCATTGGGAATGGTGGGGATTCCGGTGAGGTAGTTTGTCCATCTGCAGTGTCTGATGGTAGAGATCAGTTCAAGAGTTAAACAGTACTGTTCAACAATTGAAACATGCTACAGACCAAAACACTCATGCACACAACATGCATAATTTTTGTCCATGCCAGCTTCTGAAATTAAACATGAAATGCAGAGACCTTCGTGATCGCATCTTCTACTTTTTAAAATAAGTGGGAAAACATGGTAAATACAATTGACTATATACACTGCTCAAAATAATAAAGGGAACACTTAAACAACACAATGTAACTCCAAGTCAATCGCACTTCTGTGAAATCAAACTGATTGACAATACATTTCACATGCTGTTGTGCAAATGGAATAGACAACAGGTGGAAATTATAGGCATTTAGCAAGACACCCCCAATAAAGGAGTGGTTCTGCAGGTGGGGACCACAGACCACTTCTCAGTTCCTATGCTTCCTGGCTGATTTTTTGGTCACTTTTGAATGCTGGCGGTGCTTTCACTCACTTTTGAATGCTGCCGGTGCTTTCACTCTAGTGGTAGCATGAGACGGAGTCTACAACCCACACAACAGGTGGGGGTTGTGCTTACAGCCCAACACCGTGCAGGACGTTTGGCATTTTCCAGAGAACACCAAGATTGGCAAATTCGCCACTCGCGCCCTGTGCTCTTCACAGATGAAAGCAGGTTCACACTGAGCACATGTGACAGACGTGACAGTCTGGAGACGCCATGGAGAATGTTCTGCTGCCTGCAACATCCTCCAGCCTGACCGGTTTGGCGGTGTGTCAGTCATGGTGTGGCATTTCTTTGGGGGGGCCGCACAGCCCTCCATGTGCTCGCCAGAGGTAGCCTGACCGCCATTAGGTACCGAGATGAGATCCTCAGACCCCTTGTGAGACCATATGCTGGTGTGGTTGGCCCTGGGTTCCTCCTAATGTAAGACAATGCTAGACCTCATGTGGCTGGAGTGACCTGAATCCCAATTGAGCACATCTGGGACATCATGTCTCGCTCCATCCACCAACGCCACATTGCACCACAGACTGTCCAGGAGTTGGCGGATGCTTTAGTCCAGGTCTGGGAGGAGATCCCTCAGGAGACCATCCGCCACCTCATCAGGAGCATGCCCAGGCGTTGTAGGGAGGTCATACAGGCACATGGAGGCCACACACATGACTGAGCCTCATTTTGACTTGTTTTAAGGACATTACACCAAAATTGGATCAGCCTGTAGTGTGGTTTTCCACTTTAATTTTTAGTGTGACTCCAAATCCAGACCTCCATGGGTTGATCAATTTGATTTCCATTGATCATTTCTGTGTGATTTTGTTGTCAGCACATTCAACTATGTAATGAAAAAAGTATTTAATAAGAATATTTCATTCATTCAGATCTAGGATGTTATCATTTTAGTGTTCCCTTTATTTTTTTGAGCAGTGTATATATAAAAAAATAAAATCTTATATTATCATACTAATCTTTATCATTGGTTTTTCAACAAGCAAAACTGATTTTGTTACAAAATCCACAAAAAGAATATGGGTGATGACCTTGGCATTGATTCTCTGTAAGTTTGCAGTACCTGGTTGGAAGGGTTGACTCCTGCTGTCTCTCCAAATGCATCAGTGCTGTCCTGCTGATGGTTAGGCCACACACCACACATCATGCAAAGGGACGCAGAGCATTAGCACTCACACACAAAGCATGCGCCACACTGTCAGACTGCTCACCTAGTGGTGAAGTGTCAGCCAAGACAACTTTATTTCACCTATGACTCCAGATCCAAATTGGGCCGCAGAGGGACTTGTGTATTTTGAACTTAGAGAACTATTAAACCAAATACATTTACAGAACTGAACTTCCAAGATTTTATTTTTTTAAATGTGTATTTATTTTATTTTTAACCCCCATTTTCTCCACATATTTGTGATATCCAATTGTGTCGTTGCTTCAACCTCCCAATACTTTTAAAACACTACTGTAACTAGACTTAATATAAACCCAAAATTGGGCCTAAGCCTATTTTCATATCTAGTCAAATTCAGGGTTCATACACATTTCGACAGACGGAATTTCATAACTTCTCCATGAATTCAAACCAGATTTCCATGACCAACAATTGGCAGCGTACATCAAAAAAACAAAAACAAATATGTAATGTGGACACTGGGAGACTGCTCACTGATCCCATGTACCATCACATGTCGTTGTGCTGGGCACAAAATGGTTGCATGTTGCATATATAGTTTTGTTCAGTGTAGCTAAACAACTAACTTGAGGGTACAAGATATGTTTTGAATTGGCCACCTAGTTATTGGTCTGTTCTCTATCATATGATAGACTACATAGGCATACCTGCTGCTACAATGTCCGACAGTCTCCTCTCCTTGAGCAACGGCCCACTCATCTCGCACATATGTAAACAGCCCATCCAACTACCTCATCCCCATACGGTATTTATTTATTTATTTTGCACTCCAGAATCTCTACTTGCACATTCATCTTCTGCACATCTATCACTCCAGTGTTTAATTGGTATGTTGTAATTACTTCGCCACCATGGCCTATTTATTGCCTTACCTCCCTTAACTGTGTCGAACTGCTTTGCTTTATCTTGGCCAGGTCACAGTTGTAAATAAGAACTTGTTCTTAACTAGCTTACCTGGTTAAATAAAAGGTGAAATAAATATGCAGGTGATGCGCGCAAACACAGACAATCCTGGCTGATATGTTGATATGTATTTGATTGATAAAATATTTAAGAACTGTGCCTAAATAAATGACATAAAACAGAAATGTTTAAATAAATTACCATGAAACTATTTGGGGCCTGGAAAAAACCATTTTAAAACTCTAAGACTAAGGACTTTCATGACAGCAAGAACCCTGCAGATTATAAAGCTTATTTTTCATTTGCTGAGGTGATGAAATCAGTGATCATGTGACTGAGAAGGCAGATGAGTACAGAAACAGGGCTCAGGAGTAAAGCAGCTAAAAAAAGACCCATGCAAAAAGTGCTTCTGGGTCATGTCCAAAATGTCCACTGCTTTAGTATGCAGACAAAGAGCTGAGGAATCCCCATAGCCCTCTCTCCCAGACCGTGTTCCTTACCGCTCTCCTGAACAGATCTCTGAAGTGCCTCCGCCAGCTCTCTGTCTGCGATCTCGTCTGGCTGGGCGTCCTCTGGACCCTCCGGCCCGTACGCCAGTCGGGCACACTCTGGCAGCTCCGCCTCGGGCAGAAAGCGGGTCTCAGTGCCTGTGGTCCCGATCAGTAGCGTGTTCTTCTTCAAGTCAATAGAACACTGAAGTAGCAGGATATAGAGAGAACAGCCATTTACACACGGATATTTTTAAAGACCTACTTTTCCAAAGGATGTCATTGTGTGGTAGTTAGTATGCATGGATTTGGAGGGACAGGTATCTGACCTGATGTCTCTTGAGCATGTCCAGTCCAAGCAGCATGTCCATAGGCTGGTCCTCCAAGATGGAAAAGGAGCAAGGCAGGAAGTCCCCTTCTATCTGGACCTGAGCTGGGTAGGGAAAAACACACAGATGATACCACCAACACTTGCTTTCAGGTTTGGATATCTTTGCTTTCGACAAATTTTATAAGACAAGGAAAACATCTCATGAGCGTCTCGTCTACAGGAGCACAATGTTGTGCATCCTTAAGAAAGCGGTTCTCTGAGACATGATTGATGCCCACCCAAGTGGACTCTGCCAATGATCTTCTGGGTGCCCACTCCCTTGGCGATGCCGGCCCAGCGTCGGTCCACCAGGCGCATGATGTTACAGCGCTTAGCACACGCCTGACTCATGATGGTCATCTGCGCCCCTAGAAGAGGAGAAGCAGGCGATGGGAGAGAGGGTGAGAGGAGCAGAACAAAGACAATGAAGGGGGGATAGAGACAGGACAAGTAGGGAAGGGAAGAACAGATGGGGGGGGTGTATGAAGTACAGGCAAGCAAGCTGGAAGACTTTTTTTTAATCAAGAGATGTCAGAAGTGGTGTAGAGAGAATATATGCAGGTGGAAAGCGAAGTAAAAAACTAGCCAAGACACACTGAATACTAGTGGATATACCATCATGAGAGCAAAGCCATGTCAAAACTAGCCAAGACACACTATACTGGACACCACAAAACAGACAAACCCTGAACTGAAGAGTCTACCTACTACCCTAGTCAAAAATTTGTATGCTTTTGCACTGAGGGAGAACATTATAGGATACAATACCTGAGTCAACAAAAGCTTTCACATGGTATCCGTTCACTATACAGTCGATGTAGAGCATAACCACCTGGCCAAAGCTCTCTGGGGCCTCCTCCATCGCAATGGTCATGTTTTCCTCAACATTGTGCTGCCTGTAGTACAAATTGCATGTGATTATGTATTGAAGCACATGTACACTTAATACTCTCAAATAGTTCAGACAGGGGGCATAAGTCAATATGTAAACTAGCACCTTTTTAATTGATTTCACAAGAGACCCTGACTAAAGCCATCTTTGACTCCAACCCAACCCCTTTCCTTTCCCCTCTTGGATGTGTGACATTAGATGTGTGTACCTGATGTCCTCTTCTATCTTGGCCTGGGCCTCCATGTCAAATGGGTCGGCAGTCAGAAGCCGGATCCTCTCTTGCTCTCTGCGAGCTCGATCCTGCTGCTGCTCCAACAGCACTTTGGTGAAACGCTCTACGGACGGCAGTCAGAAACATGGTTAGAGCTCCCAGTTGAACACAAGACCCATTAGCCGTTATAATGACAAGATATTCAACTCAGAGATAGGGGTTGATGCTATCCCGCTAACACCACTTCTACTCACCCAGGTCTCCACTCAACAGGGCCTCAGCCAATGGCGGATTGCGCTCCTTGAGCAGCGACAGTTCGTGTGGATTGGCCAAGAGCATCTGCTGCAGTAAGGCAGGGTCATCCAGACCCGGAGGAGAGGAGGTGGAGCCTAATAGGGATGGGGGTGCAGCAGGGGGTGGAGGGCACTGCTGCTGTGGGGTCGGGGCCTGTTGCTGCTGTCTACGGGTGGACCGTTGACTGGAACCAGAAGAGGTGCCAGGGACTGCGATGGAACTGAAGTCAATATGGGGCAGACCTGGAGGAGAAAGGGGAGACAGGGAGGGTAGGAGAGAGAGTAGGCATGACTGTGGGTTGAGTGACATCATGCCAGGTAGACATTTGGGATGAGCTATTAAAATGGAAAGCCATTACTGACTGAGGAACAATAGAACCAACAGAATGAAGCGCTTTAGTGAAGGGTTACGACTGAACTCATACTAGAGCTCCCAGACTGTAGATTTCTCACTTGTTCCGTCTTCCCCACTGGCACTAACTTTACCTGGGAAGACTGGTTGTGCTGGCGGTTGCAGTCTTTCTACCTGTCTGAGCACCACCACATCTCCATCCTTCAGACCATAAGTCCCTAAAGCACAGGTCAGATCTTTTAGGGGCTGCTCTGCATATGTGATCTGAAGAGGGGGAAGGGCCACAGGAGGAAAAACAATGATTCAAAATAAGAAGTATTCCCTTTTCACACTTGAAGAAAAGTAAGAGGACAAATTAAAATGCTGCCTGGTGGCCAAATCAACTTAATGTATTAGTTAGGTGGTTAATCAAAACGTGGCAATCAAACCAATGGACAGCTAGCTAGGTAACGTTACATGAGTCAGTAGAAGTTGTTGTTGTTCTGTTCTGACTGTTGACATATGCTATGTTAGCTCAACTTACTAGTTAGCAAGATTGCTAGCGTAACTAGCTAATTAGACAGTAGTTACATCAACTAACGTTCCCTAGCTAGCGACCAATGACAAAGTTAACTCTGACTGTTAATTCAGTAGGTTTAGCTAGTTCTGTCAAGTAGGACAATATCTATATCTTCTTTTAATGAACTAGCTGATATAAACAATGAGATGTAGCTAGCTAACTTAGCTGCTAACACGTTTATGCTAAGCTAACAAGCTAGTAGTTCACCTGAATTTCACCAGCAGGGATTCCTGATTCTAATTCACACAGAGCAACAAAATCTCTGAGTTCAAGCTCTGGAGAGACATCGAGTGCAAATGTGATTTCCGAATGGTCACTAGGGCAGCAGAAAACGGTTACCAGCATCGCGCTTTTGTGCAGTTACTTGAACCCGTTAACGTAAAGTCACTCTCAGTTTGTTGACACTACTACTAGCTAGCTAACGTTAGCGTACTAACTAGCAACGTTAGCTAATTTCAGTATCGTTGTGAGCACACAAACTTCTGTTTCAGCAAAACTCAATAAAGATAATCTAACATGAAATATTCACGGGCGCTAGCTACGTAGATAAATGTATGACGTTTCGTCTCCTCAAATACTACTAAATAGGCACTCTGGTTATTTTATGTATCCTGAACCAGGGCTGCGTGCATTACGCTTTTAAGTTCTGGAACGTTCAATTGCTCTTTAAATACGTAACTTCAAGTCACACCCACCAAACGGGAGAAACACTTTTTACAGTCATTCGGTAAGGGTTCCATCCAATTGGTGACAGATTTTCATGCCGATATTCTAAAATCCACATAAAAATTAAATGAGATGTGTTTATGAAATGTACTTGTTGCGGATAAAAAGGCTGTGCGTGATGACGTAGTGCACATAAAAATACCCTTTGTGATTAAATTCCCATGTACCTAATAAAAAATACAAAGTTTGATTGGTTCCATTGCATTTTCAACTCTATTGATGGTTTTCTCAGGACTGTTTTTGCGCTCCAGCCAACAGCTTGCAGATGCAGAGAGGGCAGTAAGAGCTGCTGAGGGGAGGACGGCTCATGATAATGGCTGGAAAAGAGCAAATACATCAAATCATGTATTTGATACCATTCCACAATTCCGCTCCAGCCATTACCATGAGCCTGTTCTCCCCAATTAAGGTGCCACCATCCTCCTGTGATGCAGGTATAGCCTACCAGCTATGACCTACCTGCACGACAAGATTATTATGGACAAAAGAGTGAGATTATTTTTATTTGTCAAATGGCAGTCATGCATCGATCATCATGTCACCAGAATAAGACCACTGATATTTATTGGAAAGGAGACACATTTCATAGGAACTTTCCCAAGTCCAGTTTTCTGAGGGCTAGGAGAATATTCCATCAAGTCCCACCAAACATACACAGAACATGGTTGCCATGACTGTTCTCAGAATATAGATATTAATCCAGGCCACCAAAGCTTTTAATTGAGTTGCCCAAAAGTAATTTTTTTACTTTTACTGCCCTGTGAAGTTCAACATCATTTAGTTTATATGTTGTCCAGTAAACCTCATGCTTTCCCGAGGAGATGCAGTGAGAGGAACACACACAATAGCATAGTGTCTCCAAGTTTACATCAATATGATGCTTATTATATCAATATTTGAGCATAAAAACGTTCCCACCTACATTTCTAGCATAATTAATTTTACAGACACAAAAAGGTCCCACCATGTCTAGCGTATTTTGTTTTGTGACATTTGGACATGTACTTTACTCACATAAAAAAAGTTGCATGGAAACCTGGTTAGTAGCTAAAATTAGCATAAAGAAAATATGTGCATTTTCTCACCAATAGCTAGGTTTCCATCAATTGGTGACAGATTTTCATGCAAATATTCAAAAATATGCATTTTTTAGATTTTCCCACCGGTGGTGTGTTTCCACCAAACGTACTTGTTGCGTATCGAAAACACACAAAATGTACATTTTCGCTTAAGTTTTCATGTATGGAATAAAAATCTCCATCTCCTTTTCAACTCTACCATTTGTTTTGTCACAAAAACTGTTGCGTTAAATAGTAAATGTGCCTACTCTGGTTTTGGCATATGCACTCTAGCCAATGGCTCGCAGACACAGTGTGGGTAGGCTGGGCAGGTAGTCTGAGATTATAATAATGAGATTATTATGGAGAATATTTCTGTAGTCAAGCATCAATCATCATGTCACCAGAATTAGACTCATATTGTAAAGGTGCATCAAGATTTCAGTGCACTTAATGCCGATGCTGGCACTAAGACCACACTCAATGAGCTGTATTCCTCCATAAGCAAACAGGAAAACGCTCATCCAGAGGCTGCACTCCTAGTGGCCGG
Source organism: Oncorhynchus keta (assembly GCF_023373465.1). Lineage (NCBI taxonomy): Eukaryota > Metazoa > Chordata > Actinopteri > Salmoniformes > Salmonidae > Oncorhynchus > Oncorhynchus keta. The sequence goes on along the minus strand of NC_068430.1, from coordinate 16,063,194 downwards.
GGACTTTAATGCAGGGAAATTTAAATCTGTTTTACCAAATTTCTATCAGCATGTTAAATGTGCAACCAGTGGGATAAAAACTCTAGACCACCTTTGCTTCACACACAGAGATGTGTACGAAGCTCTCCCTCGCCCTCCATTTGGTAAATCTGACCATAATTCTATCTTCCTGAATCTTGCATACAAGCAAAGAATTCAAGCTTGAAGCACCAGTGGTCAATAAAAAAGTGGTCAGCTGAAACAGATGCTAAGCTACAGGACTGTTTTGCTAGCACAGACTGGAATATGTCTTGGATTCTTCCATTCCATTACATTTAAGTCATTTAGCAGATGCTCTTATCCAGAGCGACTTACAAATTGGTGCATACACCTAGGACATCCAGTGGAACAGCCACTTTACAATAGTGCATCTAAATCTTTTTAGGGGGGGGGGGGGTGAGAAGGATTACTTACCCTATCCTAGGTATTCCTTGAAGAGGTGGGGTTTCAGGTGTCTCCGGAAGGTGGTGATTGACTCCGCTGTCCTGGCGTCGTGAGGGAGTTTGTTCCACCATTGGGGGGCCAGAGCAGCGAACAGTTTTGACTGGGCTGAGCGGGAACTGTACTTCCTCAGTGGTAGGGAGGCGAGCAGGCCAGAGGTGGATGAACGCAGTGCCCTTGTTTGGGTGTAGGGCCTGATCAGAGCCTGGAGGTACTGAGGTGCCGTTCCCCTCACAGCTCCGTAGGCAAGCACCATGGTCTTGTAGCGGATGCGAGCTTCAACTGGAAGCCAGTGGAGAGAGCGGAGGAGCGGGGTGACGTGAGAGAACTTGGGAAGGTTGAACACCAGACGGGCTGCGGCATTCTGGATGAGTTGTAGGGGTTTAATGGCACAGGCAGGGAGCCCAGCCAACAGCGAGTTGCAGTAATCAAGACGGGAGATGACAAGTGCCTGGATTAGGACCTGCGCCGCTTCCTGTGTGAGGCAGGGTCGTACTCTGCGGATGTTGTAGAGCATGAACCTACAGGAACGGGCCACCGCCTTGATGTTAGTTGAGAACGACAGGGTGTTGTCCAGGATCACGCCAAGGTTCTTAGCGCTCTGTTATAACTATTGATTTGTATTCAATCAATTTGAATTCATAAGTATTTACCAAGAGTCAATGGGTAGCTTTCAATTGAAATGACTATTGCACTGCAGCGGGAAATAACCCCATTTTTAAACATTTTAATCACAAGGATATACTGTATAGGCAAGGATATACTGTATACTGTACTGTATAGGCAAGGATATACTGTATACTGTACTGTATAGGCCCACACCTCTGTATCTACTTTTTGTTCATTTAATTTTGTTTGTATCTTCGAGGTGAGTAATTAAGACGTCAAACCGCAAAATTACAATTCTCTATATTTTGGTGCCATGTTTTATTTGAGATTTTCCTGCATGGATGTTTGATTGATTGCATATGTGTGCTCTATCTGCTGCTAATCGTAGATGAACATCATAAATGTAACAATGGCTGGCAGATGATAGGGAGAGGAAACCAAAACAATGTTGAGTGTTCTCCCTCCCCAGAGGAAGTTGCGTGGTTGTAACCTGTCTTGCAGATTTGCAAGAGATGTGGTTTCTATCTGTAATAGCAATCAAAGCACCGACAACACCTGAACTTCTTAGTGGTAAAACATTTTAAAACAGTTTCCGTTAATAGACCCAAAGACCCGGGTATTCATTTCTGCAGAAACCATCTCCTTATTGTCTTCAAAAAATAAAAACTTGTATACAAAAATGAGGGAAAAACATAAATTGGGCTTGCTTACGTGTTACATGGTGATGAAATGTATAGGGCAATATCCTTCCCGTTCACCCTCTAACAGAATTATAGTAACAACAACCTTGGGTCAAAGAGAGAGCCAGGCGGAGCACATTACGCGGATAAAGAGATAGAAAGTAGGCTAAAAGTACTAACCCTAACCCTAAAATTCTACTACATTTTACATACAGCAGTAACCCAACCTTAGCCATAACCCTAACCCTAGATGCATGTCCACAGCCAGGTTGAACCCTAACCCGAGCATTATAAACTGGGTGGTCCGAGACTGAATTAATTTTTACATTTTTAATTTAACCTTTATTTAAGCAGGTAGGTCAGTTGAGAACAAGTTCTCATTTACAACTGCGACCTGGCCAAGATTAAGCAAAGCAGTGCGACACAAACAACACAGAGTTACACATGGAAAAAACAAACATACAGTCAATTACACAATAGGGAAAAATAAATAAAAAAGTAAAATAAAAAATGCCGATTGGCTGACAGCCATGGTATATCAGATTGTATAACACAGGTATTTTTGTTTGTTTTTTATTTAACCTTTAACTAGGCATTTCAGTTAAGAACAAATTCTTATTTACAATGATGGCCTACCCCGGCCAAACCCTCCCCTAACTCGGACGGGGCTGGGCAAATTGTGCGCCGCCCTATCGCCGCTCTATGGGACTCCCAATCATGGCCGGTTGTGATACAGCCCAGGATCGAACCAGGGTCTGCGGTGACGCCTCTAGCACTGCGATGCAGTGCCTTATGACAAATCATTTATTTTTACTGCTCCAATTACGTTGGTAACCAGTTTATAATAGCAATAAGGCACCTTAGGGGTTTGTGGTATATGGCTAATATACGACATCTAAGGGCTGTATCCAGGCACTCCGCATTGAGTCGTGCATAAGAACAGCCCTTAGCCGTGGTATATTGACCATATATCACACCCCCTCATGCCCTTTTGCTTAATTATCACCATGCAACAATGTTAAAATAATGTGAACGTCTCTCCCTTCTAGTCATACCAGATAACATTGTATTATCGACACTCAAGATGTATCTCTTTGATCAGTCCATTACTTTAACACGATGATGGTACCACAGCACTTCTGTGTGAAAAAAACTATTTCTCTCCGTGAGTCTGTTAGATGTGGTATAGAATACATAGGAACCCCATGCAGATAGTAATCCTACTCAATGCCTACATCACCACGCAGTAGAATCGTCATGGAGTGTTTTGCAGAGGGTAGGAAAGGAATTATGTAAAATAGATTTCTGATAATGCAATGTTTCTGGTTGTTTTTCATGCCAAAATGTCAACTGATAGCGCATATGATATAGAATAGTGAACAACAATGAGTCATCACAAAACAATATATAAGTTTCACTTTTAGTGGACCGAATGAGAAGCAAACATAGGACAAGGTGATATACCGCAAGAACAATAAAATACTTTCTTATACGCAAAAACATTATATGTTGTCAGTAAAACACAATACATTCTATTTACACATCTCAACTAATCTTGAATGTTAAACGCTTTACACAATAAAGCAAGGAGAAGGTGGGAGTTACGCTGGGGTTTAGTACACATAGCATGTCCTACCTACTGTACCTCTCAGAAACATAAAAGAAAACAGAATTAATACAAGTGGAAGAGATCTGTTTTTTGGGGTGTTATGTCAAGGAAATATAATAAACCTTGAAGGACAGGATTGTAAGGGTTTTCCTGTGGTGAAGGAGAAGCGGACCAAAATGCAGCGTGGTGGTTATTCATGTTTTTTAATAAAGGAACTAGACATGAAATAACTAACAAAACAATAAATGTGCGAAAATCTAAACAGTCCTATCTGGTGCAAACACAGAGACAGGAACAATCACCCACAAACACACAGTGAAACCCAGGCTACCTAAGTATGATTCTCAATCAGAGACATAGAAATACCCAAAACCTAGAAAAACAGACTGCCCACCCAACTCACGCCCTGACCACACTAAATAAATACTAAACAAAGGAAATAAAGGTCAGAACGTGACAGTACCCCCAAAGGTGCGAACTCCGGCCACAAAACCTTGACCTATAGGGGAGGGTCTGGGGGGCGTCTGTCCGCACGAATAACGAATAACTTGATGTTGTAATACATTTCAAATACGGACAGTCCAGGGTTTACCCCCAATCTTGATAAGAAATGACCACACCATACACTTTTGGATAACATAAATAGTGAACAAATAAAATAACAGTACAGCAACATTGTTTTCCATTCACAATTTTTTTTAGATAAATTACCAAAGATTTGCCATGGTAAATGAGGAAATACTTCATTTCTATCGAACAGGATGAGTGTCAAATAGATAAATCACCATTAGTCTATTCAAAAAGGACTAAGTTGTTCCCATGACAATACCAACCCTGAGGGTGAACATATTTTGAAAGACTTTGGTTGCAAGCAGGACTAAGTCAGAGAGGAAGAGGCTGAAGCGAGAGGGCTCACTCTCGCCAAAATATGTGTTTTTATGGATTTAATATGAAGACCTAAACTTGTCGACTGCCTTCTTGCCTTTGGGATGACTACTATCATTAGGGCTGAGACATGAGCATCTCGTCATTATTTACAGATCTCTGAATAAGGTAAAGCCAACATCATCATGACATGTGATTTTCTTCCCATTGAGAGTTTTCATTTTCAGAATCTTCCCTTACTGAACATGGTCAGCACAGAATGTTAAACCTCTTTAGGCTAGGGGGCGGTATTTTGACGTCCGGATGAAAAGCGTGCACAAAGTAAACTGCTTGCTACTCAGGCCCAGAAGCTAGGACAATGTCTGTGAGTATAACAGAACTGAAATGGCAGGCAAAACCCCAAGGACAAACCGTCCCCCCAAAAAAACATTTCAGCATAACACTGATTTCAATGGCTGGCACTTTTATTATAAGGCAAAATCCTCCCTGATTGCAGTTCTTAGGGCTTCCACTAGATGTCAACAGTCTTTAGAAAGAGTTTCAGGCTGGTGTTTGGAAAAATTAGGGAGAAGTTGTAGTTTTTCTAAGTGGCTCCCATTTTGGCTGTAGTGTTTCCAAGCGCTTGGAGGAAAGTGTGTTCTTTGTTATTTATCTCCGGTAAAGACAATAACGATTCTCCGTCTTAAATTTTAGCGTTTAGTTGCATATTAGGGTACCTAAGGTTTGATTATAAACGGTGATTGACTTGTTTGGATAAGTTTATTGGTAACGTTTTGTATGCATTTTGATGGAGGGAAATCGGTGGATTATTGACTGAAGCGCGTCAGCTAAACTGAGTTTTTATGGATATAAAGAAGGACTTTATCAGACAAAAGGACCATTTGTAATGTAACTGAGACCTTTTGGAGTGCCAACAGAAGAAGATCTTCAAAGGTAAGGCATATATTATATTGCTATTTCTGACTTTCGTGTCGCAACTGCCTGGTTGAAATATGATTTGTCATGCATTTGTATACGGTGCGCTGTCCTCAGATAATCGCATGGTTTGCTTTCGCCGTAAAGCCTTTTTGAAATCTGACACCTTGGCTGGATTAACAAGAAGTTTAGCTTTATTTTGATGTATAACACTGTCATGACGTTGTTTATGACAGTCATAAATACCTCTTCCCCCCTTTTCCTCTCTCTACCCTACTGATGTTACATTTGCAAAACCCTTGGTTAACATAGAGATTCTGGGAACATCAGAAGGTGGGGGGAAATGAACTATATTCTGGTAATGCGACCAATTGAACATATACTTAATATGTTCAATATATTCATATTCATATACTTAATGAATATGAGGTCAGTTCGGTTGTCATCTGAGACCTTCTCATCAATGATAAGATGACATAAACTCTACAGTGGAAAGTCTACACATCAGAGTTATCGGATTCACATGGAATTATTGTTCAATTTAAATGTTTGAATATTAAATTATTTGTTATGGGATGAAATGTGATTTTAGCTTCTAAAATGTGAGATTTGGGTTTTCATAAGATAGGGCTCTGCTCAATCAGTGGCCCGCCCCTGTGAAGGGACATGGGCTATAAAACTTTTCAAACACGCCAGACAGAGTATCCCGTCTACCACACAATGACGTTACTACAACGCTTACAATTTACCAGCAGAGACATTCTTCAAAGGTCTCGGTTGGGCAACACTGCCTTCCATCTACCACCAACCTACTGAAGTAAATATTTATTGCATTTTCCTTTTCCAAATGGGCGGTAATTTAGAATGCATAAGATACTGTATTTACGATAGCACAGCTTCTTCCCTTTTTTCCCCTCAGTCTTCCCGCTCTTTCACTCAAACCCAGCCCCTTTTCTTTTGTGTAACAAGCTGTCATATCTGTTCCGCCCGCTAGGGACCTTTTCCTTGATGACGTCATTTGTAATCAAGTTATGATTTAATTATGTGTATGTGTAATTCTGTGTGATTAGTTAGGTATTTAGTAAATATCAAATTAACCTCTTGCTCCTACCTGGCACGCAGGCGTCCCATCTAGAGCTCTGGAAATGCAAATGCGCTACGCTAAATGCTAATAGTATTAGTTAAAACTCAAACGTTCATTAAAATACACACGCAGGGTATTGAATTAAAGCTACACTCGTTGTGAATCCAGGCAACAAGTCAGATTTTTAAAATGCTTTTCGGCGAAAGCATGAGAAGCTATTATCTGATAGCATGTAACACCCCAAAAGACCCGCAGGGGACGTAAACAAAATAATTAGCATAGTCGGCGCTACACAAACCGCACAAATAAAATATAAAACATTCATTACCTTTGACCATCTTCTTTGTTGGCACTCCTAGATGTCCCATAATCACTATTGGGTCTTTTTTTCGATTAAATCGGTCCATATATAGCCTAGATATCGATCTATGAAGACTGTGTGATAAACGAAAAAAATAGCGTCTTATAACGTAACGTCATTTATTAAAATTAAAAAAGTCGACGATAAACTTTCACAAAACACTTCGAAATACTTTTGTAATGCAACTTTAGGTATTAGTAAACGTTAATAAGCGATCAAATTAATCATGAGACGAAGTGTTTTCTATAGGGGTCCGTCTGGAAATAATGTCCGTGTATTTCTCAACCAAAATATCCGGTCGGAGACCTGAAGAAAAAGCCTGTCTCTTGTTTGTTTGACCAAGAAACAAAGAATTGGCAAATGACAAGACTGTTGACATCGTGTGGAAGCTGTAGGTACTGCAACCTCAGCCCTATTTAATGTCTTTCGCCCATAACAATGGGTTGAAGTGGCGGATGGATATAATTTTTCCACTTTCAGTGATCAGATTTTCCTGCACTTTTCGATGAAACGCACGTTCTGTTGTAGTCACAGCCGTGATTTAACCAGTTTTATAAACGTCTGAGTGTTTTCTATCCACACATACTAATCATATGCATATACTATATTCCTGGCCTGAGTAACAGGGCGCTGAAATTTTGCTCGATTTTTAACAGAATGTTCGAAAAAGTAGGGGGTAGGAGTAACAGGTTAAACCCAATTTTGTATTACTGGTTCAACTTGTTAGCCAGGGTTCGTGCAGATAACCAAGAATTTACAACTTTCAGATGAGACTGAATTAAGATGACGATTAATATTGACTGCTATTGATGTAAAATATTACTAGGTCTTTAAGAGTTTATTTGGAACAGCTCTATAAATATTATTTTGTGGTGCCCGACTCTCTAGTTAATTACATTTACATGATTAGCTCAATCAGGTAATATTAATTACGGATATTTTTCAAGAATGTTAAATATTTGAATTGAGTGTTTTTGAATTTCGCGCTCTGCAATTTCACTGGATGTTGGCCAGGTGGGACGCTACTGTCCCACGTATCCGTAACAGTCTACCATTACCAATGAAACGGGCAAATGTGACTTCCCCCAATCTCTTTCTTAACATCAATGATTAGTCTAATAGGGTGTAGATGAGAGACCCCGTGATCGCATCAAACACGATTACAACATTCCACTCCGACACATCATTACTTCACCCTCTTCACATCATCACTACCTTCACCATCTTCAAATTCTCAGCACTAGACAGCAAGTGCTGTCAGCAGTGCTTATAGCAGGGCCATGACATCATCATCCCCACCCATACCATCAGAATTATAATACATGTCGACCACAGTCCAGCATAGATGTTGCTAAAACCGCCTACCACAAAATAGAACAATGTATTCTATTTAGTTTCCTTGTTTGAAGTCGAACCTCACGCTTTCAAACATGTCAACTGAGAAAAGCCCATCCCACCCACAGTCCACTCCAAAATACATCCCTACACAAGCTCAGGGGCCTGTGATGGCGGAACATTCACCGACAGGATTTCTTGCACAGCACCGTGAACTCACTAAGACCCCAAAAATGTTCAGCAGCATTCACAATGATTCCAATCTTCTCACACTTCTTCTCTGCTTGTGCTGTATAGTTTATGACCATTGCATTAAATAATATAAAATCTACCTTTTTAACATGTAGCATTTCACTATCCCTTGGTTGATGAGAAACCTTCACTGGCCTGGTGGCTCTACGACCATTGTTTCTCCCTTTCCTTCCAGTCTTCTCACAGCCTCCAGATAGGTGACACGCTGGACACTCCTTACCCTCGCCACCTCATTCTCCTTCACCCTATAACAGGGCACTCCAGGAATTTAGGCACATGTTCAACTCCACAGTTGTAGCATTTCACTTCATCTGGCGTACGATACTCTTCCCTTTTGCACACACTTGACACATGACCAAATATTTGACATTTATTACACTGAAGGGGCTTGTGCACAAAAGCTCTTACAGGGTATCTCATGAATTCTAACTTCATGTGAGAAGGGAGAGACTCTTCATCAAAGAACAGTAGCATGGATGAAGTTAATTTATTTTCTCCATCCACCATACAGGTCAGTCAACGTGCACCAACCACTCCATCGATGTCTTCAGTAATATCCTCTGCCTTTATTTCTTGCGCCACCCCAGAAAACTCCTTGATAGGCGCCTTGCTATGAAAATCCATACAGGAAACTTTCCACTCCAATATCGTTTTTAGTGTTATGCTTCTTCTGACACACAAAAAAATCTAAATAACAGCACTTCTTATGACTCTCACTGACTCCACACTTTCCTCCAACACATTCCAGATTTTCCTTGAGATGTTAAACGGATTTCCCAAGTAACATTGATACAAAACTCTCATTCCAACTAAAAATTGGTCTAGTGGTTTCCGATTTTCCACCACAGCTTTACTTCTCTTGTTTCCCTTTCTCTTCGCCACTGTATCCCCCAGACTTGCCGTGCCCAATCAACCGCTCAGAGTTTAACAGGTTTTAATCACAAGGATATACTGTATAGGCCCACACCTCTGTTTCTGATTTTCATTCATTTAATTTTGTTTGTTGCTTTGAGATGAGTAATTAAGACATCAAACAGCAAAATTACAATTCTCTATATTTTGGTGCCATGTTTTATTTGAGATTTTCCTGCATGGATGTTTGATTGATTGCATATGTGTGCTCTATCTGCTGCTAATCGTAGATGAACATCATAAATGTAACAATGGCTGGCAGATTTCTTTTTATTTTTTATTTTTTATTTTACCTTTATTTAACCAGGTAGGCTAGTTGAGAACAAGTTCTCATTTGCAACTGCGACCTGGCCAAGATAAAGCATAGCAGTGTGAACAGACAACACAGAGTTACACATGGAGTAAACAATTAACAAGTCAATAACACAGTAGAAAAAAAGGGGAGTCTATATACATTGTGTGCAAAAGGCATGATGAGGTAGGCGAATAATTACAATATTGCAGATTAACACTGGTAGATGACCTGGAGCCAGTGGGTCTGGCGACGAATATGTAGCGAGGGCCAGCCGACTAGAGCATACAAGTTGCAGTGGTGGGTGGTATAAGGTGCTTTAGTGACAAAACGGATGGCACTGTGATAAACTGCATCCAGTTTGCTGAGTAGAGTGTTGGAAGCAATTTTGTAGATGACATCGCCATAAGTCGAGGATCGGTAGGATAGTCAGTTTTACTAGGGTAAGTTTGGCGGCGTGAGTGAAGGAGGCTTTGTTGCGGAATAGAAAGCCGACTCTTGATTTGATTTTCGATTGGAGCTGTTTGATATGAGTCTGGAAGGAGAGTTTACAGTCTAGCCAGACACCTATGTACTTATAGATGTCCACATATTCAAGGTCGGAACCATCCAGGGTGGTGATGCTGGTCAGGCGTGCGGGTGCAGGCAGCGAACGGTTGAAAAGCATGCATTTGGTTTTACTAGCGTTTAAGAGCAGTTGGAGGCCACGGAAGGAGTGTTGTATGGCATTGAAGCTCGTTTGGAGGTTAGATAGCACAGTGTCCAAGGACGGGCCGGAAGTATATAGAATGGTGTCGTCTGCGTAGAGGTGGATCAGGGAATCGCCCGCAGCAAGAGCAACATCATTGATATATACAGAGAAAAGAGTCGGCCCGAGAATTGAACCCTGTGGCACCCCCATAGAGACTACCAGAGGACCGGACAGCATGCCCTCCGATTTGACACACTGAACTCTGTCTGCAAAGTAATTGGTGAACCAGGCAAGGCAGTCATCCGAAAAACCGAGGCTACTGAGTCTGCCGATAAGAATATGGTGATTGACAGAGTCGAAAGCCTTGGCAAGGTCGATGAAGACGGCTGCATAGTACTGTCTTTTATCAATGGCGGTTATGATATCGTTTAGTACCTTGAGCGTGGCTGAGGTGCACCCGTGACCGGCTCGGAAACCAGATTGCACAGCGGAGAAGGTACGGTGGGATTCGAGATGGTCAGTGACCTGTTTGTTGACTTGGCTTTCGAAGACCTTAGATAGGCAGGGCAGGATGGATATAGGTCTGTAACAGTTTGGGTCCAGGGTGTCTCCCCCTTTGAAGATGGGGATGACTGCGGCAGCTTTCCAATCCTTGGGGATCTCAGACGATATGAAAGAGAGGTTGAACAGGCTGGTAGTAGGGGTTGCGACAATGGCGGCGGATAGTTTCAGAAATAGAGGGTCCAGATTGTCAAGCCCAGCTGATTTGTACGGGTCCAGGTTTTGCAGCTCTTTCAGAACATCTGCTATCTGGATTTGGGTAAAGGAGAACCTGGAGAGGCTTGGGCGAGTAGCTGCGGGGGGGCGGAGCTGTTGGCCGAGGTTGGAGTAGCCAGGCGGAAGGCATGGCCAGCCGTTGAGAAATGCTTGTTGAAGTTTTCGATAATCATGGATTTATCGGTGGTGACCGTGTTACCTAGCCTCAGTGCAGTGGGCAGCTGGGAGGAGGTGCTCTTGTTCATGGACTTCACAGTGTCCCAGAACTTTTTGGAGTTGGAGCTACAGGATGCAAACTTCTGCCTGAAGAAGCTGGCCTTAGCTTTCCTGCCTGACTGCGTGTATTGGTTCCTGACTTCCCTGAACAGTTGCATATCGTGGGGACTATTCGATGCTATTGCAGTCCGCCACAGGATGTTTTTGTGCTGGTCGAGGGCAGTCAGGTCTGGAGTGAACCAAGGGCTGTATCTGTTCTTAGTTCTGCATTTTTTGAACGGAGCATGCTTATCTAAAATGGTGAGGAAGTTACTTAAAGAATGACCAGGCATCCTCAACTGACGGGATGAGGTCAATGTCCTTCCAGGATACCCGGGCCAGGTCGATTTGAAAGGCCTGCTCACAGAAGTGTTTTAGGGAGCGTTTGACAGTGATGAGGGGTGGTCGTTTGACTGCGGCTCCGTAGAGGATACAGGCAATGAGGCAGTGATCTCTGAGATCCTGGTTGAAGACAGCAGAGGTGTATTTGGAGGGCCAGTTGGTCAGGATGACGTCTATGAGGGTGCCCTTGTTTACAGAGTTAGGGAGAGATGATAGGGAGAGGAAACCAAAACATTGTTGAGTGTTCTCCCTCCCCAGTGGAAGTTGCGTGGTTGTAACCTGTCTTGCAGATTAGCAAGAGATGTGTTTCTATCTGTAATAGCAATCAAAGCACCGACAACACCTGAACTTCTTAGTGGTAAAACAAGTTTAAACAGTTTCTCTTAATAGGCATTTATTTCTGCAGAAGCCATCTCCTTTAAAAAAATCTCCTTTAAAAAATAAATAAATGAAGTCAACAATTAAGAATAAGAATCTGTTCTTAACTGACTTGCCTGGTTAAATAAAGGTAAAATAAAAAAAGAAAAAAAAAGGAAAAACATAAAAAACGGCCTGCAAAGGTGTCACACGGTGATGAAATGTGTCAAAGAGAGCCAGGCGGAGCACATTACACAGATAAAGAGATAGAAAGTAGGCTAAAAGTACTAACCCTAACCCTAAAATTCTACTACATTTTACATACAGCAGTAACCCAACCTTAGCCATAACCCTAAACCTAGATTCATGTCCACACCCAGGTTGAACCCTAACCCTAGCCACAACACTAATTTTGCCATAACCTTTACCATGTCTTTATGTTAATTCCTGGCTTAGCCTTTACCCTAATTGGGCTCTCCCACCTCTGAGTTCCCAATTTAACCCCTTGTAATAACTCTTTCCAAATACTTTGGTAATAATAATGATAACTTTCTGACATACGCTACTCCACCTCTCCGGAGACATACTGTATATATTTTTTACTTGAGAGCCTCATCATAAAGAGCCTTATAAACTGGGTGGTTCGAGCCTGAATGCTGATTGGCTGACAGCCGAGGTATATCAGACCGTATACCACAGGTATGACAAAATGTTCATTTTTACTGCTCTAGTTACATGGGTAACCAGTTTATAATAGCAATAAGGAACCTCGGGCATTTGTGGTATATGGCCAATATAGCACAGCTAAGGGCTGTATCCAGGCACTCCGAGTTGCGTCGTGCATAAGAACAGCCCCTAGCCGTGGTATATTGGCCATATATCACACCCCCCCGTGCCCTTTTGCTTAATTATATCACCATGCAACAATGTTAAAATAATGTGAACGTCTCTCCCTTCTAGTCATACCAGATAACATTGTATTATCGGCACTCAAGATGTATCTCTTTGATCAGTCCATTACTTTAACACGATGATGGTACCACAGCACTTCTGTGTGAAAAAAACTATTTGTCTCTCCGCGAGTCTGTTAGATGTGGTATAGAATACATAGGAACCCCATGCAGATAGTAATCCTACTCAATGCCTACATCACCACGCAGTAGAATCGTCATGGAGTGTTTTGCAGAGGGTAGGAAAGGAATTATGTAAAATAGATTTCTGATAATGCAATGTTTCTGGTTGTTTTTCATGCCAAAATGTCAACTGATAGCGCATATGATATAGAATAGTGAACAACAATGAGTCATCACAAAACAATATATAAGTTTCACTTTTAGTGGACCTAATGAGAAGCTAAATCTACTGCACATCTACCATTCCAGTGTTTAATTGCTATATTGTATTTACTTCGCCACCAAGGCCTATTTATTGCCTTACCTCGCTTATCTCACCTCATTTGCACACATTGTATATAGACTTATTTTTCTACTGTATTATTGACTGTATGTTTGTTTACTCCATGTGTAACACTGTGTTGTTGTATGTGTCGAACTGCTTTGCTTTATCTTGGGCCAGGTTGCAGTTGTAAATGAGAACTTGTTCTCAACTAGCCTACCTGGTTAAATAAAGGTGTTCTCAACTAGCCTACCTGGTTAAATAAAGGTGTTCTCAACTAGCCTACCTGGTTAAATAAAGGTGTTCTCAACTAGCCTACCTGGTTAAATAAAGGTGCTCTCAACTAGCCTACCTGGTTAAATAAAGGTGTTCTCAACTAGCCTACCTGGTTAAATAAAGGTGTTCTCAACTAGCCTACCTGGTTAAATAAAGGTGTTCTCAACTAGCCTACCTGGTTAAATAAAGGTGTTCTCAACTAGCCTACCTGGTTAAATAAAGGTGTTCTCAACTAGCCTACCTGGTTAAATAAAGGTGTTCTCAACTAGCCTACCTGGTTAAATAAAGGTGTTCTCAACTAGCCTACCTGGTTAAATAAAGGTGTTCTCAACTAGCCTACCTGGTTAAATAAAGGTGTTCTCAACTAGCCTACCTGGTTAAATAAAGGTGTTCTCAACTAGCCTACCTGGTTAAATAAAGGTGTTCTCAACTAGCCTACCTGGTTAAATAAAGGTGTTCTCAACTAGCCTACCTGGTTAAATAAAGGTGTTCTCAACTAGCCTACCTGGTTAAATAAAGGTGTTCTCAACTAGCCTACCTGGTTAAATAAAGGTGTTCTCAACTAGCCTACCTGGTTAAATAAAGGTGTTCTCAACTAGCCTACCTGGTTAAATAAAGGTGTTCTCAACTAGCCTACCTGGTTAAATAAAGGTGTTCTCAACTAGCCTACCTGGTTAAATAAAGGTGTTCTCAACTAGCCTACCTGGTTAAATAAAGGTGAAATAAAATAAATCAATAAAAAGGAGAAGGTGGGAGTTACGCTGGGGTTTAGTACACATAGCATGTCCTACCTACTGTACCTCTCAGAAACATCAGAGAAAACAGCATTAATATGAGTGGAAGTGATCTGTTTATTTGGGTGTTATGTCAAGGAAATATAATAAACCTTGAAGGACAGAGTATTTTCAGTTGAAAAGAATGAGGATTATAATTTATTTACCACTCTTGGGGCGGGGATAACTAAAGAGGAACAGGAAATCATATGATTCATCACACGATCTTAAACGTGCACATGGCACAGCTGAACTACACCACATATGTCACCTGAGCTGTAGATCATATATAAGTGAGGTTTCAACATCATAGTGGTTTTCATATAGTATTAAATCCCCGCCCCTGTACAGGTTCACAGACAGCCGTGCTCTTTTCTATAGCGAAAGTTATATGATGATCCTGTCTGGATTTTGGATACTCATCTATTTATGTGTATTCACTTGTAAAGGATTTTTAAATGCAGTGGAGGCAACTTTCGAATGTAAAAAAGGTAAAGTATGAGTTATTAATTATTAGGTGCTATTGTGTGAGTTATACTCTAATGTGCAATGAATGTAGATATATCTTGAATACTTTTTCTTTACCATTGATACTATTAAAGTTACTTCTAATGTGAAATGAGTCCAATGTTAACAACAATTACAGTACAAGGACAATAATGTGAATGATATTATCAAGGTGAGATGATACGTAGACGGAAAGGAAGATTTTGTGACCCATGCCCTGAAAGGCAATACCAGGCAGGACCAAATCGCTCTCAGCGATGTGAACCCTGCACCGACTGCATTGAGAGTAAGTTACAATCATGTTGTAAGAAGTTACAATCAGTATTAATAGATGATGTAAACAAATGACCTGTGGACAGAAAATAGTGTCTGTATAATGATCCCACACCAAATCTTGAGTTGAATACTATGAACATTTGAACATCTGGCCATGTTCTGTTATAATCTCCACCCGGCACAGCCAGAAGAGGACTGGCCGTCCCTCATAGCCTGGTTCTTCTCTAGGTTTCTTCCTAGGTTCTGGCCTTTCTAGGGAGTTTTTCCTAGCCACAGGTGCTTCTACACCTGCATTGCTATGCTGTTTGGGGGTTTAGGCTGAGTTTCTGTACAGCACTTTGAGATATCAGCTGATGTAAGAAGGGCTTTATAAATAAATTAGATTTGAATACAAATAATAGCCATACAATATGCCAGTGTAACCCACAGACACGTTTGTTTGTTTGTATCAATAAACTATAAAAACTTTGTTTTTTATTCAGACAGTGAATTGATATCAGAGTGCACGAAGACTTCCAATGCTATATGTCAGTGTCGTACAGGATTCATTAGAAGGAACGATGAGTCTTCGTTATGCAAGTGTGCCAAGGGGTCTGAGCTGGATACATCAGGTAAAGCTGGAGCATGTAATACTGATGATTTTGAATGGATTGATTAGTAAATGTAAATAACTGGCATTATATAATTTCTCACCTCAGGATTAATATGCCGTGAATGTAAGGAGGGATCCTTTTCCACCAAAATGGACTCTAAATGTGTGAAATGGCGAGAGTATGTAAATTAACTAGCATTTGTCCAATTTTTGCTATTTGCTAAAGTATCAAGCAATCTCCTTACATTTACAATATAATGTTGGAGTTTTTGTCATCCTCTGCAATTGATTTCAAAGCCTTTTTATGGCAGTCTGACTCATGGCTGTGTGTCTGCTTGTGTCTCAGGTGTAGGAGGGGAGTGAGGATTCCGGGCAGTGTGACATCAGATGTGACCTGTAATGAGAATTCAGAGCCAGAGGGGAAGACCCTCTCCTCCACACACACCACTTCCCCATCTGGCTCCATCCAGACCTTTTCTAAGTCATTGATCCAGAGCCAAAGGTCATCCCCTCATCCTGATGTCCCCACCTTAACACCAGCCTCCACTATCAAGGTGACCAAAAGTCCCAAGTTCTCAACAGCAGACTTTGGCCAAGGTAAATGCTGTTCTTGACTCTCGTCCATGACATACATTCATGTATAACTTTGTGTTACAGTTGATCATTGTATAGCTTTATATGAATAACGCCTTATTTCTGTCTTCCAGTAATGACACTCATGGGAATTGTCCTGCTGCTTACTTTTCTACTGACCACTGTGACCTGCAAACTGATCACCATTCCTTGCATCAAGAACCACAAGAAGCCAGCTGTCAGAAAATGTATGTGGAACTGTTAGGGAAACTATAAGTCACACAATCGTTATGAGAAGTGTTACGTTAGTTTCTTTAGCTATTATGTACATTGTAGTTATTTGAGCTTGATGGGCTCTTGAATCTGAAATGTCATCTGTGTGTTGTTTTGTTTGTATATTCTGACTCTATTGTTCTCCCCTAGCTCATGACTCAATGTGCCAGAGGCCAGTTGAAGAAAGTGGAGACAGCAGTTTCTCTTCCCTGGTAAAACAACCAAGTTTGGGGGAGCCATGATAGAGATACCTGGCTCTCTGTCTGTCAAACAATTCATATTTTCAAAATGTTGCTGTTATTCTCAATGCTACTCCTTTAAACCAGAAACAACTTTAAACAGTTTTTGAAAATTTTAAAATATTGTCAATATTTGTTTATCAGGTATTCTGGTATTATGGAAAAGCATTTTAGACATAACTTTGTTTTCAATCTATTTGTCAACAATAGCATTATTCTTGGCTGAGCTGGGGGATCTAGATATTATTTTATTTTCACAAATTGGTGTCTGACAAAATAATGATAAATACTACTTCCTGTTCCTTCAGGTGTCTGGTTAGATTTACAGGGGAGATTATGTGAAAACAATGCTATGGTGGCAAAATAATGTGGCAACATTTTGTAAAATGTGTATTGTGTTAAATGTTGTGGTTGTTTATGTTTTTGCAAATAAACTTTTTTCACATTTTGCATGATCCTAATGTCCATATGCACATTCTTAGGAGTTGAGACATTTACATAAACTAAGACCCAGCAAGAACAGAAGTATCAGGATGTATAGGGAGAAGAATCAGTACACTACAGACACTGACACTGAGTAGGTTCTTCCCCCTGTGGATAGGCTATAGGTCCGTTACTTGTTTTCAATGAGAGAGATACTTCCACCCAGTCTGTATGACTTCCACTCACGTTTTCAATCGAAACCATCAAGTCAAAGACAGAGGCTGCCACCGTGAGCGAGATCTTATGTTGTTGATCACTTTTCATGTTCTGATAGGTTACACTTTTTTTATCATCACTTTTCACATATCTCAGCAATGTTCACTACTGTGGTTGTAGTAGATCTGTAGTTTTACAACATTAAGGGATATTGTGTGCATAATAGGATGGAAAATTAGTGATGGGTGGTCAAAAACATTTCAATCTACATCAGCCACTAAGACTGATTTGGGCTTGAGGTTACCGAAAAAATAACATGTTAGCCTTAACCTCTTTTCTAAATGCATTCAGCCTCAGGGTCATGATTTAAAGCCTCATCTAATAGATGGAACATTTTTAATAGCACAGGAACACATTACTGAACTGGACTGGTTGTGAGCTCACCAAAGGACTAATGCCCCCTGGTGGCCCACACCTTCCAGTAGTAGTTAGAATTTCACCGATAGAATTAGGAATTAGAATTATCATACCTTTATGGAATTTTGAGGGATTATGACATAGGCCCTGTAACAATTTATCAGGATCTCTCTATAATTTGTAATCTTTGCAACACTGATGATGGCTCTGTTTCTGCATGTGCTTCTACCAAAACCAAAATGTACAGAAATGTGTCAAAATTCATAATCACTTTAACAGGCCAAAATGATAGAAACATAAGCAATTTGACAAAGGCTGGTTAAAATGTTGCATCACTGGCTTCATACAAATATATCCTGTGTGCAGTAAACATGGACCAGACATATGTTGTGTAACTCCTGTAAAAAGCTTTTGTAACTCATTCCATTTTGATCAGCATAATCAACCTGTTGTATTTGCAACACTACACCTGAGTTTATAAAAAATACAGGGGAGCAACTTTGGTTTTACACGTTATTAATAATTTTTATCCAGTTGTATAAACACTCCAAACAGCCTACCCGACCACTCAGAGGCATCCTCATGGTCCTAAAGCACACCGTTTCACATTCCGATGATAAAACTGGGGGAGACAAATGCTATTTCAGAATGTGGGGGGAACATGTCCCCCCCATCCCCAGTGAAAGTTGCGCCCCTGTAAAAATATACCAGTATATGTGCAACAGTATAACTTTAGACAGTACCTTCGCCCATACCCGGGCGCGAACCAGGGACCCTCTGCACACATCAACAACAGTCACCCTTGAAGCATCGTTACCCATCGCTCCACAAAAGCCGCATCCCTTGCAGTCCAGTAATGTGTTCCTGTGCTATTAAAAATGTTCCATCTAAGAAGCAATGCACAGCAAGCACTAAAACTGACTGTGGTGACTGCCCAGTGGGCTTCTACTCTGAGACCAATGACCTCTTTGAGGATTGTCAACCATGCCTCAAATGCCAACAAGGTAAGGGTTATGATGACAGCACAAGAGGCTGCTGAGAGGACGGCTCACAATAATGACCAGAATGGAGCAAATAGAATAGAAACCATGTGTTTGATACCATTCCACTTATTACGCTCTGAAGGAAAAAGGAAACCGCACACTGCTATTGATAGTATCACCGGTCTTTAATAAGCTTACGTTTCGGGCCACACCGCCTTCGTCAGAGTTTTGGGGATTTTTTGAAAGTTGCACCGTTATGTGGACCTAGCCCCTCCCACATCCGTTCTACACATCGAAGGGGGTTGGAGGCAACGGAAAAATAAACAAGCGCTACCAAATATAACAATATGCATTTAATAAATATTACAAAAGTGTATAAATAAGGTGTATTAAACACATCTGTAAAATCTCAATAAGGATAAAGTTTTCATTAATCATAGGGTACATCATACGAATAATATGCTCGAATCTGGTGCAAGCCCTATTAAACAACCTGATCTCAAAACCTGAATATGAATATCTTTACTGCAAATGTGCCATACGTCCATGCATATATATTTGACCGAAATTACACAAACCTAAAACACAACAAGGCAACTATCAAGGCAGACCAGTGGTTGCAGGAATAGGCTAAATGCTAGAGCCTTTTTCGAACTTTGTACTCTTTTATTAAATCTCATGCAATCATTGCCATCATATGTAAAATACTCTATAGACTTTATAAACAAGATCTCACCAATAAAGGGTTTAAATGGGGGGCTTGCAGCACTAGCACACTATTTGGGAGACAGAGATACAAACGAATATCCACCAACAAACTTAATTTTAGAATTGGCAGAATATGTTTTGACGTATAACTATTTCAGATGATGAATACTACCTCCAAACGAATGGAACATCGATCGGCTCTACATTCGCTCCGAGGTTTGAAGAACGTTTTGTTAATAATGTAAACGAGAATCCATTTTTGAATAAAGTCCTGAAGTGGTATCGATATATTGACGAAGTTTTTTGTATATGGGAAGGAACTCAAGAAGATTTGTCAGATTTTATGGCACTACTCAATGACATTGACCCTAATCTCAAATCCACTATTGAACGTGACACTCAACGTGTTCATTATCTCGAGATGTGGATTGAGAAATCAAATGGAATCCTATCTACAACTCTGTACATAAAAGAAACGGACAGAAATACTCTATTACAGAGTGACAGCTTCCACCCTGAGCCATTAAAAAGAGGACTTCCCTAGAAGCCCGTTTTTTAGACTGCGCCGTATATGCCACTGACTCCACAGAGGATTATCTAGAAGAAGCAGCGGAAATGTGCATGAGGTTTCTAAGAAGAGGCTATTCCTCACAATGTGTGGATGAAGCTCATAATTTGGCATTGAAAAACACACGAGATGAACTGCTACAAAAAAGACCCGCTAAAGCCAAAGAACACTCCGTAATGTTCACAACTACATATACTTTGAACTCACGAAAAGTGGGAGGTGTGGTCAAGAAACACTGGCATATTTTATCATCGGATCCAGTTTTGCTATCCACCACGTATTGTGTATAAGAGAGGTCGCAATTTACGCAATAAATTGGTTCATGCCAACTGCCAGCCACAAAATAAAATGAGTCAAGCTCTTTTACGCCCTCTACCAAATGGTAGCTATAAATGCAGAGGATGCGCACAGTGCAACAATATGATAAAGTGAGAATATTTCTGCCACCCACACACAGGAAAACGGTTCCAAATAAATGATATTATTACGTGTTCCACCACCCATGTTATTTACATTATTAAATGTCCATGTGGGCTCTGTTATGTCGGTAAAACCACCCGCTCTCTCAAACAGAGGATCAGTGAACATAAAAGTTCAATCAGGAGAAATGACAGGGATTATCCAGTCGCTGTACATTTCAATGACCTGAAGCATGACATTTCTACCTTTAGATTTTGTGGCATAGAGAAAGTTAAGATATCAGATAGGGGAGGAGATATTAATAATACTCTGAGTAAAAGGGAATGTTTTGAGTTTTCACCCTCCAGACATTATTTTCTAAAGGACTTAATGATGAAATGCCTATGTATGTTATGTTGTGAATTTGAACATGAAATATGTGTCTCTTGTAGATTATTCAGACGTTTTTCGTATGATGTACCCTATGATTAATGAAAACTTGCTATGTCCTTATTGAGATTTTACAGACGTGTTTAATACACCTTATTTATACACTTTTGTAATATTTATGAAATGCATATTGTTATATTTGGTAGCACTTATTTATTTGTCCTTTGCCTCCAACCCCCTTCGATGTGTAGAACGGATGTGGGAGGGGCTAGGTCCACATAATGGTGCAACTTTCAAAAAATCCCCAAAACTCTGAAGAAGGCCGTAAACTTATTAATACGTAAGCTTATTAAAGATCGGTGATACTATCAAGAGCAGTGTGCGGTTTCCTTTTTCCTTCATCTTGTTCAATTGTTGCCATGCACCTGCAAATTAGATTGCTCAGATGTGCAAGTGCCTTTTGAATTTTGTCTAGCCATTACCACAAGCCCATCCTCCCCAGTTAAGGTTCCACCAACCTCCTGTGGATGACAGGTGACATAAACAAAACATTCTATTGGTCTAGCTCTTAAAAATCATTAGCGTTCTACCCTTAGATTGTTGATCGACCCTCAATGGTCAAAGTAACTAATAACAGGAAAGCAGTGGCTGTTGTGGCAGGCACAGAGAGAGGCTCAAACTGTTCATTCATGTAATGGTTTGTAAATGTCTCCACTGAATTACTAGACTCTCACCTGGTAGTCTTCTTTCTCTCGATGCTTTTCTGGGCAGTCTACACAAGAGTGTGCACCTCAACCCCAAATTCAAACTGTTCGTGTGGCTCTGGTTTCCTATACTCAGACCACATCTTCTCAAAATGTGAAAAGGAAAATAAATGCAGCAAGGGGGAGGAACTGAAAAGGACAGGTAAGACTGTCATATATTTTCCTTCCTCTACTACCTGTCACTGACTCCGTATACAAATGCAGCAAAAAACAACATCATGTTAATGCTGGGAAGTGGTCAACAGGCATGTCCATACCACTGCTAACCTGAAGAATGTTTTCCATCTACAGGTTCCGGGGAGTACACTTGGAAATGTGTCCCATGTCCTAATAACACATACTCTGACACTGAACATGGTCACTGAAAACAGCTAAAAATAGCCAGATGTCACTTTTAGCAGAGCTCCTCTATCATGTGAAATGTTTCTAGTGGCTCCAAAATAACTTGTAATACCTTGTCACCAACAGGTGTGGTGCACATGGACTTTTTGTGATCTTCCCTGGGAACAAGACCCATAACTCAAAATGTGGCACACATGGTATGTTGGCAATTAGTCAAACAAATCACAATCCAAAGTAATTTCCAATGTATACTAAGTATATGGACACCTGCTTGTCGAAAATCTAATTCCAAAATCATAGGTATTAATATGAAGTTCGTCCCCCCTTTGCTGCTATAAAAGCCTCCACTCTTCTGGGAAAGCGTTCCACTATATATTGAAACATTGCTGCGGGGACATGCTTCCTTTCAGCCTCGAGCATTAGTGAGGTCGGGCACTGATGTTGGGCGATTCGATGTGGCTTGCAGTCGGCGTTCCAATTCATCCCAAAGGTGTTCAATTGGGTTGAAGTCATGGCTCTGTGCAGGCCGTGAAGTTCTTCCACTACGATCTCGACAAACCCTTTCTGTATGGAATCGTCTAGAATGTCATTGTATGCTGTAGCGTTAAGATTTCACTTCACTGGAACTAAGAGGCCTAGCCCGAACCATGAAAAACAGCCCCAGATCATTATTCGTCGTCCACCAAAATTTATAGTTGGCACTATCCAGTTGGGCAGGTAGCGTTCTCCTGGCATCCGCCAAACCCAGATTTGTCCGTCTGACTGCCAGATGGTGAAGCATGATTCATCACTCCAAAGAATGCATTTCCACTGCTCCAGATTCCAATAGCGGCGAGCTTTACACCACTCCAGCCGACACTTGGCATTGCGCATGCTGATCTTAGACTTGTGTGTGGCTGCTCGGCCAATGAAACCCATTTCATGAAGCTCCCAATGAACAGTTTGTGTGCTGATGTTGCTTCCAGAGGTAGTTTGGAACTCGGTAGTGAGTGTTGCAACTGAGGACAGATAATTTTTACGCTGTACGCACTTCAGTACTCGGCGATCCCGTTCTGTGAGCTTGTGTGCCTACCACTTTGCAGCGTTGTTGCTCCTAGAAGTTTCCACTACACAATAAAAACACTTACATTTGACAGAGACAGCTCTAGCAGGGCAGAAATTTGACAAACTGACTTGTTGGTAAGGTGGCATCCTATGACGGTGCCACATTGAAAGTCACTGAACTCTTCCGTATGGGACATTCTACTGCCAATGTTTGTCTATGGAGATTGCATGGCTGTGTGATTAATTTTATATACCTGTCAGCACCGGGTGTGGCTGAACTATCCGAAACCACTAATTTGAAGGGGTGTCTACACTTTTGGCCATGTAGTCTATTTGGGTAGATCTAAT
This sequence comes from Oncorhynchus keta, assembly GCF_023373465.1. Taxonomy (NCBI): domain Eukaryota; kingdom Metazoa; phylum Chordata; class Actinopteri; order Salmoniformes; family Salmonidae; genus Oncorhynchus; species Oncorhynchus keta. Next base: position 16,039,852 of record NC_068430.1, on the reverse strand, counting down.
TGTTTGACTGTTCATCAGCGACAGGAAGCAAAGAGGTCGGGTGTTCTATTCAGCTGATTCTGGCCATTGGCTCCTTCTTCTTTACTGTCACACTCCTGGTGTTCCTCACTCAAGCCTGCATCAGGATAATCAGACACAAGAAGCCTAAAGCCAGTGAGTAGCCTACCACAGAATAGGTTGTTGACACATTGTTGACACGGTGTGTCGGTCATTTTGAAATTCTTTGGAACATAAAGCATAGGCAACATTGTATTCTCAAATTAATTACAGTATTCAGATGTAAAGTTCAAGTTCAAATAGTGACGTGTTCAAAACAACCTTTTCACAACCCTTTCTCCCTCAGTGAACTGCCCTGCTACAAGTATTTCCATCGCTTCCTCAGATATATGTGTCTGTCCACTGTCAAAGGAGGAGTGGTGGCCTGCTCATCCAGCAGGCTTAAACCAAGGACCATGCCAGCCAGAGTCTGCTGTCAATGGAGAGTATCTCCACTGTATGATCTGACATGTGTTGCAGGAATGCTTTTATTTCAGAGATAGCATGGCAGCTAGTCCCAAGTGAACAAATTGAAGTCTTCTACAGAAACAACGTGCATTAAGCCACCTATAATTCCCCTGTATTTTGTCATCTTGTTTATCGCTTGCTTCCTTCATTCTTTCATCAATAGTAATTATTATTTCTACAGCTTTTCTTACTTTTTTTGAACAATTAATACTGTTTTTTTCCTTTTCTATTTCTTAACAGTAATAATAATACTCATGTAAATTACTGATAAGAACATTAACTGTTCTCTCAGCTATGACAAAAACATGTAGAGGCATCTTTTAATTCCTGATATTACTTTCTTTTTTTAACAAGATTTGAACAAGTGAAATCAATGCAATCAATATCAAAGGATAGAAAGAAACTATCAAAATTGAGCATAGTAAAGGGCGCAAGGAAGGAAGAGTGGATACTGAACAGAAGTAGAACAGTGGGAGAATCTCAATTTCTTCCTTGCATCCTCTCCTTGCCTCCTAAACCCATTGGAGGATAATGTCAGAAAGGCGGGACTTCTGGCTTTCTCATCCAATGGGTTTTGAGAAGGAGGGAATACTGAGGACGCGACGAGTGTACAACTGAGATTCACCCAGTGACCGCATATGAAGGGACAAAAGAAAAGAAGAGAGTATTCGTTTCTTGAAGCGTCCATTGTGCGCGGTCACAAGTCATATGACAGCACTAAGCATTTCCTCTACACTTGTGCGAACGCCACAACACTGGTCGTTTTCTGTCGAAGTTGAGTGTTAATATCAATTTCAAGATGCTGGCACTCATAAACCGTCTTTTGGACTGGTTTAAGTCCCTCTTTTGGAAAGAGGAGATGGAGTTGACTCTGGTTGGACTTCAACACTCGGGGAAAACCACATTTGTTAACGTTATAGCTGTAAGTTTTTATTTTGCTGTTAGCTAATGTTAGCAGCTAGTTATAGTAGCTATATAGTTACGTAAGCACTAACTAGCTAAGTTAGCGACTTCAGCAATATCGTCCCTCTGCTATCTATATTATTGATTGACTAGCCTATCCGACAATTGTCTTCTGCAAAGTCAGCCAGCTACGTTAACGTACAATAGCACAAGTCATACTTTGCGGCTAACCTTCCAAACTAGCTATCTACTGCTAGTTAGAGGTCTTTATTTGTGGTTTGATGGCAATATAATCAGACTGTTCACCCACTTTTTGGGAATTTGGCTAAATATTATTTTGCTCGCTAGTCAAGGTTTATTCCTAAAACATCGATTAACTAGCTAATTAGCCAATTTCCCTTTTTACTAGCTACAACAGGCCAAGCAACAGCCCACAATAGGGCGATATTATTAATGTAGTCATGTCTTTTGACGTCCAAATGTCATCTACCCAGCTGGTGATACACTCGTGCCCCCCAGTGACCAGCTCATTCATAAAATAATGCCGTGCTGACTTTCAAAAAAACGTGGTAAATAAACTTTTCCACCGTGGCTGCTTTCCAAACACTTACAAGACACCCTCTGCCACATGCCTTTGGGGGAATCCGGTCCAAATGATTAGCCAAGCAAGGGAAGTCTGCAATGTAAGGCCCTCGTTTTCATTGGGTTTTGCGAGTGAATAATTATGTTCACTCCAGGGCCTGAAACTACCCATAATTCAATTCGCGACGATTGTACATCCGCTAAAAAAACGTCAGCAATGGAGAAGTTTTGTTTAGTAAACTTTGTACAAAAATAATGAAATGCAGTACTACATGATCATTCTTAACCTAGCTCTTTATTAGCTAGCTATAACTGGCATGTTCACATATATTTTACTTTTAAAATATTTTTTAATATATATTTTTTATTAACAACAAATCAATACATAAAGCACATGAGGGAACACAAGCATACATAGATTACAAACAATGGACAATCGAGCTAGGGAGTACAATATCACATTACAATTACACAAGGACCTTAGAATAGATTTTTGGCTTATATCCAAATGTATTGATGTGTTACTAAAAATATTTGTACTATTTCCCTCACAGTCCATAGGGCTATTTACATTAATATCACAATATTTACCCCTGATACTAACCTTGGCAGAGCATCCTACTGGAAGCTAAATAGCTCATTATTAAATAATGATATAGTTAAATTTGAGGTTAAAGATCTGCTCTCACACTTTTGGGAAAGGGCTTGTGAAGAAAGATCTTATTGCAAGAACTGGGAGCTCTTTAAATTTGAGGTGTCCAAATACCTTAGAAAATATGGTAGTCATCTTACTAAGACGAGAAGAGCTGAGGAGGAAAAGGTGATCATTAAGATAACTTCCCTTTCTCAGTGGTCCCCAGCCGGCCTCTCGCGGGAGGGGAAGATGGAACTAATTGAGTTACAAAATAAACTGGATAATATATATAGATTAAAAGCAGAAGGAACCTTTATTAGATCTAGGAAAAAATGGATTGAGGAGGGAGAACAGAATTCATCCTATTTCTTTAGACTTGAGAAATTTCACTCTAAAAATAACACTATCCATAAACATTGATGGTGTTATTACAGATGACCAAAAATTAATCGCTAAATACTTTAGCAATTTTTACAGAAAATTGTATAGCTCTACGTACTGTCAGGAATCCACAGATATGTTTTTTTTTAACTCACTGAATAATGTTCACTCTCAGTGATATAGATTCTAAACAGTGTGATGAACCCATCAAAGTTGAAGAGATTAGAGTATATCAAACATCTAAAGAACAATACATCACCAAGTGTTGATGGAATTACATCATAATTTTACAAATTATTTTCTGAATAAGTAGCTCCCTTCCTATTTGAAGTATTTTTTTAGAGAGTATTAAAAACAATGTTCTCCCTCCTACAATGAGTCAGGGGTTAATAACACTGATACCTACTAATAAAGAAGTGCTGCTCATTGATAACCGGTGTCTAATTTGTCTTCTTAATAATGACTATAAGATATTAGCCTTACTACTTGCAAAAATAATTAAAGAAGTCCTGGATGCAATCATTGATGAAACACAGTCTGGCTTAATGAGGAACAGACATATTTCTAACAATGTCAGACTAGTATTAGACATACTTGACTACTCAGACCTAATAACCGAGGATAGCTTCATATTATTTTTAGATTTTTATAAAGCATTTGACATAGTAGAGCATCAGTTTCTCTTCCACTCCCTTGAGAGACTTGGCTTTGGGGATTTTTTTCTGTAAGGCTATTAAGACTATGCAAATGGTAACAGCTCTATCAAATTGAAATATGGAACCTCACCTAGATTTGAGTTAAAGAGAGGACAACCTTGCCTAATTCCTATCTCCCCGTATCTGTTTTTATTAATCACCCAACTTCTTGCAAATTCTTTAAATAATAGTCCTGTAAGGTATTTCCATAGCTGGTAAAGAAATTATTATAAGCCAGCTGGCTGATGGTACTACACTTTTTCTGAAAGACCCTAACCAAATTCCCATATCGATCAATGTGATTACAATCCTTTTCCAAAGCATCTGGTCTATAACTTAACATTAATAAATATGAACTCATAGCTGTCAAAGATTGTGTGACACCTTCATATTATGGTATTCCAGTCAAATAAGAACTTACATATTTAGGCATAACCATTACAAAGGATCAAAAGTCTAGAGGCTTACTACATTTTAACCCTCTTATTAAAAATACCCAGAAGAAGCTAAATCAATGGCTACAGAGGGACTTATCTTTAAAAGGTAGAGTCCTAATAACCAAGGCTGAAGGTATCTCTAGACTAACATATGGCGCTCTATCTTTATATCTTGACAGTAAAATAAGGAGATAAGGAGATAGACCAGATGCTTTTCAACTTTCTTTGGAGAAACCGTACCCATTACATTAGGACAACTGTTGTGATGAACACCTATGAGAATGGTGGACTGAATTTTCTCGACTTTACTACTTTAAATAATACTTTTAATATCAATTGGATAAAACAATTCCTAAGAAGACTCACTTCTATCTAGAATTTTATTCCTCATCATGTCTTCTCTAATTTTGGTGACCTAACTTCATGTTTTTTTGCAATTATAATATTGACAAAATTCCAGTGAAACTTTCTGCTTTTCATCGGCAGGTTTTCTTGTCATGGTCCTTAATTTATAAACACAAATTTTCTCCACACAGATATTATACATGGAATAATCGGGATATATTGTATAAAAATACTTCTTTGTTTTTAGAATATTGATTCCGAAATGATGTCCTATTGGTGAGCCAACTGGTAAATGCAGAGGGTCTTTTACTCAGTTATAAGGAATTCTTATCACTTTACAAGGTCCCTGTAACACCTGAAGAGTTTGCAATTGTTTTAGATGCCATTCCCTCAGGTGTTGCTCTGTTATTCAGGAATGTGTCAAGACCTGACCCTCAGAGCCTACCTTCTTTTGACCCTGTTGACTCATCAGTAGGAAAGATTTGTTTCCCTTTTGGTCCATTCAACAACAGAGCGATACAAACCTTGTTTCAGCAGGATGTTGTATCTATTTATGTCATGCCTTATTGGAATGGATTTATTGATAATATCTGTTGGAAAAAAGTTTGGATGTTGCCACACACACTTGTTAACAAAATTAAGGAAGTTTCCTTTAAAATGATTCATAAATATTATCCTGCCAGCCACTATATGAAGAAGTTTAAGGAAAACCTTTTGTGACGCAACACTGTTTCTGGGTGGTCATCTTTTTTGGCATTGTATTCATGTAAGAAAACTGTGGCAAGACATCAGTAGATTTATAATTGAACACATTTATGAAGATTTTACACTATTGTGGAGAGATGTACTGCTTGGATTCTTTACATACGATAGAAATAAGCTGAAACATTTTTATGTAATTCATTTCATTATTCTTTTGGCCAAATTTCATATACACAAATGTAAATTTACAAACAAATAAACACATTTTCTTACCCTACAAAAATAAATGGAACTGTATTTTAAATACTCTACTAACAAAAAAGCTTTTAGAATTGTAACTTTATGTATGTCCCTTAAGGTCCTTGTGTAATTATGTGATATTGTACCCCCTAGCTCGATTGTCCATTGTATATAATCTATATATACCTGTGTTCCCTCATGTACTTTCTGTATGGATTTGTTGTTAATAATTTTAAAAAATAGGGAGGAAGGAATGATTTTTAAATGGACTTCCCTTGCCCGGAAATTCGTCACTTGTTCATCCCGCGATTGTCTTTTCAGCCACCAGTAGCTTGTGGGTTCCTTAAATGCAATAGTCAATTATGATTGTGTGTCTACTTACATTAAATATAATTATTAATATATGCCTACTGTATGATAGCTAGCAAATTAATTATCAAAATAATGTTAGCCTGCCTACCTGGAACTTCTGAAGGATGTTTTATTTCTACAATTCCCAAAAGCTAACCGAACAAAAACATAATTACCGTCATGTGCATTAGTAGCACAATTTCTAACTTATTTACATTTGTTTTTTACTCGTACGTGTATGTTGACTCTATATTGACGTTGAGGTTTTATGTTTTGGCGGATGTACAATCATCGCGAATTGAATTACTGTGCGTTTCAAGCCCAGTAGTGAACGTAATTGTACACTCTCAAACTCCATTAAAAACAAGGGCTTGCGTTGCAAACTTCCCTTGCTTGGCTAATCATTTGGACCGACGACCAAAATGGCTGCGGGGATTCCCCCAAGGGCATAAGGCGAGGGTAAGTGGACGAGAGTGTGTCTTCTATGAGTTTGAAACGCAGCCAAAGTAGACTATAGAATGACGTGTTGCATCGTCACGTCCGAGTGTACCTTAAATGTCCCTTTCCAAAGTGAGGAAGAGGGATGATAAGAGAGGTAACGACCTTGGTGGAAATCTTGATGTTGACCTTAAAAACAACCAACCTAAAGCTATTAATGTATATAGTAAGCTAATGTATCTAGTTAGCACTCATGTTACCCATAGCTGGTTATCTAGTTTTATAGTTTGGTAATTTATTCCAGAAGTAGTATTAGCCACTCTAGCATGGTGGTGGAAAAGTGTTTTTATTAAGAATTTGCAAATTTGTCATTTTTTGGGGGGGAGTGCCAATTTGATCGGTTTAATTAAGGGAGAAACTGACGCCTTTGCAGCTTAATTGGAGGATGTTTTATGAACGAGCCAAACATCAGGAATAATGCCCTCTGGTGGACATTTAGGCTGGGCTATAAAAAAAACTGTTATTGAAAAAAGCTATTTCTCCAGCAAGAAGGTTGCAAGGCCTATCTGGGATTGGTTTGAGTGGGGAGGGGAAAACTGAAAATGTGCTGTTATTGGCAGAGAGGTTTGGAACTCTTTTATTGGTTTATTAACTCATTTACCGCATGATGATGTCACCATGGAAGGCTAAAACTCCCTTCTACTTAAACAGGCTGACATTTCCGTCTGTCTTCAAACATCTCTTACACTAAAAGGGCATTATCATAATATTCACAATTTCACAGTATTATTCCAACCTAATAAAGAAAAACCCTTGAATGAGTAGGTGTGACCAAACTTTTGACTGGTACTGTATGTGTGTGTATATATACATACACACAAACCTACTCATTCAAGGGTTTTATATTTGTACTATTTTCTACATTGTAGAATAATAGTGATGACATCAACACTATGAAATAACACATGGAATCATGTAGTAACTAAAAAAGTTTTAAACATGTTTTAGTTTCTTCAAAGTAGCCACCATTTGTCTTAATGACAGCTTTTCACACTCTTGGCATTCTCAAGCATCATTATGTTGTCATCCAGAGTCACATTTTATTTTCCAAGCTATAGCACACAATATTTAGCGTATAGCAGGTTTTCAAAGGACCAAAGAGTTTGGTCTGACTTGTATTTACATTTTTGGCATGGAAAAAACATTGTTATGCTGGTACCGTCACAGCCCTTACTGCTCACGTCCTCGCTCCTCACCTTCTCAAAACCCATTGGAAAAGGTCAGAGGGGAGGAACCTTTGGCTTTCTCCTCCAATGGGTTTTGAGAAGGTGCCGAGGAGAATGCAGTTCAGATTCTCCCACAGTCTTCACTCTCAATGACTCACAGCTAACACCCACTAAACTGTATACCCAACCAATAAATTTGATTTTCAGCTAGTTGCGTTGGCTAAACAAACAGGCCAGGGTCTCTTATACAATCATTTTGTCATTAGTGTTACAACTAGGGTTTCTCAAAAGCTGAATATTAGGCCTTGGAAATCGTGATCCTTTCCTCTTGAGATCACAGCGGTTTGGATGTGCAAGATCAAAGACAGAAAGACGCTAGCTGACCAGAACAGTTCCAACAGAACAGAATGAGATGAACTTGAAGACCTATGCAGTGGAGGCTGCTGAGGGGAGGATGGCTCACAATAATGGCTGGAATAGAGTGGTATCAAACACATAAACACATGATTTATCACTCCATTCTGTGCTCTGATTCCCTGCAGCAGCATTCTTGCCTCAAAACACCCAGTCATTGTTTCTACTGTATCTAACAACATAATAAAGATGAATGAGAAATTGTTCACGATTTGATACCTAAACTTTTCCAGGTAGCCTATAATTCCAGGTATTTCTTATAGGATGTAGAGAGAGTAACACTACGGACTTATTCTGAGTCAGTCAGTGTTGTAGTGAATGAGATGCATGACGTTGATGGGGAAGTGCCCATGTGGTTAGTTGTAATATGTTAGGGTGGTGGTGTTTCCAGCCAGGCTTCACTCACGAGACCACTGCACTCACTTCTACTTTGGCCTGGTCAGGTGACTAATCAAGTCATGGTGGTTACTAATGTGCGGCAGACAAAGCATATGTCTTGCTCAGAGACTGTTTGGGTTCAAGTAAAGGGCAAGGACAGTTGACTCCAGAATGACTTCAATTGTTTCTCTGTCCTGTCATCGAGAGTGTAGTCTATGATTTAGGGTTGGTTAAAAAGACACCATTCGCATTGCTCTTTTAAAGGCCCAGTGCATTCAAAAATGTGATATTTCTGTGTTTTATATTTCCACACGGCGGTTGGAATAATATTGTGAAAATTATGAAAATGCCCTTTTTTAGTGTAAGAGCTGTTTGAAAGACCACCTGAAATGTCAGCCTGTATTGGTGGGATGGAGTTTTGGTTAATAGACCAATAAGACTTCCAAACCTCTTGTACTTGTTATTGGTTACTCACTGTGTGTGTATTCCTCATGTCACTATTTCTAGATTTTATTTTTTATCTTTAATTCTGCATTGTTGGAAAAGGACCCGTAAGTAAAAATGTTACTGTTAGGCTACACCTGTTGTTTAAGATGCATGTGACAAATACAAAGTTGATTTGCCAATAACAGCTATTTTTCAGTTTTCCCCTCCCCACTTAGACCACTCCCAGTCAGTCCGAGCACAATTCTTGCTTGAGAAATTGCTAAAAAGCTATTAAAAAAGAATAATAATTCAATCACAAGAATTGTTACCCAGAAATGATGTAATGCGTTAAAAATGTCTGCATTGGACCTTTAAATTCCCTCTGCCTCCCTGCACCTATTCTTCTCATAAGACAGGGTTCTTAGGCGATAGACTTTTATTTAACCAGCTAGGCCAGTTGAGAACAAGTTCTGAGAACAAGTTCTCATTTACAACTGTGGCCTGGCCAAGATAAAGCAAAGCGACAAAACAACACAGAGTTACACATAGGATAAACAAAATTACAGTCAATAACACAATAGAACAATCAATATAGAGTGTGTGCAAATGGAGTAAGGAGGTCAAGCAATAAATAGGACATAGTAGCGAAGTAATTACAATTTAGCAAATTAGCACTGAAGTGCAGATGATGGTGATGTGCAAGTAGAAATACTGTTGTGCAAAAGAGCAAAAATGTAAATTAAAACGATATGGGGATGAGGTAGGTAGTTGGGTGGGCTATTTACAGATGGGCTGTGTACAGCTGCAGCAATCGGTAAGCTGCTCAGATAGCTGATGCTTAAAGTTAGTGAGGGAGATATGTATCCAACTTCATCGATTTTTGCAATTAGTTCCAGTCATTGGCAGCAGAGAACTGGAAGGAAAGGTGGCCAAAGTGGGTGTTGGCTTTAGGGATGACCAGTGAGATATACCTGCTGGAGGGCGCGCTACGGGTGGGTGTTGTTATGGTGACCAGTGAGCTGAGATAAGGCGGAGCTTTACCTAGCAAAGACTTATAGATGACCTGGAGCCAGTGGGTCTGGCGACGAATATGTAGCGAGGGCCAGTCGATGAGAGCATACAGGTCGCGGCGGTGGGTGGTATATGGGGCTTTAGTGACAAACGGACAAATTGTCTCCTTTAAAATCTGAAACTTGTCTGCATTCCAAACATATTTCCTCTAGAGGTTGTGACCCCTTACAAGCCTTAGAAATGAATAAATTAACATTATTTTGAAAGGATTTCTGTCAAAAAAATTTTACATAAGGGAGGCACTTGTGCAAATACCACTAAACTTTTAGCAGGTGAGCAGTTTTTTTTACAACAGGAATTGTGCAAAATATGGGGTGTGTTCCAGAGTGCGCTCCAGGTCATTCGTAAATTCTGAGCGTTGTCAGATTGTCTGTTAGTAAATTCAGAGTGTTTCGCTCTCACAGCGTTCAGAGCACACTGGACGCTCTGGCCGAGTTCGCTAGCTACTTGCAGACACAAATGAGAGAACACCTCACTCTGACCATTTTACTCACCCTAGCAGAGCTGGTTATCTAGACCGTTGGTGACCTAACTGCTGCTGGCAACAATTGAATAACTTTTTTTTGCAGACGTTGAATCGGTCTTATTCATCGGGTGTTGGGCATTCGTAAATTCATCATTTATTTCGCACTCTGGCACATTCAGGCGAGTGCTGTCAAATCTGAGTAGATAGCCAGTGTGAATTTACAAACACAACCCAGCCACGACAATTAGGTTTATGTCTCTGGTATACCATTTTAGTTAGGCCTTGTATACAGGTGGCAATTCCAGAGGACATGTTAGAATTAGGAACACTTTGACCTAGCTTTTCCATGTTTATTCCATGTCAGCTCAGCTTGTTCCATGTCAGCTCAGCTTGTACAATCACTCAAAAGTGATCAATGGTCTTTTCTCTTCTTGTTCAGTCTGGGCATTTTAGTGAAGACATGATTCCTACAGTTGGATTCAACATGAGGAAGATCACAAAAGGCAACGTTAACATCAAGGTAGGTCTTCAGTCACTACAGTATGTAGGCTACTGTAATGTTTCACAGTGGCAATCTATACCTACTGCATGATTGAAAAAATGTGTGACCTCTGCTTTTCCAGATCTGGGATATAGGAGGGCAGCCGAGGTTCAGGAGCATGTGGGAACGTTACTGTCGGGGAGTTAACGCAATTGTGTGAGTATCTGAGTTTGTCCATTTGTCAGTCTGCATGGGTACAATTTATATTCGGGAAGAGTACAGGACTGTTGATTGTTCGGTTTGTCTTAAGAGACACGTTCAGTGAATACCAGTCAATGGTCGAACATTGAGTTGGGTATGTTTTGAGCACGTCCAATTCTTTAAAGTATACATAACATTATTTTTTATGCGTTTGTCAACTTGTGCCATGTCTTTTAAATATTTGATTCCTTTAGATACATGGTGGATGCAGCTGACCGTGAGAAGGTAGAGGCTTCCAGGAATGAGCTGCACAATTTGTTAGACAAGCCTCAGTTGCAAGGAATTCCTGTAAGTAAGCCTACACTTCTGAAACTGCTGAATTGAATTAATTCATGTAAATGACAGTTTCTTAATATGATCAGCAAGCATTTCTGCCACATGAGCTAAACTGTGGTTTGGCTTTTTAGATTTTGGTTCTTGGCAACAAAAGAGATATCCCCAGTGCTCTAGACGAGAAGCAGCTCATTGAAAACATGTGAGTATGAAGAGAAAAGATGAGGTGTTTCCTAGTAGTAAACCCACAGAAGTAATCACACAACATCTGATGCATCTTAGCTGAGGTAGTGTGAATCAACTCTACACCCCCTTTTTTAAAAGTTGAGTATACTCATTCTAACTAAATGACGGAGGAGGACTCCCTCTCTTATTGTGCCTTGATTGATTTGTATTGCCAACACATGTATACACACTGTACATACATTTTAAAAAGTGATGGGGATTTCACAAAGTCAGACTTATTTCCATTGTGGTCCCCCCCCCTCCCCGATTTGAAAAGTCTGGAGATGGATATTGAACATTGCCATTGAGTACAAGCTGAGCCTTTCTATATTCTGATCATGTGCTTCTCATAATATTTCAGGTTTAACAGGGTACTTATGAAATGGTGATGGCATCACTGATGTCACAATTGTTTCTTCTACAAACTTTTAAACAACAGCTTTTCAGTTTCCTTCCATGCTGTGTCCTTGGCTGTGCTTATCCACTTCAAGATGGATACACTAATATAGTAGCAGTACAAAGACATTCATCACACACAATTACTTTTTAAAAGATGCACTATGCAGAAATCATTCCACCATTTCCTGGTTTCTACAATTCTAATAATTTGCCATAATTTCAGTTTGTGACAAAACAAGCAGTCCATTGTGTAGAGTCATTGTACAAAAAGTAAACTTAAAAAAACGGAAAGCATTAAAATAGTGCACATAGAACAGATCTACCGCTTTGACTCACTTTCAATGAGAATGAAAGATCTATAACTGACATTTCTATGTGAATTTGGTCAGGTCCCCAAGAAGTTAGATATTGTAGTCACATTTTCTATTTTTTTTTTCTTATGACCATAACTACCTTGGAAGATTAGTTACCATTATTGAAGTACTTTGCTGGAGTTTAACACTGCTATCCTTTTAATCTCACATCAGCAAAGACCTAATGGTTTTATTTTAGAAGAGAAGTTATGATTTGTGACTTTCTAGGCATGCCTTTTTTATAAGCTTTGTTTTCCTTTTTCATAGAGAAACATTGCATTATTCTGTCACTTGTACCAAATACAGTACAGTATGAAGATGGGCAGAAACGGCTTCTCCCGTAGAAATCCCTGATCACGCTTGTAGGTGACGTTGGCTAGCTAAGCTCATGCACAGAAACACGTCATCGGGTTTGAAGGTTGTCTTGTGCCAAACTGCACATTTACAGGCCATCAAATCAAAAGCACTCCTTTAACTACAATTACCATAATCCATTGCACGCCTTCTTGTCTGGTCTGTGTTCCTTTTATGCCTGCTACGTTAGGAGAGAGGGAGAAAGAGAGAGCAGTTGCTGCGCTAGGTATCTTTACCTGAAAGTACATAATCTAAGTGATAGTTGGTATTCAGAAGTAAGCGCTATTTACTTTGAAGAACTACCAAAATACTAATTTTGTCAGACAGCATAGGCAGCAGCTCTATAGAGATGACTTGGAATTAAGTAATAAAATAAAACAAATGTAATATACACAACTGAAATATTTTATTAAAGTATAGTAATGTGAATTAATGGTTATTAAGTGATAAGCAGTAATGGGCAGTCACTAACCATCACTTTTATGGATTGTTTTATGGCATTCAACCCACATAATCACAAACCGTGATTTTTTTAAATAATCTAATCAAAACCGAACCGATCTCAAAAGCACTAGTCGCTCAGCACTAACTAATTAAGTCATTGGCTCGAATGTTGTGCCTTTACATTTCGAGAAAATGAACTAAGAATGTTTCACTTCTCAAACCCCAGCCTGGTCTGCTTCGCAAGATTTCCCAGAAGTCTTGTGATGTTGCACCTCTGGGTTTAGAAACTCCTTGCTAGTACTCTACTGCTTTTAGAAATGATACAGGTTTTCAAAAGGAAACAGCTCCCTCTGTTGGCCAGTTAATATTAACACCAACATCACAGTTGATGGCAGGTTATCAGTTTTCTTTACCGCTTTCTTTCTACAGGAACTTGGCAGCCATTCAAGACAGAGAGATTTGCTGCTACTCCATTTCCTGCAAAGAGAGAGACAACATAGGTGAGTAAGATGGTGATGGTGGAATGGTTTGCTTGTCTGAGTGGAAGGCTGGAGGAGAGGAAACAAATTAATAATAACATGGTGCACCCAAAGTGGCTACATATATACACTTGTGTATTCCGAATCATACTTACCCACCACTGTAGGCGTCTCGTGTTTCACCTGCTGTCTCTCCTGTCTCACACTGACCCCCATGCGTCTCCTGCCTTCCAGATATCACACTGCAGTGGCTCATCCAACAATCAAAATCTGTGAGAAGCTGAAAGTACAGGAACTCTGTCCTCCCAGCTCCATCTTCCATGTTACCCTCATGCCACACCCTGTTCGCGCTCTGTTCACACATGTACAGTGTTCCCTCCAACTCCGATGCTGCACTGTGCCCCCTGCCCGTTCCTCCCTGTTGTTCTAATTCTATCCAATGATTCTCCCCCACAAACCCCCATACCTCTGCACTACTAAAAGATGGTAGCCCCTGGTCAATGCCAAATACCACATCCCATGAGTCACAGAATGGGCATTATACCTCTGCCATGAGGTGCTACTTCAGTCTCTTGAACGGAGAGAGGTTTAGTCTGTCAGCCTTTTTCATTCTATGGGCTGAACGACAGGTGTTTCCCACACCTGTAAGTCCAACTGTTTATAACACTAGTGTAGCGATCCTACACCCTCAGGATGGGTTGTTTAGCCACTGACTGGGGCCTCATCATTATACATGTTCTCCAGACAGTCCTGTGTGAAGCTATAGGGAAAATAAGACATACACTACATGACCAAAAGTATGTGGACACCTGCTCGTCAAACATTCATTCCAAAATCATGGGCATTAATATGGAGTTGGTCCCTCCTAGGCCTGGCTCACAGTCAGCTGTCCTATTCATCAAAAAAGGTGTTTGATGGGGTTGAGGTCAGGGCTCTGTGCAAGCCAGTCAAGTTCTTCCACGCCGATCTCGACAAACCATTTCTGTATGGACCTCACTTTGTGCACGGGGGCATTGTCATGCTAAAACAGGGAAGGGCATTCCCAAAACTGTTGCAACAAAGTTGGAAGCACAGAATTATCTAGAATGTCATTGTATGTTGTAGTGTTAAGATTTCCCTTCACTGGAACTAAGGGGCCTAGCTTGAACCTTGAAAAACAACACCAGACCATTAGTCCTCCTCCAAACTTTACAGTTGGCATTATGCATTTGGGCAGGTAGCGCTTTCCTGGCATCCGCAAAAACCCAGATTTGTCCGTCGGACTGCCAGATGATGAAGCGTGATTAATCACTCCAGAGAAGGCGTTTCCACTGCTTCATTGTCCAATAGCGGCGAGCTTTACACCACTCCAGCTGACGCTTGGCATTGTGCATGGTGATCTTAGGCTTGTGTGCAGCTGCTCGACCATGGGAAACCCATTTCATGAAGCTCCTGACGAACAGTTATTGTGCCGATGTTGCTTCCAGAGGCAGTTTGGAACTCGGTAGTGAGTGATGCAACTGAGTACAGACGGCAGTCCCGTTCTGTGCGCTTGTGTGGCTTACCACTGAGCCGTTGTTGCGCAAAGAAGTTTCCACTTCACAATAACAGCACTTACAGTTGACCAGGGGAGAAATTTGACGAACTGACTTGTTGGAAAGATGGCATCCTATGATGGTGCCATGTTTAAAGTGACTGAGCTCTTCAGTACGTGCCATTCCACTGCCAATGTTTGTCTATGGAGATTGCATGTCAGTGTGCTTTATTTTATACACCCGTCAGCAGCGGGTGTGGCTGAAATAAACAAATCCACTCATTTGAAGGGGTGTCCACATACGCTTGTATATATATAGTGTATGTTAATATGTCACTGGGAAAGTAAATGGACTTTCTGGTTTCCAATCTTGTCTCTGTCATGTTCTACTGTGAGATTAACTGCTTTATGGCCTTTGCCTTTTTTTTGGCAAATCAAATTTTTTAGCAATGAATTATGTAAATAGTTCAGTAGCTAGGTATGTACAAATATCAAGCTGTTAAGATTTTTACTTATGTGAGCGCATATGGATATTTTATATTAATGTACTGATGGTCAAGATAGTGGGTTGGTTGTGTGGTTATCAGCCTTGTTTGTAATTTGCCTCAGTGAAGTGATGTCTACTGCGGTCAATGAGCTGAGAGAGAGTGGCAGAATTCAAAGTGCCTTGTGCAATATCTCATCTCTGAAGCAAACAGCATGCAAAGTGTGCCTTCCTGAGCAAAGAGAAAACACCACTCCTATATATTCAAGAAATCGAAAGGCATTCTTGTTAATTTAGACATTGTACTGTTATCGTTGTTCACCCTCAGTTGCAATATTTTCGGTGGCGCATTTTTGAAATATATATTTATGGTGTCATTACTTTTTATGTTATCTGGGTGGATAAAAAACATAAACTATGCTTAAAGATGAACTTTGTCATTAAAATTAAGGACAACATTTGACTACACTCATTGGACTAATACTTGTATCAATAATCATAGCCTACTACCAATAGTCTCGAACTATGATTTTAACTCGAAAACATCAGATTCGCAAACAAATATCGGAAAGTGAAAAAAATAAGATTTTCATACCTCCAGATTGGTTTTGACATGGGTATTTTCTGACTCTTCACCTGTCTGAGCCTCTCCTTTTTAATGCTTGTGGGTGTTTTCTATTGGTGCAAAGGTGATATTGCTTGACACACGGCAAGACTGACATGCATGGTAGCCAATTGCTGAAACGCGCCTGCCCCCTCTTTCTTGAAGACATACCTGGAGCTCCAATCACACCTTAAAACCGGGAACATTTCAAAGTCATAATTATAAACCCCGCCTGTTTCTTTCATGTTTTAAAATTAGATTTTAACCGTAACCACACTGCTAATCTTATGCCTAACCTTCAATTAACATAACATATCTTAACAAACTCATGAATTGTTACCATATAGACATTTTACATTGTGGCAACCGATGGGCTGGGTTTGTTGAGAAAGTGTGGCGCGCAATCAACGTTTTCAGACAATTTAGCCTAGGTGGCTTTGAAGCAATACACGGAAGACAATTCAGCCATTTATTCATCAAAGATTGTCGATTTGAACTATGTATTTTAAGACCGATCCAGAACAAAGATGCAATGGAAGTCGATACTGGTTGGTTTCGTACTCAGACTGACTTTCAAGTAGTCTACTATAGCTAGCGTTTGGACTGGGACCTAGCTGGGGGTTCAACTTCCCCCTAAATTTAAATGGAGAAGCACAAAGCAGGACCTCTTGTGCCAAACTTGGTGAAGAAGATTCACCTAAGAAGAAGTCTTACCTTAGCCTCTTTGAAGGGAACAGAGATGACAGGAGATATAGCTCCTTCCCGGATACACTCAAGTTAAAGATGAAAGTTATGGCATGTTCTACTTTGGATAGACAACTACATGAAATATGCCTTTCCCGAAGATGAGCTCAATTCCATTGACTGTCAAGGGAGAGGTCCTGACGTTCTCAACCCGTGAGTATAGGCCTAGAACCAATCTGTCAACCCGTGAGTATAGGCCTAGAACCAATCTGTCAACCCGTGAGTATAGGCCTAGAACCAATCTGGTAACCCGTGAGTATAGGCCTAGAACCAATCTGTCAACCCGTGAGTATAGGCCTAGAACCAATCTGGTAACCCGTGAGTATAGGCCTAGAACCAATCTGTCAACCCGTGAGTATAGGCCTAGAACCAATCTGGTAACCCGTGAGTATAGGCCTAGAACCAATCTGGTAACCCGTGAGTATAGGCCTAGAACCAATCTGGTAACCCGTGAGTATAGGCCTAGAACCAATCTGGTAACCCGTGAGTATAGGCCTAGAACCAATCTGTCAACCCGTGAGTATAGGCCTAGAACCAATCTGGTAACCCGTGAGTATAGGCCTAGAACCAATCTGGTAACCCGTGAGTATAGGCCTAGAACCAATCTGGTAACCCGTGAGTATAGGCCTAGAACCAATCTGGTAACCCGTGAGTATAGGCCTAGAACCAATCTGTCAACCCGTGAGTATAGGCCTAGAACCAATCTGGAAACCCGTGAGTATAGGCCTAGAACCAATCTGGTAACCCGTGAGTATAGGCCTAGAACCAATCTGGTAACCCGTGAGTATAGGCCTAGAACCAATCTGGTAACCCGTGAGTAACCCATTTCCGGAGACCTTCTCCCTTACCTCACCTCGCTCATCAACTCATCCCTGACCGCTGGCTACGTCCCTCCCGTCTTCAAGAGAGCGAGAGTTGCACCCCTTCTGAAAAAACCTACACTCGATCCCTCCGATGTCAACAACTACAGACCAGTATCCCTTCTCTCTTTTCTCTCCAAAACTCTTGAGCGTGCCGTCCTTGGCCAGCTCTACCGCTATCTCTCTCAGAATGACCTTCTTGATCCAAATCAGTCAGGTTTCAAGACTAGTCATTCAACTGAGACTGCTCTTCTCTGTATCACGGAGGCGCTCCGCACTGCTAAAGCTAACTCTCTCTCCTCTGCTCTCATCCTTCTAGACCTATCGGCTGCCTTCGATACTGTGAACCATCAGATCCTCCTCTCCACCCTCTCCGAGTTGGGCATCTCCGGCGCGGCCCACGCTTGGATTGCGTCCTACCTGACAGGTCGCTCCTACCAGGTGGCATGGCGAGAATCTCCTCACCACGCGCTCTCACCACTGGTGTCCCCCAGGGCTCTGTTCTAGGCCCTCTCTTATTCTCGCTATACACCAAGTCACTTGGCTCTGTCATAACCTCACATGGTCTCTCCTATCATTGCTATGCAGACGACACACAATTAATCTTCTCCTTTCCCCCTTCTGATGACCAGGTGGCGAATCGCATCTCTGCATGTCTGGCAGAAATATCAGTGTGGATGACGGATCACCACCTCAAGCTGAACCTCAGCAAGACGGAGCTCCTCTTCCTCCCGGGGAAGGACTGCCCGTTCCATGGTCTCGCCATCACGGTTGACAACTCCATTGTGTCCTCCTCCCAGAGCGCTAAGAACCTTGGCGTGATCCTGGACAACACCCTGTCGTTCTCAACTAACATCAAGGCGGTGTCCCGTTCCTGTAGGTTCATGCTCTACAACATCCGCAGAGTACGACCCTGCCTCACACAGGAAGCGGCGCAGGTCCTAATCCAGGCACTTGTCATCTCCCGTCTTGATTACTGCAACTCGCTGTTGGCTGGGCTCCCTGCCTGTGCCATTAAACCCCTACAACTCATCCAGAACGCCGCAGCCCGTCTGGTGTTCAACCTTCCCAAGTTCTCTCACGTCACCCCGCTCCTCCGCTCTCTCCACTGGCTTCCAGTTGAAGCTCGCATCCGCTACAAGACCATGGTGCTTGCCTACGGAGCTGTGAGGGGAACGGCACCTCAGTACCTCCAGGCTCTGATCAGGCCCTACACCCAAACAAGGGCACTGCGTTCATCCACCTCTGGCCTGCTCGCCTCCCTACCACTGAGGAAGTACAGTTCCCGCTCAGCCCAGTCAAAACTGTTCGCTGCTCTGGCCCCCCAATGGTGGAACAAACTCCCTCACGACGCCAGGACAGCGGAGTCAATCACCACCTTCCGGAGACACCTGAAACCCCACCTCTTCAAGGAATACCTAGGATAGGGTAAGTAATCCTTCTCACCCCCCCTAAAAAGATTTAGATGCACTATTGTAAGTGGCTGTTCCACTGGATGTCATAAGGTGTATGCACCAATTTGTAAGTCGCTCTGGATAAGAGCGTCTGCTAAATGACTTAAATGTAAATGTAAATGTATAGGCCTAGAACCAATCTGTCAACCCGTGAGTATAGGCCTAGAACCAATCTGGTAACCCGTGAGTATAGGCCTAGAACCAATCTGTCAACCCGTGAGTATAGGCCTAGAACCAATCTGTCAACCCGTGAGTATAGGCCTAGAACCAATCTGTCAACCCGTGAGTATAGGCCTAGAACCAATCTGGTAACCCGTGAGTATAGGCCTAGAACCAATCTGTCAACCCGTGAGTATAGGGTTGACAGATTGAACCACCAATCTGGTAACCTGTGAGTATAGGCCTAGAACCAATCTGTCAACCCGTGAGTATAGGCCTAGAACCAATCTGGTAACCCGTGAGTATAGGCCTAGAACCAATTTGTCAACCCCTGAGTATAGGCCTAGAACCAATCTGGTAACACGTGGAATTGATTATTCGGTTGGTAGACTGCCCTGTCCAACTAGCTGAAGTGTGTGTCCAGTGTCCATTCATTATTTACATTGTGACGGATGATGTTAACTGTGCGGTTATTGTAATTTGCACCTGTCTGTCATGCAGGACTTGTTATCAAATCTGGTTACGGTGATGTAACTAGCTAACCAAATACAGTTACTGTAAGGCTGGTATTCTATTTGTTTGTCTGCTCTATCTACTTTGAGCGACATTCTTTTGAATCTGATAACAAAAGGCACAAAGAAAATGCACAGCTGGATGAAACGTAATTTCTCTCAAGTTGAAACAGGGTCAATCCATTTAACTTGCTCAGCTTGTGATCACGTTGAATGTGGTCCCACAATTCCCACCATGGTGTTTGCATTATTGCCTACATGTGCATACCCTCAATTATTGTCAAGCCTCGTTTTTACATGTTTGACCTGAAACAACAGTAGTGAAACATCAATGATGTCTTGGGAAACTATTCATTGACACCCTCGACACACTACTGGTAAGCAGCTTCATTTTCTATTCCTGTTTCATTTGTGTCAGCTTTTAGGATGATGGTATTCAAACGGTTTAGGAAGTTTTTCAATGATCCTGGTAATGTTTCTCGCTCCAGGTGCTGGCGAATGTGTCAGAGTTCCATAGAGCTGTGAAGTTGGTGATAGACACGGTATCTTTCGACACTGTGCAAGTGTTTGAGGCTAACATCAGGTGTAAATGTAATATCCGTATTGACTAGAACTTTTTTTGTTAGCTCAGGTTCAAGTTCCAGATGTAAAGATGTAGCAAACAGCTTTACAACCACGGTGGAGTTGCAGCTCACATTTCAGTAAACCACAAGTACCATTTCGTAATCTTTCCAAGCTGCAAAGAAAACAAAAAATTGCAGGTGCTGTGGTGGTGGAGGGAGGGAGGGAGGGGTGTTTATATTGTTTAAAGTAGGGTAATGGTAGCTCTAATCTAGTGGTAGGAGCAGAGTTCAATGCATCTATCTCTGAATCCTAGCTACCTTAATGTTTAAACAAGGACTGCCTTCTAACTTCTCTTGATGGTTGTCTCATTCGTTCATTATTTGTCCCTCCAGGATCCTGGGTAGTCTGATCTCTGCTCACATCCTCCTGACTGACCCCAAGCATCCCTTCGGTGACGTGGACATGGACGACAATGTGTGTGTATATATAACGAGCACAACTATGCCGTACTGAAATAACTGTAATGTTCTTCAGTGACTGATTACCCTGTCACTTCATTTCCTCAGGTGAACCTGAAGAGTGGTGTCTCTCCAGACAGCATCAATGAGACTTGCACATCTGGGGCTGGCTCCCTGATGGTGGAGTTTGGCATTCTGAGCCGTCTGATTGGAGACTCCACTTTTGAGTGGGTGGCAAGACTGGCTGTCCGAGCCCTGTGGAACCTGAGGAGCAACGAGACAGGCTTGCTAGGCGAGTAGAGATCATCTTTGTAGTTTGTATGTAGATGTTTGCTCATGTGTAGCTGCATCTTTCTCTCTTGTTGTATCGCACATGGTTACCTCTTCTCTTCAACTCTCAGGGAACGTTCAAACGGGACAGTGGGTTGGCATGCAAAGTGGCCTGGGAGCAGGGATGGACTCGTTCTACGAGTACCTGCTTAAGTCTTACATCCTGTTTGGAGAGAGAGAGGACTAGCGGATGTTCCAAGCTTCTTATCAGAGCATCCAGAACCACCTGAGAATGGGGTCAGTCCTGTGCTTGAATTGACTTGATGAGGGTGTGTTTGTGTGGATACATAGTGTTCTAATGGTTGTGTGTTGAATGATTGGCCATATTTGAGGTTATATTAGTAATGTGGCGGCATGTTGTTTAGTGTTGATCTACATTCTGTAAAGTGTGTGTGTGTGTGTGTGTGTGTGTGTGTGTGTGTGTGTGTGTGTGTGTGTGTGTGTGTGTGTGTGTGTGTGTGTGTGTGTGTGTGTGTGTGTGTGTGTGTGTGGATGTTGACCTGCAGGAGGGAGTCATGTAATGAAGGGGACCCTCCACTCTACGTCAATGTGAACATGTTCAACGGCCAGATCATGAACACCTGGATCGACTCCCTGCAAGCCTTCTTCCCTGGCCTCCTGGTAGACACCTCTCTCTCTCTGGGAATGGGGAGCAGTACAAACCCTGCATATGTCCTCAACCTACAATGTCCCAATAAATGTTGTTCAGTAGAATACCTTGGTGTATGTTCAACCTGACAGCGTTACTACTGTTTATGATGTTTTCCCCGTGTCTGTGCCCTGACCCTGTGTCTGTGCCCTGACCCTGTGTCTGTGCCCTGACCCTGTGTCTGTGCCCTGACCCTGTGTCTGTGCTCTGACCCCGTGTCTGTGCTCTGACCCCGTGCCTGACCACCTCAGGTGTTGAATGGTGGTGTTGAGGAGGCCATTTGCATGCATGCCTTCTACTACGCCATCTGGAAGCGCTTCGGGGCCCTGCCGGAGAGGTACAACTGGCAGCTACAGGCGCCTGACGTGCTCTTCTACCCCCTGAGGCCAGAACTGGTGGAGTCCACCTATCTCCTCTACCAGGTACCAGTGCTGCACATGCATTGGAGACAACATTTGATACAGAATGTTTGTTAGTTTTATTTGTTTTGAGCTGCTTTGAGTTGTGCTATTTCATTTCCCCTCACAGGCAACCAAACATCCTTTATATTTGCACGTAGGACTGGACATCCTTGAGAGCCTGGAAAAAAATGCCAAAGTCTGGTATAAGTCGGGTTGTTGAAAAACACTTTTACTTTTAGAGAGGAAGTCTGTTTCTACCGTTCCCTAAACTGATGTGTGGATAAGACAGGTGTGGGTATGCCACTCTTCACCACAAGTCCAAAGAGGATCGCATGGAGAGCTTTTTTCTCAGCGAGACCTGCAAATACCTTTACCTGGTATGTACTTTACTGACTTTATTGTCCCCATGGGGAAATTGTTGCAGTATCATATG
The DNA here is from genome assembly GCF_023373465.1 of Oncorhynchus keta. Classification (NCBI taxonomy): domain Eukaryota; kingdom Metazoa; phylum Chordata; class Actinopteri; order Salmoniformes; family Salmonidae; genus Oncorhynchus; species Oncorhynchus keta. The sequence goes on along the minus strand of NC_068430.1, from coordinate 16,017,225 downwards.
CATGTTTAAAGTGCCAATTAAATATAGTAGAAAACAAATTGACAATACAACATTCATATCAGTTACATGCCAATAAAAATAAACTAGCCTTCTGGCCTTACTGGATCAATAGGAACATTAGCCTGAGCTGTTTAGTACTTGTACTGTCTGAAAATACCTTTACATGGTATGTACCTGCACTGTATGTTGGTCAGAAACTGGAACAGGCTTTTCTGAGCTAATAGAACCTGTCATTCTAGTTAATCCTGGGACATTCTCCTTCCAGCTGTTTGATGATGACAACCCCTTGCACAAATCAGAGAACAAGTACATCTTCACCACAGAGGGCCATGTGGTACCTATTGATGCGCGCTTCCGGGAGAAGCAGTGGAATTACCTGTTCCCCTGTGAGGAGAGAGTGGTGACAGACCAGGAGACCTCCAATGGGTCATTTTCTATCAACAATATCAATGTAATGACCTCTGATATATATTACCCTGACACTGCCTGCATTATCAAATACTGCAGCTTAAAATATACAGTAATGAATGACGAACATTTATTTCTGCTAAATAAGCACAAACATATTTGAAATATTCGGAGTTAGGTCATCTATCAACAACTTATGTTTAATTTTTCATACAAATCATCATCTCCTCTGCTTCCTTTCTTCAGTGTGACCGGGTCTCTGAAGAGCCCAGGTACTCCCTGCCTTTGAAGAGTGTGTACATGAGACAGATCGATCACATGGTGGGACTGTTCTGAGGAGAGATCACTGCTGTGTCTGTGTCCTCAGTTTGTAGACTCACTAACTCAGGCACAGCTTGTTGTGTGAAGAGGACAGAGGGGTCTCACCTCACCCTGCTCTACCGCTCTGCTGCTCGGGACCAAGGTGGACAATACTCACTAGGACTTTAAAAAAAATAGCATTTCAATTTTTTTTGCGGTATTGTTTTGTAATATGCATCAGTTTATTTTGTAAAGGACAATCTTTTTTTTTTTCAGTAAAAGGTTTGCTGGATTCCTGTTCCACAGCATTTTAAATGTGACTCATTGGGTGTTGTTTGTTGTCATTATAACTGGGATGTTTTGGTTGAGGAAGGAATGAAGCAGTGATGAGGGCTTTACTGTTCGAGCTTTGGTTTGGGTGTGTAGCTAGGTGTTCTGAACCGCCAATCTGTGAAGTGTTATTGGGTTGAGGGAACAGTGCCATCCAGATACCTGTTTAATGTCCACAGCATCATTTTAAGTGCATTACGCAAACACATAGATATACAGGCTGACTAGTGCCTCACTAGGATTGTCACAGTTATGTTTTCAACTCAGCTTCTGAGGCATCCTGTTATCTTTTTAAATTCAGTGTTATTCAGATATCTGAGGTGAATGTGTGATATGCATTTCTGACTGTCATGCAATTGATCTTACAATAGGCAGGTGGATGTATATGTATGTCATTTTATGTGCAATGACAGTGAGATTTACAGTCACATGAACCATAGTGCCTCTGTATTAATAAGCAGCCAAAAACACTTACTCGACACGTATTAATACAGACTTGACTTGGTACCTTATTTATACAGACTTGGTATTAATGCAGACGTGACCCCTTATTAATGCAGACGTGACCCCTTATTAATGCAGACGTGACACCTTATTAATACAGACGTGACCCCTTATTAATGCAGACGTGACCCCTTATTAAAGCAGACGTGACACCTTCTTAGTGCAGACGTGACCTCTTATTAGTGCAGACGTGACCCCTTATTAGTGCAGACGTGACCCCTTATTAATGCAGACGTGACACCTTATTAGTGCAGACGTGACCCCTTATTAGTGCAGACGTGACCCCTTATTAATGCAGACGTGACCCATTATTAATGCAGACGTGACACCTTATTAGTGCAGACGTGACCCCTTATTAGTGCAGACGTGACCCCTTATTAATGCAGACGTGACCCCTTATTAATGCAGACGTGACACCTTATTAGTGCAGACGTGACCCCTTATTAGTGCAGACGTGACCCATTATTAATGCAGACGTGACCCATTATTAATGCAGACGTGACCCATTATTAATGCAGACGTGACCCCTTATTAATGCAGACGTGACCCCTTATTAATGCAGACGTGACCCATTATTAATGCAGACGTGACCCCTTATTAATGCAGACGTGACCCCTTATTAATGCAGACGTGACCCATTATTAATGCAGACGTGACCCATTATTAATGCAGACGTGACCCATTATTAATGCAGACGTGACCCCTTATTAATGCAGACGTGACCCCTTATTAGTGCAGACGTGACCCCTTATTAGTGCAGACGTGACCCCTTATTAGTGCAGACGTGACCCATTATTAATGCAGATGTGACCCATTATTAATGCAGACGTGACCCATTATTAATGCAGACGTGACCCCTTATTAGTGCAGACGTGACCCATTATTAATGCAGATGTGACCCATTATTAATGCAGACGTGACCCCTTATTAATGCAGACGTGACCCATTATTAATGCAGACGTGACACCTTATTAATGCAGACGTGACCCCTTATTAATGCAGACGTGACACCTTATTAATGCAGACGTGACCCCTTATTAATGCAGACGTGACCCCTTATTAATGCAGACGTGACCCCTTATTAATGCAGACGTGACACCTTATTAATGCAGACGTGACCCCTTATTAGTGCAGACGTGACACCTTATTAATGCAGACGTGACCCCTTATTAATGCAGACGTGACCCATTATTAATGCAGACGTGACCCCTTATTAATGCAGACGTGACCCCTTATTAATGCAGACGTGACACCTTATTAATGCAGACGTGACCCCTTATTAATGCAGACGTGACCCATTATTAATGCAGACGTGACCCCTTATTAATGCAGACGTGACCCATTATTAATGCAGACGTGACCCATTATTAATGCAGACGTGACCCATTATTAATGCAGACGTGACCCATTATTAATGCAGACGTGACCCATTATTAATGCAGACGTGACACCTTATTAATGCAGACGTGACCCATTATTAATGCAGACGTGACACCTTATTAATGCAGACGTGACCCCTTATTAATGCAGACGTGACCCCTTATTAATGCAGACGTGACCCATTATTAATGCAGACGTGACCCATTATTAATGCAGACGTGACCCCTTATTAATGCAGACGTGACCCATTATTAATGCAGACGTGACACCTTATTAATGCAGACGTGACACCTTATTAATGCAGACGTGACCCCTTATTAATGCAGACGTGACCCATTATTAATGCAGACGTGACCCATTATTAATGCAGACGTGACACCTTATTAATGCAGACGTGACCCCTTATTAATGCAGACGTGACCCATTATTAATGCAGACGTGACCCATTATTAATGCAGACGTGACCCCTTATTAGTGCAGACGTGACCCATTATTAATGCAGACGTGACCCCTTATTAATGCAGACGTGACCCCTTATTAATGCAGACGTGACCCCTTATTAATGCAGACGTGACCCATTATTAATGCAGACGTGACCCATTATTAATGCAGACGTGACCCCTTATTAGTGCAGACGTGACCCATTATTAATGCAGACGTGACCCATTATTAATGCAGACGTGACCCTTATTAATGCAGACGTGACCCATTATTAGTGCAGACGTGACCCCTTATTAATGCAGACGTGACCCATTATTAGTGCAGACGTGACCCCTTATTAATGCAGACGTGACCCCTTATTAGTGCAGACGTGACACCTTATTAGTGCAGACGTGACACCTTATTAATGCAGACGTGACACCTTATTAGTGCAGACGTGACCCATTATTAATGCAGATGTGACCCATTATTAATGCAGATGTGACCCATTATTAATGCAGATGTGACCCATTATTAATGCAGATGTGACCCATTATTAATGCAGATGTGACCCATTATTAATGCAGATGTGACCCATTATTAGTGCAGATGTGACCCATTATTAATGCAGATGTGACCCATTATTAATGCAGATGTGACCCATTATTAGTGCAGACGTGACCCATTATTAATGCAGACGTGACCCATTATTAATGCAGACGTGACCCATTATTAATGCAGACGTGACCCATTATTAATGCAGACGTGACCCATTATTAATGCAGACGTGACACCTTATTAATGCAGACGTGACCCATTATTAATGCAGACGTGACACCTTATTAATGCAGACGTGACCCATTATTAATGCAGACGTGACCCCTTATTAATGCAGACGTGACCCCTTATTAATGCAGACGTGACCCCTTATTAATGCAGACGTGACCCCTTATTAATGCAGACGTGACACCTTATTAATGCAGACGTGACCCATTATTAATGCAGACGTGACACCTTATTAATGCAGACGTGACCCATTATTAATGCAGACGTGACCCCTTATTAATGCAGACGTGACCCATTATTAATGCAGACGTGACCCATTATTAATGCAGACGTGACCCATTATTAATGCAGACGTGACCCCTTATTAGTGCAGACGTGACCCATTATTAATGCAGACGTGACCCATTATTAATGCAGACGTGACCCCTTATTAATGCAGACGTGACCCATTATTAATGCAGACGTGACACCTTATTAATGCAGACGTGACCCCTTATTAATGCAGACGTGACACCTTATTAATGCAGACGTGACCCCTTATTAATGCAGACGTGACCCCTTATTAATGCAGACGTGACCCCTTATTAATGCAGACGTGACCCCTTATTAATGCAGACGTGACCCCTTATTAATGCAGACGTGACACCTTATTAATGCAGACGTGACCCCTTATTAGTGCAGACGTGACACCTTATTAATGCAGACGTGACCCCTTATTAATGCAGACGTGACCCATTATTAATGCAGACGTGACCCCTTATTAATGCAGACGTGACCCCTTATTAATGCAGACGTGACACCTTATTAATGCAGACGTGACCCCTTATTAATGCAGACGTGACCCATTATTAATGCAGACGTGACCCCTTATTAATGCAGACGTGACCCATTATTAATGCAGACGTGACCCATTATTAATGCAGACGTGACCCCTTATTAATGCAGACGTGACCCATTATTAATGCAGACGTGACCCATTATTAATGCAGACGTGACACCTTATTAATGCAGACGTGACCCATTATTAATGCAGACGTGACACCTTATTAATGCAGACGTGACCCCTTATTAATGCAGACGTGACCCCTTATTAATGCAGACGTGACCCATTATTAATGCAGACGTGACCCATTATTAATGCAGACGTGACCCCTTATTAATGCAGACGTGACCCATTATTAATGCAGACGTGACACCTTATTAATGCAGACGTGACACCTTATTAATGCAGACGTGACCCCTTATTAATGCAGACGTGACCCATTATTAATGCAGACGTGACCCATTATTAATGCAGACGTGACACCTTATTAATGCAGACGTGACACCTTATTAATGCAGACGTGACCCCTTATTAATGCAGACGTGACCCATTATTAATGCAGACGTGACCCCTTATTAATGCAGACGTGACCCATTATTAATGCAGACGTGACCCATTATTAATGCAGACGTGACCCATTATTAATGCAGACGTGACCCATTATTAATGCAGACGTGACCCATTATTAATGCAGACGTGACACCTTATTAATGCAGACGTGACCCATTATTAATGCAGACGTGACACCTTATTAATGCAGACGTGACCCCTTATTAATGCAGACGTGACCCCTTATTAATGCAGACGTGACCCATTATTAATGCAGACGTGACCCATTATTAATGCAGACGTGACCCATTATTAATGCAGACGTGACCCATTATTAATGCAGACGTGACCCATTATTAATGCAGACGTGACCCCTTATTAGTGCAGACGTGACCCATTATTAATGCAGACGTGACCCATTATTAATGCAGACGTGACCCCTTATTAATGCAGACGTGACCCATTATTAATGCAGACGTGACACCTTATTAATGCAGACGTGACCCCTTATTAATGCAGACGTGACACCTTATTAATGCAGACGTGACCCCTTATTAATGCAGACGTGACCCCTTATTAATGCAGACGTGACCCCTTATTAATGCAGACGTGACCCCTTATTAGTGCAGACGTGACCCCTTATTAATGCAGACGTGACACCTTATTAATGCAGACGTGACCCCTTATTAGTGCAGACGTGACACCTTATTAATGCAGACGTGACCCCTTATTAATGCAGACGTGACCCATTATTAATGCAGACGTGACCCCTTATTAATGCAGACGTGACCCCTTATTAATGCAGACGTGACACCTTATTAATGCAGACGTGACCCCTTATTAATGCAGACGTGACCCATTATTAATGCAGACGTGACCCCTTATTAATGCAGACGTGACCCATTATTAATGCAGACGTGACCCATTATTAATGCAGACGTGACCCCTTATTAATGCAGACGTGACCCATTATTAATGCAGACGTGACCCATTATTAATGCAGACGTGACACCTTATTAATGCAGACGTGACCCATTATTAATGCAGACGTGACACCTTATTAATGCAGACGTGACCCCTTATTAATGCAGACGTGACCCCTTATTAATGCAGACGTGACCCATTATTAATGCAGACGTGACCCATTATTAATGCAGACGTGACCCCTTATTAATGCAGACGTGACCCATTATTAATGCAGACGTGACACCTTATTAATGCAGACGTGACACCTTATTAATGCAGACGTGACCCCTTATTAATGCAGACGTGACCCATTATTAATGCAGACGTGACCCATTATTAATGCAGACGTGACACCTTATTAATGCAGACGTGACACCTTATTAATGCAGACGTGACCCCTTATTAATGCAGACGTGACCCATTATTAATGCAGACGTGACCCCTTATTAATGCAGACGTGACCCATTATTAATGCAGACGTGACCCATTATTAATGCAGACGTGACCCATTATTAATGCAGACGTGACCCATTATTAATGCAGACGTGACCCATTATTAATGCAGACGTGACACCTTATTAATGCAGACGTGACCCATTATTAATGCAGACGTGACACCTTATTAATGCAGACGTGACCCCTTATTAATGCAGACGTGACCCCTTATTAATGCAGACGTGACCCATTATTAATGCAGACGTGACCCATTATTAATGCAGACGTGACCCCTTATTAATGCAGACGTGACCCATTATTAATGCAGACGTGACACCTTATTAATGCAGACGTGACACCTTATTAATGCAGACGTGACCCCTTATTAATGCAGACGTGACCCATTATTAATGCAGACGTGACCCATTATTAATGCAGACGTGACACCTTATTAATGCAGACGTGACCCCTTATTAATGCAGACGTGACCCATTATTAATGCAGACGTGACCCATTATTAATGCAGACGTGACCCCTTATTAGTGCAGACGTGACCCATTATTAATGCAGACGTGACCCCTTATTAATGCAGACGTGACCCCTTATTAATGCAGACGTGACCCCTTATTAATGCAGACGTGACCCATTATTAATGCAGACGTGACCCATTATTAATGCAGACGTGACCCCTTATTAGTGCAGACGTGACCCATTATTAATGCAGACGTGACCCATTATTAATGCAGACGTGACCCCTTATTAATGCAGACGTGACCCATTATTAGTGCAGACGTGACCCCTTATTAATGCAGACGTGACCCATTATTAGTGCAGACGTGACCCCTTATTAATGCAGACGTGACCCCTTATTAGTGCAGACGTGACACCTTATTAGTGCAGACGTGACACCTTATTAATGCAGACGTGACACCTTATTAGTGCAGACGTGACCCATTATTAATGCAGATGTGACCCATTATTAATGCAGATGTGACCCATTATTAATGCAGATGTGACCCATTATTAATGCAGATGTGACCCATTATTAATGCAGATGTGACCCATTATTAATGCAGATGTGACCCATTATTAGTGCAGATGTGACCCATTATTAATGCAGATGTGACCCATTATTAATGCAGATGTGACCCATTATTAATGCAGATGTGACCCATTATTAATGCAGACGTGACCCATTATTAATGCAGACGTGACCCATTATTAATGCAGACGTGACCCATTATTAATGCAGACGTGACCCATTATTAATGCAGACGTGACACCTTATTAATGCAGACGTGACCCATTATTAATGCAGACGTGACACCTTATTAATGCAGACGTGACCCATTATTAATGCAGACGTGACCCCTTATTAATGCAGACGTGACCCCTTATTAATGCAGACGCGTGACCCCTTATTAATGCAGACGTGACCCCTTATTAATGCAGACGTGACACCTTATTAATGCAGACGTGACCCATTATTAATGCAGACGTGACACCTTATTAATGCAGACGTGACCCATTATTAATGCAGACGTGACCCCTTATTAATGCAGACGTGACCCATTATTAATGCAGACGTGACCCATTATTAATGCAGACGTGACCCATTATTAATGCAGACGTGACCCCTTATTAGTGCAGACGTGACCCATTATTAATGCAGACGTGACCCATTATTAATGCAGACGTGACCCTTATTAATGCAGACGTGACCCATTATTAATGCAGACGTGACACCTTATTAATGCAGACGTGACCCCTTATTAATGCAGACGTGACACCTTATTAATGCAGACGTGACCCCTTATTAATGCAGACGTGACCCCTTATTAATGCAGACGTGACCCTTATTAATGCAGACGTGACCCCTTATTAGTGCAGACGTGACCCCTTATTAATGCAGACGTGACCCCTTATTAATGCAGACGTGACCCCTTATTAGTGCAGACGTGACACCTTATTAATGCAGACGTGACCCCTTATTAATGCAGACGTGACCCCTTATTAATGCAGACGTGACCCCTTATTAATGCAGACGTGACCCCTTATTAATGCAGACGTGACCCCTTATTAATGCAGACGTGACCCCTTATTAATGCAGACGTGACCCATTATTAATGCAGACGTGACCCCTTATTAATGCAGACGTGACCCATTATTAATGCAGACGTGACCCATTATTAATGCAGACGTGACACCTTATTAATGCAGACGTGACCCATTATTAATGCAGACGTGACCCATTATTAATGCAGACGTGACCCCTTATTAATGCAGACGTGACCCATTATTAATGCAGACGTGACACCTTATTAATGCAGACGTGACCCCTTATTAATGCAGACGTGACCCCTTATTAATGCAGACGTGACCCATTATTAATGCAGACGTGACCCATTATTAATGCAGACGTGACCCCTTATTAATGCAGACGTGACCCATTATTAATGCAGACGTGACACCTTATTAATGCAGACGTGACACCTTATTAATGCAGACGTGACCCCTTATTAATGCAGACGTGACCCATTATTAATGCAGACGTGACCCATTATTAATGCAGACGTGACACCTTATTAATGCAGACGTGACACCTTATTAATGCAGACGTGACCCCTTATTAATGCAGACGTGACCCATTATTAATGCAGACGTGACCCATTATTAATGCAGACGTGACCCCTTATTAATGCAGACGTGACCCATTATTAATGCAGACGTGACCCATTATTAATGCAGACGTGACCCCTTATTAATGCAGACGTGACCCCTTATTAATGCAGACGTGACCCATTATTAATGCAGACGTGACCCCTTATTAGTGCAGACGTGACCCATTATTAATGCAGACGTGACCCATTATTAATGCAGACGTGACCCCTTATTAATGCAGACGTGACCCCTTATTAATGCAGACGTGACCCATTATTAGTGCAGACGTGACCCCTTATTAATGCAGACGTGACCCATTATTAGTGCAGACGTGACCCATTATTAGTGCAGACGTGACCCCTTATTAATGCAGACGTGACCCCTTATTAGTGCAGACGTGACACCTTATTAGTGCAGACGTGACACCTTATTAATGCAGACGTGACACCTTATTAGTGCAGACGTGACCCATTATTAATGCAGACGTGACCCATTATTAATGCAGATGTGACCCATTATTAATGCAGATGTGACCCATTATTAATGCAGATGTGACCCATTATTAATGCAGATGTGACCCATTATTAGTGCAGATGTGACCCATTATTAATGCAGATGTGACCCATTATTAATGCAGATGTGACCCATTATTAATGCAGACGTGACCCATTATTATTAATGCAGACGTGACCCATTATTAATGCAGACAGACGTGACCCATTATTAATGCAGACGTGACCCATTATTAATGCAGACGTGACACCTTATTAATGCAGACGTGACCCCTTATTAGTGCAGACGTGACCCCTTTATTAGTGCAGACGTGACCCATTATTAATGCAGATGTGACCCATTATTAATGCAGACGTGACACCTTATTAGTGCAGACGTGACCCCTTATTAGTGCAGACGTGACACCTTATTAATGCAGACGTGACCCCTTATTAATGCAGACGTGACACCTTATTAATGCAGATGTGACCCATTATTAATGCAGACGTGACACCTTATTAGTGCAGACGTGACCCATTATTAATGCAGACGTGACACCTTATTAGTGCAGACGTGACCCCTTATTAATGCAGACGTGACCCATTATTAATGCAGACGTGACACCTTATTAGTGCAGACGTGACCCCTTATTAATGCAGACGTGACACCTTATTAATGCAGATGTGACCCATTATTAATGCAGACGTGACACCTTATTAATGCAGACGTGACCCATTATTAATGCAGACGTGACCCCTTATTAATGCAGACGTGACCCATTATTAATGCAGACGTGACCCCTTATTAATGCAGACGTGACCCCTTATTAGTGCAGACGTGACCCATTATTAATGCAGACGTGACCCATTATTAGTGCAGACGTGACCCATTATTAATGCAGACGTGACCCCTTATTAGTGCAGACGTGACCCCTTATTAATGCAGACGTGACCCCTTATTAGTGCAGACGTGACCCATTATTAATGCAGACGTGACCCCTTATTAATGCAGACGTGACCCCTTATTAATGCAGACGTGACCCATTATTAATGCAGACGTGACCCCTTATTAGTGCAGACGTGACCCCTTATTAGTGCAGACGTGACCCATTATTAATGCAGATGTGACCCATTATTAATGCAGACGTGACACCTTATTAGTGCAGACGTGACCCCTTATTAGTGCAGACGTGACACCTTATTAATGCAGACGTGACCCCTTATTAATGCAGACGTGACACCTTATTAATGCAGATGTGACCCATTATTAATGCAGACGTGACACCTTATTAGTGCAGACGTGACCCATTATTAATGCAGACGTGACACCTTATTAGTGCAGACGTGACACCTTATTAGTGCAGACGTGACCCCTTATTAATGCAGACGTGACCCATTATTAATGCAGACGTGACACCTTATTAGTGCAGACGTGACCCATTATTAATGCAGACGTGACCCATTATTAATGCAGACGTGACACCTTATTAGTGCAGACGTGACACCTTATTAGTGCAGACGTGACCCATTATTAATGCAGACGTGACACCTTATTAGTGCAGACGTGACCCCTTATTAGTGCAGACGTGACCCCTTATTAGTGCAGATGTGACCCATTATTAATGCAGACGTGACACCTTATTAGTGCAGACGTGACCCCTTATTAATGCAGACGTGACCCATTATTAATGCAGACGTGACACCTTATTAGTGCAGACGTGACCCATTATTAATGCAGACGTGACCCATTATTAATGCAGACGTGACACCTTATTAGTGCAGACGTGACACCTTATTAGTGCAGACGTGACCCCTTATTAGTGCAGACGTGACACCTTATTAGTGCAGACGTGACCCCTTATTAGTGCAGACGTGACCCCTTATTAGTGCAGACGTGACCCCTTATTAGTGCAGACGTGACCCCTTATTAGTGCAGACGTGACCCCTTATTAGTGCAGACGTGACCCCTTATTAATGCAGACGTGACACCTTATTAATGCAGACGTGACCCATTATTAATGCAGACGTGACACCTTATTAGTGCAGACGTGACCCATTATTAATGCAGACGTGACCCATTATTAATGCAGACGTGATCCATTATTAATGCAGACGTGACCCATTATTAATGCAGACGTGACACCTTATTAATGCAGACGTGACCCATTATTAATGCAGACGTGACCCCTTATTAATGCAGACGTGACCCATTATTAATGCAGACGTGACCCATTATTAATGCAGACGTGACCCCTTATTAATGCAGACGTGACCCATTATTAATGCAGACGTGACCCCTTATTAATGCAGACGTGACACCTTATTAATGCAGACGTGACCCCTTATTAATGCAGACGTGACCCCTTATTAATGCAGACGTGACCCATTATTAATGCAGACGTGACCCCTTATTAATGCAGACGTGACCCATTATTAATGCAGACGTGACCCATTATTAATGCAGACGTGACACCTTATTAATGCAGACGTGACACCTTATTAATGCAGACGTGACCCCTTATTAATGCAGACGTGACCCATTATTAATGCAGACGTGACCCATTATTAATGCAGACGTGACACCTTATTAATGCAGACGTGACCCCTTATTAATGCAGACGTGACCCCTTATTAATGCAGACGTGACCCATTATTAATGCAGACGTGACCCATTATTAATGCAGACGTGACCCATTATTAATGCAGACGTGACCCCTTATTAATGCAGACGTGACCCATTATTAATGCAGACGTGACCCCTTATTAATGCAGACGTGACACCTTATTAATGCAGACGTGACACCTTATTAATGCAGACGTGACCCATTATTAATGCAGACGTGACCCATTATTAATGCAGACGTGACCCATTATTAATGCAGACGTGACCCATTATTAATGCAGACGTGACACCTTATTAATGCAGACGTGACCCATTATTAATGCAGACGTGACCCATTATTAATGCAGACGTGACACCTTATTAATGCAGACGTGACACCTTATTAATGCAGACGTGACACCTTATTAATGCAGACGTGACACCTTATTAATGCAGACGTGACACCTTATTAATGCAGACGTGACCCATTATTAATGCAGACGTGACCCATTATTAATGCAGACGTGACCCATTATTAATGCAGACGTGACCCATTATTAATGCAGACGTGACCCATTATTAATGCAGACGTGACCCATTATTAATGCAGACGTGACCCATTATTAATGCAGACGTGACCCATTATTAATGCAGACGTGACCCATTATTAATGCAGACGTGACCCATTATTAATGCAGACGTGACCCATTATTAATGCAGACGTGACCCATTATTAATGCAGACGTGACCCATTATTAATGCAGACGTGACCCATTATTAATGCAGACGTGACCCATTATTAATGCAGACGTGACCCATTATTAATGCAGACGTGACCCATTATTAATGCAGACGTGACCCATTATTAATGCAGACGTGACCCATTATTAATGCAGACGTGACCCCTTATTAATGCAGACGTGACCCATTATTAATGCAGACGTGACCCATTGTTAATGCAGACGTGACCCATTGTTAATGCAGACGTGACCCCTTATTAATGCAGACGTGACCCATTATTAATGCAGACGTGACCCATTATTAATGCAGACGTGACCCATTATTAATGCAGACGTGACCCATTATTAATGCAGACGTGACCCCTTATTAATGCAGACGTGACCCATTATTAATGCAGACGTGACCCATTATTAATGCAGACGTGACCCATTATTAGTGCAGACGTGACCCCTTATTAGTGCAGACGTGACCCCTTATTAGTGCAGACGTGACCCCTTATTAGTGCAGACGTGACCCCTTATTAGTGCAGACGTGACCCCTTATTAATGCAGACGTGACCCCTTATTAATGCAGACGTGACCCCTTATTAATGCAGACGTGACACCTTATTAATGCAGACGTGACACCTTATTAATGCAGACGTGACACCTTATTAGTGCAGACGTGACCCCTTATTAGTGCAGACGTGACACCTTATTAAAGCAGACGTGACCCATTATTAATGCAGACGTGACACCTTATTAATGCAGACGTGACACCTTATTAATGCAGACGTGACACCTTATTAGTGCAGACGTGACCCCTTATTAGTGCAGACGTGACACCTTATTAGTGCAGACGTGACCCCTTATTAGTGCAGACGTGACACCTTATTAATGCAGACGTGACCCCTTATTAGTGCAGACGTGACACCTTATTAATGCAGACGTGACACCTTATTAGTGCAGACGTGACACCTTATTAATGCAGACGTGACACCTTATTAATGCAGACGTGACCCCTTATTAATGCAGACGTGACACCTTATTAATGCAGACGTGACACCTTATTAATGCAGACGTGACACCTTATTAGTGCAGACGTGACACCTTATTAATGCAGACGTGACACCTTATTAATGCAGACGTGACCCCTTATTAATGCAGACGTGACCCCTTATTAATGCAGACGTGACACCTTATTAATGCAGACGTGACACCTTATTAATGCAGACGTGACACCTTATTAGTGCAGACGTGACCCCTTATTAGTGCAGACGTGACACCTTATTAAAGCAGACGTGACACCTTATTAATGCAGACGTGACACCTTATTAATGCAGACGTGACACCTTATTAATGCAGACGTGACACCTTATTAATGCAGACGTGACACCTTATTAAAGCAGACGTGACCCCTTATTAGTGCAGACGTGACCCCTTATTAGTGCAGACGTGACCCCTTATTAGTGCAGACGTGACACCTTATTAGTGCAGACGTGACACCTTATTAGTGCAGACGTGACTTAACATTAAAGCCGAGATGGTTGTGATAAAGTGAAATAAGTTAATAACTTCCATTCTGTGTCCGGTATAGAAGGTGGAAGTCATTCCTCTTTAGTACAATATCATTGACACTTCCTGTGGGTTTAAACAAAGCCATAAAGTGTGTAATGTTTAATGTTGTGTAAGAGTATAATGTCTCTATTGAACAATTCTGAATTTCAATTCCAAGTATTCATATTCAAGGAAGGGCTATTCATGCGGCTGGCTATACACCGGTTGTGCTGCTTTGTTTGTTCATGTTAATTTGGCTGTATATCCAAAGAGTTATTACACAGCAGTACAGTATGTGTATGTGGATGACCTTGTGCAACCTTCCCTTGACTTAATGGTGCTAACAGATTTGTCAAGTACCAGTATGTGGGGAGGAACATATTTTTTGTGATTGACATCTTGTTTTGCCTCTGTCTTGTGAGTTCTCAATTTTTTGTCTTAGATAATCTAATAGGGACTTAACTTTCTTCTCTCAGGTCATCTTGAGTTTTAACTAAGTGGGCTTTTGACCTCTACAATACTGTTCAGACAATGCTGTAACAATGTTTTTCTCTTAATGTCAGAAAAATCTATACAAATATTGTATGTGAAATAAATGCCAAGTACAGAACTTGACGATACTGAGAGGAATTTATTAGTTTTCTACAGAAGCTTTAATAACTCAACATCTGATTCACATTTCACAGTAACATCCTTTGTCATTTCTGTACAGAATGTGTGGCCCAAAGACCTACAAGGCATTCAAATTGGTTTGTGACCAAGCAACAAACTTAAAAATACTGCATTTTTACTACAGTTGCTCATAAGTTAGAGATCTAGATACAAGTTACCCTTACCTTTGCAATTCTTTGATGTTTGACATATAAAAATGAACTGGTCCGATTTCATGTGACATTGGTCCTCTCCAGTAGCTTGAGGTCTTTCATACTGTGCCCACTATACTTAACAGCTCAATCTTTGTTCTAGTATGCCTTATCTACACTTAAAACCCATTTTTGCTAATGAATGGGTTTTATAACTTATTATAACACAAGTTGAAGTGCGTGTGCAGGTGGAGGCCATCTAGTTTCCGTCTCGTTTCCATCTCTTTTGGCTGTATATGCCAGTTACTGGAGCGTAGAGATGATACATTGCCTTACACCTATTCACATTTACTGTCTTGGAGAAGCAGCACTTTCTGCTGACCGAAGGGTCGATGATTCAACTACAGTTCCTAAGAAAGTATGACAGCTTGATTATGATCGACTTATAACATATGTACAGGATAGATCATCTGACATTTACACCTCTCTTAGGGCTCATCAAGGTCTCAAATTAACTGAATTGTCTTTGGTTATGATACTGCGTTGGACTGTGTGAATTCATGTCTGTGTATGTGTGTGTAGTAATCTATTGAAGAATGGCAGCTCGTAGGGACAGTTTCTCATCTTGGTCCTGTCTTGAGGAGATTGTTGCCCGCAGTTTGAAAGGGGGAGGAGATAGGAGTTAGGCCTGTAACAGAGGAGTGTTTAGAGGAGATAACAACATGTCTGCCATTGGGTGGGTGACAGAGAAATTATGTGCTGATTCATAGTGAGTTGTGTGTGGCGCCTTTCAGGTAAACTATAGTTTACTATGGGGCTTTGGGATTCAATGGACAGAGGCAGACAGTCTCTCAGTATCCTAGTATAGTCTAGACCAGAAGAGTTCCACTCACCGATATGGCTATACGGCGTGGCTCTTAGAAGAGACCACAGCTTTTTAGGTTTTCTTTGATGATGATGTCAGTTACGGCGTCAAACACAAACTTGACGTTCTCTGTGTCTGTGGCACAGGTCATGTGTGAGTAGACCTCCTTGATATCTCGACGCAAGTTCAGGTCCAGGAACTGGAGTTTGATGTAGTTACCAGCATCCTCATAGGTGTTGGGGCCTACAGGGAATCCAACAACATTTAAGGAAATAATACTTACAATACTGTCAAAAGAGTCAAGAAGAGCTGAAATCAAAGCTGGCTTATGCTATGGACAAACACAATATGCAATAGTTAAGAGCTGAAATCAAAGCTGGCTTATGCTATGGACAAACACAATATGCAATAGTTAAGAGCTGACATTGGTCTAACATCAAAAGAACATTGAGAAAACACTGAGTGTTCCAAGGAGAATAGACCAGTGGCAGATCTGCTGTTGTGAGCCCACCGTCGTAGTCGGGGAAGCACATGCTGAGGTGAGCCTTCTTGATCTTCTCCGTGAACACGTCTTTCTTGTTGAGGAAGAGTACGATGGAGGTGGCTATAAAGTAGCGGTGGTTGCAGATACTGTTGAACAGGTGGAGACTCTCGTGCATTCGGTTCTTCATGAGGAGAGAATCACACAGATGGATAACATGCATGAAACAAGCAATTGAAACTGATTATTCTACAATTAATTTCTCCATGAGATCACAAAGCCGCTACTCTGACCACTACTCTGTCCATACAGTTCCACGGTGACTACCATTGTCTTCCGTCAGATGGCATCATTCTAACGTGACAAGCATCTCCAGGAGCCATCAGTGCAGACGGCCGCCATGCTATCTGACGTGAGACAATGCAGTGACTACCTCAATCTCGTGTCTATGATGCTGATATCTCACCACTTCATCCTACAGTGACTCCTTTAATCTAGTGTCTATGATGATGATATCTCACCACTTCATCCTACAGCGACTCCTTCAATCTAGTGTCTATGATGATGATATCTCACCACTTCATCCGACAGTGACTCCTTCAATCTAGTGTCTATGATGATGATATCTCACCACTTCATCCTACAGCGACTCCTTCAATCTAGTGTCTATGATGATGATATCTCACCACTTCATCCTACAGTGACTCCTTTAATCTAGTGTCTATGATGATGATGATGATATCTCACCACTTCGTCCAACAGCGACTCCTTCAATCTAGTGTCTATGATGATGATGATATCTCACCACTTCGTCCAACAGCGACTCCTTCAATCTAGTGTCTATGATGATGATGATATCTCACCACTTCGTCCAACAGCGACTCCTTCAATCTAGTGTTTATGATGATGATGATGATATCTCACCACTTCGTCCTACAGTGACTCCTTTAATCTAGTGTTTATGATGATGATATCTCACCACTTCGTCCTACAGTGACTCCTTTAATCTAGTGTTTATGATGATGATATCTCACCACTTCATCCTACAGTGACTCCTTTAATCTTGTGTCTATGATGATGATGCTGATATCTCACCACTTCGTCCTACAGTGACTCCTTTAATCTAGTGTTTATGATGATGATATCTCACCACTTCATCCTACAGTGACTCCTTTAATCTAGTGTTTATGATGATGATATCTCACCACTTCATCCTACAGTGACTCCTTTAATCTAGTGTCTATGATGATGATATCTCACCACTTCGTCCAACAGCGACTCCTTCAATCTAGTGTCTATGATGATGATGATGATGATGATATCTCACCACTTCGTCATACAGTGACTCCTTCAATCTAGTGTCTATGATGATGACGATGATGATATCTCACCACTTCGTCCTACAGTGACTCCTTTAATCTAGTGTCTATGATGATGATGATGATAACTCACCACTTCATCCTACAGTGAGTCCTTTAATCTAGTGTCTATGATGATGATATCTCACCACTTCTTCCTACAGTGACTCCTTTAATCTAGTGTTTATGATGATGATATCTCACCACTTCATCCTACAGTGACTCCTTTAATCTAGTGTTTATGATGATGATATCTCACCACTTCATCCTACAGTGACTCCTTTAATCTAGTGTCTATGATGATGATGCTGATATCTCACCACTTCATCCTACAGTGACTCCTTTAATCTAGTGTCTATGATGATGATATCTCACCACTTCATCCTACAGTGACTCCTTTAATCTAGTGTTTATGATGCTGATATCTCACCACTTCATCCTACAGTGACTCCTTTAATCTAGTGTTTATGATGATGATGCTGATATCTCACCACTTCATCCTACAGTGACTCCTTCAATCTTGTGTCTATGATGATGATGCTGATATCTCACCACTTCATCCTACAGTGACTCCTTTAATCTAGTGTCTATGATGATGATGCTGATATCTCACCACTTCATCCTACAGTGACTCCTTCAATCTTGTGTCTATGATGATGATGCTGATATCTCACCACTTCATCCTACAGTGACTCCTTTAATCTAGTGTCTATGATGATGATGCTGATATCTCACCACTTCATCCTACAGTGACTCCTTCAATCTTGTGTCTATGATGATGATGATGATATCTCACCACTTCATCCTACAGTGACTCCTTCAATCTAGTGTTTATGATGATGATGATGATATCTCACCACTTCATCCTACAGTGACTCCTTCAATCTAGTGTTTATGATGATGATATCTCACCACTTCATCCTACAGTGACTCCTTCAATCTAGTGTCTATGATGATGATATCTCACCACTTCATCCTACAGTGACTCCTTCAATCTATAGTGTCTATGATGATGATGATGATATCTCACCACTTCGTCCTACAGCGACTCCTTCAATCTAGTGTCTATGATGATGATGCTGATATCTCACCACTTCATCCTACATTGACTCCTTCAATCTAGTGTTTATGATGCTGATATCTCACCACTTCATCCTACAGTGACTCCTTTAATCTAGTGTCTATGATGATGATGCTGATATCTCACCACTTCATCCTACAGTGACTCCTTCAATCTAGTGTTTATGATGCTGATATCTCACCACTTCGTCCTACAGCGACTCCTTTAATCTAGTGTCTATGATGATGATATCTCACCACTTCGTCATCCTCCACCAGCACCATGTCGTAGGCGCTCAGAGCAGCGATGAAGATAATACAGGTCACTCCCTCAAAACAGTGGATCCATTTCTTCCTCTCTGAGCGCTGGCCGCCCACGTCAAACATCCTGCAGGACAGCGAGAGAGAGACAGATGTCAATGTTGATCGCCAATGTTATTACTATATTATTACAATGGTCAAGTAAGCTCATTAGATTTCTAAAAGATAATTGTTGCTTTTCAATGTTTTTGTGATTCTGATCAATGGGGATTAATGCGGGTATAATTGTCTTGCGTTGTGTTTGTAGCCTCACCTGAAGTTGAGATCTTTTAAGCCGAACTGGGTCTCTATGATACCAGTGGTCTTTACCCTGGATCGCAACATGTCCTGTTCAGTGGGGATATATCCAGGCTGGACCAGCCTCTCCAAGTCATTCAGATAGCTAGGTGGGACACCGAGAGAGAGAGAGTGGTTACTTCCTACTCAGTAGGGGTATATCCAGGCTGGACCAGCCTCTCCAAGTCATTCAGATAGCTAGGTGGGACACCGAGAGAGAGAGTGGTTACTTCCTACTCAGTAGGGGTATATCCAGGCTGGACCAGCCTCTCCAAGTCATTCAGATAGCTAGGTGGGACACCGAGAGAGAGAGTGGTTACTTCCTACTCAGTAGGGGTATATCCAGGCTGGCCCAGCCTCTCCAAGTCATTCAGGAAGCTAGGTGGGACATAGTGAGGTTATATCCTGCTCAGTGAGGATATATCCAGCCTCAGATAGTTAGCTGGGACACGGAGAGAGTGGTTATGAAAAACAACCTACTTTGATCTGGTTCATCAACAGACTAGTAAGAGAGAACAAAGCTCTTAGGTGCTAGTTTCCCAGACACATACCCTGGTGCTGGACTAAAAAGCATTCACAATGGAGATCCTACATTCAAAGAGCGTTTTAGTCCAGGATTTAACTTGATACGTGTCTGGGAAACAAGCCCTTTGTGGATATGATGGTGTGCTGTCATGGGGAAAAGGGAACGGGGATGGGGTTGGTCCAGTCCAGGAGAGTGAACCTACTATCCAGCAGAGTCGTTAAGCTGGTACTCAGAGGCCCTGTCGTAGCATGCCTGGATGCCAGTGTCCTTCCACAGCCGGATGATGATGTCAGACAGCTCCTTGGGCATGGAGCCCTCCTCAATGGTGTCTGCTAGATGCATGAGCTTCCTGGAGTCGTCCTACAAACCAACACACGCAGACACAAGCAAGTACAAAATCATACCTCCACACTTATATTGCGTACTATACCCAGTCTGACAAAGGAACATCATATCCCAAATAATATGATGCCTGGCTTGGTTATGTTATGTAACCATCTGTCGGAATAGTGTCCTATAGAACAACGTTTCCCAAACTTGGTTCTGGGTGCACGGTTTGGGTTTTGCCCTAGCACTACACAGCTGATTCAAATAATCAAAGCATGATAACGAGTTGGATATTTTAGTCAGCTGTGTAGTGCTAGGGCAAAAACCAAAACGTGCTCCAGGATCGAGTTTGGGAACCCTGCAGTCGACAGTCAGTAACTACCTGCTGAGCGGAGTCACCATAGCCAATGTTGAGTTGAGTCATACCCTTTACAATAGCCATGATGGACTGAAGGGTATTGCTGTAGATGATGGTGACAAACTCCATAGACTCCTCAAGAGAGTAACCATCTTGATGGATAATTCTGTTTGAGAAAACAAGATTCCACAAATTAATTTGATTGTTGAGACACTGATCCTTTTATGACATTTAAATTGGTACAATAGAGTTACTAGACTCACTTCATCTGTTTCACGATTGTGCTCTTTCCTGATTCTCCAGCACCTATATGCACAAAAGTGAGGAAAACAGTACACTTATTTAGATCTCAGGTACTGTATATATAAATGACAGCCTGTGGTAGGAGACCATTATCTGGGCATGGCAAGGTCTTGCGAGGGTGTAGATTAGTCTCTATAGAAGTAGGTATCACATTTAAAGCACCAAACATGACCACTTGGCTGCAGTGTTAAACTATCTTAGACCTGGATAACAAAAACACAGGGCAAACAAGGTCACAAAGTGTACTCCCTTATTCTATTTCACTTTTCTTTAACATTCTTCTGCTACTATTCCCACCATTTACTTTCCTGACTTGTTATGGTCCTCCCTGTTAAGTTGGTGTGTACATTGGCCCACAGAGGAGCCACACAAGGGCACCAAGCTCATTACTCCTGTCCTAAACCCCTTCAAAGCTGATGCCAGGAAGAACTTTCTCTATCCCTGACCTATATTGTCACAGAGATGCAGTATGACTCACTTTGCTGCTGCACCCTCTACAGCTGTCATGGTTATTATTCTCTCCTGCTTCCCATCTATATCCATCATGGTTATTATTCTCTCCTGCTTCCCATCTATATCCATCATGGTTACTATTCTCTCCTGCTTCCCAACTATATCCATCATGGTTATTATTCTCTCCTGCTTCCCATCTATATCCATCATGGTTATTATTCTCTCCTGCTTCCCATCTATATCCATCATGGTTATTATTCTCTCCTGCTTCCCATCTATATCCATCATGGTTATTATTCTCTCCTGCTTCCCATCTATATCCATCATGGTTATTATTCTCTCCTGCTTCCCATCTATATCCATCATGGTTATTATTCTCTCCTGCTTCCCATCTATATCCATCATGGTTATTATTCTCTCCTGCTTCCCATCTATATCCATCATGGTTATTATTCTCTCCTGCTTCCCATCTATATCCATCATGGTTATTATTCTCTCCTGCTTCCCATCTATATCCATCATGGTTATTATTCTCTCCTGCTTCCCATCTATATCCATCATGGTTATTATTCTCTCCTGCTTCCCATCTATATCCATCATGGTTATTATTCTCTCCTGCTTCCCATCTATATCCATCATGGTTATTATTCTCTCCTGCTTCCCATCTATATCCATCATGGTTATTATTCTCTCCTGCTTCCCATCTATATCCATCATGGTTATTATTCTCTCCTGCTTCCCATCTATATCCATCATGGTTATTATTCTCTCCTGCTTCCCAACTATATCCATCATGGTTATTATTCTCTCCTGCTTCCCATCTATATCCATCATGGTTATTATTCTCTCCTGCTTCCCATCTATATCCATCATGGTTATTATTCTCTCCTGCTTCCCATCCATATCCATCATGGTTACTATTCTCTCCTGCATCCCATCTATATCCATCATGGTTATTATTCTCTCCTGCATCCCATCCATATCCATCATGGTTATTATTCTCTCCTGCATCCCATCCATATCCATCATGGTTACTATTCTCTCCTGCATCCCATCTATATCCATCATGGTTATTATTCTCTCCTGCTTCCCATCTATATCCATCATGGTTATTATTCTCTCCTGCTTCCCAACTATATCCATCATGGTTATTATTCTCTCCTGCTTCCCAACTATATCCATCATGGTTATTATTCTCTCCTGCTTCCCATCTATATCCATCATGGTTATTATTCTCTCCTGCTTCCCATCTATATCCATCATGTTTATTATTCTCTCCTGCTTCCCATCTATATCCATCATGGTTATTATTCTCTCCTGCTTCCCAACTATATCCATCATGGTTATTATTCTCTCCTGCTTCCCATCTATATCCATCATGGTTATTATTCTCTCCTGCTTCCCATCCATATCCATCATGGTTACTATTCTCTCCTGCTTCCCATCTATATCCATCATGGTTATTATGCTCTCCTGCTTCCCATCTATATCCATCATGGTTATTATTCTCTCCTGCTTCCCATCTATATCCATCATGGTTATTATTCTCTCCTGCTTCCCATCTATATCCATCATGGTTATTATTCTCTCCTGCTTCCCAACTATATCCATCATGGTTATTATTCTCTCCTGCTTCCCAACTATATCCATCATGGTTATTATTCTCTCCTGCTTCCCATCTATATCCATCATGGTTATTATTCTCTCCTGCTTCCCATCTATATCCATCATGGTTATTATTCTCTCCTGCTTCCCATCTATATCCATCATGGTTATTATTCTCTCCTGCTTCCCATCTATATCCATCATGGTTATTATTCTCTCCTGCTTCCCAACTATATCCATCATGGTTATTATTCTCTCCTGCTTCCCATCTATATCCATCATGGTTATTATTCTCTCCTGCTTCCCATCTATATCCATCATGGTTATTATTCTCTCCTGCTTCCCATCTATATCCATCATGGTTATTATTCTCTCCTGCTTCCCATCTATATCCATCATGGTTACTATTCTCTCCTGCATCCCATCTATATCCATCATGGTTATTATTCTCTCCTGCTTCCCATCTATATCCATCATGGTTATTATTCTCTCCTGCTTCCCATCTATATCCATCATGGTTACTATTCTCTCCTGCTGCCCCTCTATATCCATCATGGTTATTATTCTCTCCTGCTGCCCCTCTATATCCATCATGGTTATTATTCTCTCCTGCTCCCCTCTATATCCATCATGGTTACTATTCTCTCCTGCTTCCCATCTATATCCATCATGGTTACTATTCTCTCCTGCTGCCCCTCTATATCCATCATGGTTATTATTCTCTCCTGCTGCCCCTCTATATCCATCATGGTTATTATTCTCTCCTGCTGCCCCTCTATATCCATCATGGTTATTATTCTCTCCTGCTTCCCATCTATATCCATCATGGTTACTATTCTCTCCTGCATCCCATCGATATCCATCATGGTTATTATTCTCTCCTGCTTCCCATCTATATCCATCATGGTTATTATTCTCTCCTGCTTCCCATCTATATCCATCATGGTTATTATTCTCTCCTGCTTCCCATCTATATCCATCATGGTTATTATTCTCTCCTGCTTCCCAACTATATCCATCATGGTTATTATTCTCTCCTGCTTCCCATCTATATCCATCATGGTTATTATTCTCTCCTGCTTCCCATCTATATCCATCATGGTTATTATTCTCTCCTGCTTCCCATCTATATCCATCATGTTTATTATTCTCTCCTGCTTCCCATCTATATCCATCATGGTTATTATTCTCTCCTGCTTCCCAACTATATCCATCATGGTTATTATTCTCTCCTGCTTCCCATCTATATCCATCATGGTTATTATTCTCTCCTGCTTCCCATCTATATCCATCATGGTTATTATTCTCTCCTGCTTCCCATCCATATCCATCATGGTTACTATTCTCTCCTGCTTCCCATCTATATCCATCATGGTTATTATGCTCTCCTGCTTCCCATCTATATCCATCATGGTTATTATTCTCTCCTGCTTCCCATCTATATCCATCATGGTTATTATTCTCTCCTGCTTCCCATCTATATCCATCATGGTTATTATTCTCTCCTGCTTCCCATCTATATCCATCATGGTTATTATTCTCTCCTGCTTCCCAACTATATCCATCATGGTTATTATTCTCTCCTGCTTCCCATCTATATCCATCATGGTTATTATTCTCTCCTGCTTCCCATCTATATCCATCATGGTTATTATTCTCTCCTGCTTCCCATCTATATCCATCATGGTTATTATTCTCTCCTGCTTCCCATCTATATCCATCATGGTTATTATTCTCTCCTGCTTCCCAACTATATCCATCATGGTTATTATTCTCTCCTGCTTCCCATCTATATCCATCATGGTTATTATTCTCTCCTGCTTCCCATCTATATCCATCATGGTTATTATTCTCTCCTGCTTCCCATCTATATCCATCATGGTTACTATTCTCTCCTGCTTCCCATCTATATCCATCATGGTTACTATTCTCTCCTGCATCCCATCTATATCCATCATGGTTATTATTCTCTCCTGCTTCCCATCTATATCCATCATGGTTATTATTCTCTCCTGCTTCCCATCTATATCCATCATGGTTACTATTCTCTCCTGCTGCCCCTCTATATCCATCATGGTTATTATTCTCTCCTGCTGCCCCTCTATATCCATCATGGTTATTATTCTCTCCTGCTCCCCTCTATATCCATCATGGTTACTATTCTCTCCTGCTTCCCATCTATATCCATCATGGTTACTATTCTCTCCTGCTGCCCCTCTATATCCATCATGGTTATTATTCTCTCCTGCTGCCCCTCTATATCCATCATGGTTATTATTCTCTCCTGCTCCCCTCTATATTCATCATGGTTACTATTCTCTCCTGCTTCCCATCTATATCCATCATGGTTACTATTCTCTCCTGCTGCCCCTCTATATCCATCATGGTTATTATTCTCTCCTGCTGCCCCTCTATATCCATCATGGTTATTATTCTCTCCTGCTGCCCCTCTATATCCATCATGGTTATTATTCTCTCCTGCTTCCCATCTATATCCATCATGGTTACTATTCTCTCCTGCATCCCATCGATATCCATCATGGTTACTATTCTCTCCTGCATCCCATCGATATCCATCATGGTTACTATTCTCTCCTGCATCCCATCGATATCCATCATGGTTACTATTTTCTCCTGCATCCCCTCTATATCCATCATGATTATTAGTTGGCCCTGATGCCCCTCTTCAGCCATCATGGTTATTAGTTGACCCTGCTGCCCCTCTATAGCCATCATGGTTATTATTTGACCCTGCTGCACCTCTACAGCCATCATGGTTATTAATTGGCCCTGCTGCCCCTCTACTGCCATCATGGTTATTAATTGACCCTGCTGCCCCTCTATATCCATCATGGTTATTAGTTGACCCTGCTGCCCTTCTACAGCCATCATGGTTATTAGTTGACCCTGCTGCCCCTCTATATCCATCATGGTTATTAGTTGAACCTGCTGCCCCTCTACAGCCATCATGGTTATTAATTGAACCTGCTGCCCCTCTATATCCATCATGGTTATTAATTGAACCTGCTGCCCCTCTACAGCCATCATGGTTATTAGTTGGCCCTGCTGCCCCTCTTCAGCGATCATGGTTATTAGTTGGCCCTGCTGCCCGTCTATAGCCATCATGGTTATTCGTTGGCCCTGCTGCCCCTCTACAGCCATCATGGTTATTAGTTGACCCTGCTGCCCCTCTACAGCCATCATGGTTATGAGTTGACCCTGCTGCACCTCTATAGCCATCATGGTTATTTATTGACCCTGCTGCCCCTCTACAGCCATCATGGTTATTAGTTGACCCTGCAGCCCCTCTACAGCCATCATGGTTATTAGTTGGCCCTGCTGCCCCTCTTCAGCCATCATGGTTATTAGTTGACCCTGCAGCCCCTCTACAACCATCATGGTTATTAGTTGGCCCTGCTGCCCCTCTACAGCCATCATGGTTATTAGTTGACCCTGCTGCCCCTCTACCGCCATCATATTATTAGTTGACCCTGCTTCTCCTCTATAGCCATCATGGATATTAGTTGACCCTGCTGACCCTCTACCGCCATCATATTATTAGTTGACCCTGCTGCCCCTCTATAACCATCATGGTTATTAGTTGGCCCTGCTGCCTTGTATATCAATCGTGGTTATTAGTTGACCCTGCTGCCCCTCTTCAGCCATCATGGTTATTAGTTGACCCTGCTGCCCCTCTATAGCCATCATGGTTATTAGTTGGCCCTGCTGCCCCTCTATAGCCATCATGGTTATTAGTTGACCCTGCTGCCCTTCTACAGCCATCATATTATTAGTTGACCCTGCTGCCCCTCTATAGCCATCATGGTTATTAGTTGACCCTGCTTCCCCTCTATAGCCATCATGGTTATTAGTTGACCCTGCTGCCCCTCTATAGCCATCATGGTTATTAGTTGGCCCTGCTGCCTTGGATATATCAATCGTGGTTATTAGTTGACCCTGCTGCCCCTCTACCGCCATCATATTATTAGTTGACCCTGCTTCCCCTCTATAGCCATCATGGTTATTAGTTGACCCTGCTGCCCCTCTACAGCCATCATGGTTATTAGTTGACCCTGCTGCCCCTCTACAGCCATCATGGTTATTAGTTGACCCTGCAGCCCCTCTACAGCCATCATGGTTATTAGTTGGCCCTGCTGCCCCTCTTCAGCCATCATGGTTATTAGTTGACCCTGCTGCCCCTCTACAGCCATCATGGTTATTAGTTGGCCCTGCTGCCCCTCTTCAGCCATCTTGGTTATTAGTTGACCCTGCTGCCCCTTTACAGTCATCATGGTTTTTAGTTGGCCCTGCTGCCCCTCTTCAGCCATCATGGTTATTAGTTGACCCTGCTGCCCCTCTACAGCCATCATGGTTATTAGTTGACCCTGCTGCCCCTCTATAACCATTATAGTTATTAATTGACCCTGCTGCCCCTCTACAGCCATCATGGTTATTAGTTGGCCCTGCTGTCCCTCTTCATTCATCATGGTTATTAGTTGACCCTGCTGCCCCTCTACCGCCATCAAATTATTAGTTGACCCTGCAACCCCTCTATAGCCATCATGGTTATTAGTTGACCCTGCTGCCCCTCTACAGCCATCATGGTTATTAGTTGGCCCTGCTGCCCCTCTTCAGCCATCATGGTTATTAGTTGACCCTGCTGCCCCTCTATAGCCATCATGGTTATTAGTTGACCCTGCTGCACCTCTATAGCCATCATGGTTATTAATTGACCCTGCTGCCCCTCTACAGCCATCATGGTTATTAGTTGACCCTGCAGCCCCTCTACAGCCATCATGGTTATTAGTTGGCCCTGCTGCCCCTCTATAGCCATCATGGTTATTAGTTGACCCTGCTGCCCCTCTACAGCCATCAAATTATTAGTTGACCCTGCAACCCCTCTATAGCCATCATGGTTATTAGTTGACCCTGCTGCCCCTCTACAGCCATCATGGTTATTAGTTGGCCCTGCTGCCCCTCTTCAGCCATCATGGTTATTAGTTGACCCTGCTGCCCCTCTATAGCCATCATGGTTATTAGTTGACCCTGCTGCACCTCTATAGCCATCATGGTTATTAATTGACCCTGCTGCCCCTCTACAGCCATCATGGTTATTAGTTGACCCTGCAGCCCCTCTACAGCCATCATGGTTATTATTTGGCCCTGCTGCCCCTCTATAGCCATCATGGTTATTAGTTGACCCTGCTGCCCCTCTACAGCCATCATGGTTATTAGTTGACCCTGCTGCCCCTCTATAGCCATCATGGTTATTAGTTGACCCTGCTGCCCCTCTACAGCCATCATGGTTATTAGTTGGCCCTGCTGCCCCTCGTCAGCCATCATGGTTATTAGTTGACCCTGCTGCCCCTCTACAGCCATCATGGTTATTAGTTGACCCTGCTGCCCCTCTACAGCCATCATGGTTATTAGTTGACCCTGCTGCCCCTCTACAGCCATCATGGTTATTATTCTCTCCTGCTGTCCCTCTACAGACATTATGGTTATTAGTTGACCCTGCTGCCCCTCAACAGCCATCATGGTTATTCGTTGGCCCTGCTGCCCCTCTCGACAGCCATCATGGTTATTAGTTGACCCTGCTGCCCCTCAACAGCCATCATGGTTATTAGTTGGCCCTGCTGCCTCTCTCGACAGCCATCATGGTTATTAGTTGACCCTGCTGCCCCTCTACAGCCATCATGGTTATTAATCTGCCCTGCTGCCCCTCTATATCCATCATGGTTATTAGTTGACCCTGCTGCCCTTCTACAGCCATCATGGTTATTCGTTTGCCCTGCTGCCCCTCTACAGCCATCATGGCTATTAGTTGACCCTGCTGCCCCTCTACAGCCATCATGGCTATTAGTTGACCCTGCTGCCCCTCTACAGTCATCATGGTTATTAGTTGACGCTGCTGCCCTTCTACAGCCATCATGGTTATTAGTTTGCCCTGCTGCCCCTCTACAGCCATCACAGTTATTAGTTGACCCTGCTGCTCCTCTACAGCCATCATGGTTATTAGTTGACCCTGCTGCCCCTCTACAGCCATCATGGTTATTAGTTGACCCTGCTGCCCTTCTACAGCCATCATGGTTATTAGTTGACCCTGCTGCCCCTCTACAGTCATCATGGTTATTAGTTGACCCTGCTGCACCTCTATAGCCATCATGGTTATTAATTGACCCTGCTGCCCCTCTACAGCCATCATGGTTATTAGTTGACCCTGCACCCCCTCTACAGCCATCATGGTTATTAGTTGGCCCTGCTGCCCCTCTATATCCATCATGGTTATTAGTTGACCCTGCTGCCCTTCTACAGCCATCAGAGCTATTAGTTGATCCTGCTGTCCCTCTACAGTCATCATGATTATTAGTTGACCCTGCTGCCCTTCTACAGCCATCATGGTTATTAGTTTGCCCTGCTGCCCCTCTACAGCCATCATGGTTATTAGTTGACCCTGCTGCCCTTCTACAGCCATCATGGTTATTAGTTGACCCTGCTGCCCCTCTGTCTGCTAAATGGCATATATTATTATATATTATATTATCATGGTTATTAGTTGCCCGGGTAACTGCTTATGTAAAAAGGACTTTATATAATGAATTTGATTGATTGATCGATGTCAGGGAGAGACACACACTATCTCAGTCTCTAATAGAGGGTCTATGAGGTATTGAGGCCCCTCAGGGACAGTGTCAACAGAGTGCTGTGCTGAATGTTCTTCTGTCAACAGAACCACCTCAATCTGCATGTGTTCCATGTGTTCACTACATGGCTATTACAACTCAGGAATCTACAATCAAGGTTGTGGTCCTAATCAAGTTTATGATGACATGAAAGTGCTCCCTCCCTCCCACTATATGTCTCCCTCCCACTGTCTCTCTGTCTGTCTGTTTCTCTCTCTCGCACTCTCTCTCTCTCTCACTCGTCCCCTAGATACTTGCTAAGACTTAGTTCATGAAGTATTGGTGCAGGGCGTTCGGTTAAGCGTGGATGTTGGGGTCAGTGGAGCTATAATAGGTTTGCATTGGGGTAATTAGGTTAGGGTGTGTGTGGGGTTAAGACTTCTGTACTGCAACAATGGTTGTTTGAGGATTACCAGGGGCTTGAGCTGAGTAATTACCAAAGTATTCAGAACAATAGTGTGAAAGCCAGGGGGGATAAGCTACAGCCTCGGGCTCCTGCAGAGTGACCAAGGATGCTTAGCCTCACCGTTGTTGCTAATGCAAAATGTAGTGACTCTGAATAACAGCATTTTCAGTCAATTTAGCATATGTCGACAAGAGGGTAATTGTATTTGGCATTGTAATTCTGTTAGCTTTGACATTTACCTTGATTGATCCCCAATAAAGACAAAATCATTACAAAATAATGAGTTTGCAAGGCTGGTAAAGTCTAAATTACAATCCAATTTGGTTTAGGGCAACTGCATGATTAACAATATAATACGAAGAGACAAGATAACATTGTCTCTGTCTACAAACCTGCATTATTCAACACCACAGGAGACTACTATGGACATGATCTTCACATCTCTCTCAAGGTTAAATGACAGAGGACAGAACTATCTCTATCCCTATCCCTCTTAGGATAAAAGGTGTGATCTAGAACCTAAAAGGGTATCCTGTGGGGACAACCAAAGAACCCTTTTGGAACCCTTTTTTTCTAAGAGTATAGTAGAGTCTACTCAGCAATATAAACATGTGATTCCACACTTAGTGTCAAAAGGTTGCTTGTAAGAAAGAAACCTTTTCACGTTCTATTAAATACTAAGGAAGCCATCCCGAGCAACAGACCTTTGACCAGATAAGACTCAATCACTGGACAGTCACATAGGGCCTTAGAGCCTATGACTCATTTAGTGCATAGTCTGGATACCAGGTTATGATGAGGCACCCCATAAACCACCCTCCACACAGGCCCTTCCCCAGAGCAGAGGACCAGAGGACCAGAGGGCCAGACAGGCAGACATTACCCAGAAGCAGCAGCTTGACTGTCCTGGCATCCTTCTCTGCGTCCTCCTTGAGTTTCTTCTCAAGTTCTTTGGAGTGCTTGTCCTCTGCGCTCGCTCCGGCCCCCATGCTCACACCCCGGCTTCAGCTCAAAACCAAATAAAAGGGGAAAACCGTCCTAGCTGATCACCTAGAGGGCCGACTGGTGTCGTCAACTACGCAGATGCCACGTCAACTGCTTTTAACGAACACCGGAGAGGCAAATGATTGAGTGTTTTCAAGTCTTAGAGAAGATTTTAGGCATCCTCTGTCCACCTGATCAGGGATGGCCAATAGGGCACAAGGACAGAAGACTCCTGGGGCAGGGGGAACGAGATGCAGGGGTACATGGCGTATGAGTGACCTAACCTTTTTTAGGTAGAGGTTTAGGAGGACTTTGCTGTGCTCAGCGGAAGATGCACATCGGCTCAAGTACTTATCTGGCCTCAGCTGCCTTGATAAGAGTGAGGGAGGTAGAAAGACATCTTCATCTTCATCCACTGGCCTATGTTCCATGAGGAGTAAAATACCTTAGTAAGTAGTAAGTAAGTGAGGTAGAAAGATGTTAGGGGTGAGAGCTCTCACACAGAGGAAACAAGGTGTACAGTTGATCAGTGTACAATGAATCATGCTATCGCTTGTTAATGAGAAGCTCACCTATAGTTCCCATTGTTCTACAGAACATTGGTCTACAGCAGGGCAGAGGTACTTACTGCTGTGGACTTCATTGTATAACTCTTAGAGACTCACTCTATTTGAAGTGTGCCTCTCATGGCAAAGCTGATGTCACCTTATAATGAAAAAGACTACACAGACTACAACATACAGTGCCTTCGGAAAGTATTCAGACCCCTACTTTTTGTTAAAATATAGCCTTATTCTAAAATGGATTAAATGGTTTTTTCCCCTCACCAATCTACACACAATACCCCATAATGACAAAGAAAAAAAGGGTTTGAGAAATGTTTGCTAATATACAGTATATAAAAAAACAAAAAATGGAAATATCACAAATATCACATTTACATAAGTATTCAGACCCTTTAGTCAGTCCTCTCACGCTTTGTCAAGTTGGATGGGGAGCATTGCTGCACAGCTATTTTCAGGTCTCTCCTGAGATGTTCGATCGGGTTCAAGTCCGGATTCTGGCTGGGCCACCCAAGGACATTCAGAGACCCGAAGCCACTCCTGAGTTGTCTTGGCTGTGTGCTTATGCTCATTGTCCTGTTGGAAGGTGAACCATTGCTCCAGTCTGATGTCCTGAGCGCTCTGGAGCAGGTTTTCATCAAGGATCTCTCCGTACTTTTCTCCGTTCATCTTTCCCTCGATCCTCACTAGTCTCCCAGTCCCTGCCACTGAAAAACATCCCTATGGCATGTTGCTGCCACCACCATTCTTCACCGTAGGGATGGTGCCAGGTTTCCTTCAGACGTGATGGCATTCAGGCCAAAGCGTTCAATCTTGATTTCATCAGACCAGAGAATGTTTCTCATGGTCTGAGAGTCTTTAAGTACTGTCATGTCATGTACTTCCTTCTGCTCACTCTACCATACAGGCCTGATTGGTGGAGTGCTGCAGAGATGGCTGTCCTTCTGGAAGGTTCTCCCATCTCCACAGAGCTCTGTCAGAGTGACCATTGGGGTTTTGGTCACCTCCCTGACCAAGACCCTTCTGGCCCGATTTCTCAGTTTGGCTTGGTTTATGCTCTGAGATGTTCTTCCAATTCAATACAGTTTACCACAGGTGGACTCCAATCAAGTTGTAGAAACAGCTCAAGGATGATTAATGGAAACAGGATGCACCTGAGCTCAATTTCGAGTCTCATAGCAAAGGGTCTTAATACTTATGTATATAAGGTTTTTCTGGTTTTAATTTTCAATACATTTGTAAAAATTTAAAATTTAAAAAACTGTTTTCTCTTAGTCATAATGCGCAGATTGCTTAGGATAATTAAAACATTTTTTTTTAGAATAAATGTTGGGGACAGCAAGGAGTAATTTAACAAAATGTAGAAAATGATGGCTTCCCGAAGACACTGTACATTACTCAGCTCACACTTGTGGAAAACACTGAGGATACTGTATACTCAGGGTTATTCTAGGTCCAAAGAAACAAAGAGATCTTCTGTTGAATCTGACAATTAATCTTGATGGTTGTGTACAGTCGTCTCAAATAAAACTGTGAAGGACCACGGCGTTACTCTGGACCCTGATCTCTCTTTTGATGAACATATCAAGACTGTTTCAAGGACAGCTTTTTCCATCTACGTAACATTGCAAAAATCAGAAATGTTCTGTCCAAAAATGATGCAGAAAAATGAATCCATGCTTTTGTCACTTCTAGGTTAGACTACTGCAATACTCTACTTTCCGGCTACCCAGATAAAGCACTAAATAAACTTCCGTTAGTGCTAAATAAGGCTGTGTTTTGGAAAAGTGGGTGGGGTTATATCCTGCCTGTTTGGCCCTGTCCGGGGGTATCATCGTGTGGGGCCACAGTGTCTCCTGACCCCTCCTGACTCAGCCTCCAGTATTTATGCTGCAGTAGATTATGTGTCAGGGGGCTAGGGTCAGTCTGTTATATCTAGAGTATTTCTCCTGTCTTATCCGGTGTCCTGTGTGAATTTAAGCATGCTCTCTCTAATTCCCTCTTTCTTTCTTTCTCTCTCTCGGAGGACCTACGCCCAAGGATCATGCAGATCATACAGCCCTTGGTTCACTCCAGACCTGACTGCCCTCGACCAGCACAAAAACATCCTGTGGCGGACTGCAATAGCATCGAATAGCCCCCGTGATATGCAACTGTTCAGGGAAGTCAGGAACCAATACACGCAGTCAGTCAGGAAAGCTAAGGCCAGCTTCTTCAGGCAGAAGTTTGCATCCTGTAGCTCCAACTCCAAAAAGTTCTGGGACACTGTGAAGTCCATGGAGAACAAGAGCACCTCCTCCCAGCTGCCCACTGCACTGAGGCTAGGAAACACGGTCTCCACCGATAAATCCATGATTATCGAAAACTTCAATAAGCACTTCTCAACGGCTGGCCATGCCTTCCGCCTGGCTACTCCAACCTCGGCCAACAGCTCCGCCCCCCCCGTAGTTCCTCACCCAAGCCTCTCCAGGTTCTCCTTTACCCAAATCCAGATAGCAGATGTTCTGAAAGAGCTGCAAAACCTGGACCCATACAAATCAGCTGGGCTTGACAATCTGGACCCGCTATTTCTGAAACTATCTGCCGCCATTGTCGCAACCCCTATTACCAGCCTGTTCAACCTCTCTTTCATATCGTCTGAGATCCCCAAGGATTGGAAAGCTGCCGCAGTCATCCCCCTCTTCAAAGGGGGAGACACCCTGGACCCAAACTGCTATAGACCTATATCCATCCTGCCCTGCCTATCTAAGGTCTTCGAAAGCCAAGTCAACAAACAGGTCACTGACCATCTCGAATCCCACCGTACCTTCTCCGCTGTGCAATCTGGTTTCCGAGCCGGTCACGGGTGCACCTCAGCCACACTCAAGGTACTAAATGATATCATAACCGCCATCGATAAAAGACAGTACTGTGCAGCCGTCTTCATCGACCTCGCCAAGGCTTTCGACTCTGTCAATCACCAAATTCTTATCGGCAGACTCAACAGCCTCGGTTTTTCGGATGACTGCCTTGCCTGGTTCACCAATTACTTTGCAGACAGAGTTCAGTGTGTCAAATCAGAGGGCATGCTGTCCGGTCCTCTGGCAGTCTCTATGGGGGTGCCACAGGGTTCAATTCTCGGGCCGACTCTTTTCTCTGTATATATCAATGATGTTGCTCTTGCTGCGGGCGATTCCCTGATCCACCTCTACGCAGACGACACCATTCTATATACTTTCGGCCCGTCATTGGACACTGTGCTATCCAACCTCCAAACGAGCTTCAATGCCATACAGCACTCCTTCCGTGGCCTCCAACTGCTCTTAAACGCGAGTAAAACCAAATGCATGCTTTTCAACCGATCGCTGCCTGCACCCGCATGCCCGACTAGCATCACCACCCTGGATGGTTCCAACCTTGAATATGTGGACATCTATAAGTACCTAGGTGTCTGGCTAGACTGCAAACTCTCCTTCCAGACTCACATCAAACATCTCCAATCAAAAATCAAATCCAGAGTCGGCTTTCTATTCCGCAACAAAGCCTCCTTCACTCACGCTGCCAAGCTTACCCTAGTAAAACTGACTATCCTACCGATCCTCGACTTCGGCGATGTCATCTACAAAATGGCTTCCAACACTCTACTCAGCAAACTGGATGCAGTCTATCACAGTGCCATCCGTTTTGTCACTAAAGCACCTTATACCACCCACCACTGCGACTTGTATGCTCTAGTCGGCTGGCCCTCACTACATATTCGTCGCCAGACCCACTGGCTCCAGGTCATCTACAAGTCTATGCTAGGTAAAGCTCCGCCTTATCTCAGTTCACTGGTCACGATGGCAACACCCATCCGCAGCACGCGCTCCAGCAGGTGTATCTCACTGATCATCCCTAAAGCCAACACCTCATTTGGCCGCCTTTCGTTCCAGTACTCTGCTGCCTGTGACTGGAACGAATTGCAAAAATCGCTGAAGTTGGAGACTTTTATCTCCCTCTCCAACTTCAAACATCAGCTATCCGAGCAGCTAACCGATCGCTGCAGCTGTACATAGTCTATAGGTAAATAGCTCACCCTTTTTCACCTACCTCATTCCCATACTGTTTTTATACTGTTTTTATTTATTTACTTTTCTGCTCTTTTGCACACCAATATC
Source organism: Oncorhynchus keta (assembly GCF_023373465.1). Classification (NCBI taxonomy): domain Eukaryota; kingdom Metazoa; phylum Chordata; class Actinopteri; order Salmoniformes; family Salmonidae; genus Oncorhynchus; species Oncorhynchus keta. The sequence continues at coordinate 15,980,787 of NC_068430.1, read as the reverse complement.
TCTACCTGTACATGCCCATCTGATCATTTATCACTCCAGTGTTAATCTGCAAAATTGTATTATTCGCCTACCTCCTCATGCCTTTTGCACACATTGTATATAGACTGCCCATTTTTTTCTACTGTGTTATTGACTTGCTAATTGTTTACTCCATGTGTAACTCTGTGTTGTCTGTTCACACTGCTATGCTTTATCTTGGCCAGGTCGCAGTTGCAAATGAGAACTTGTTCTCAACTAGCCTACCTGGTTAAATAAAGGTGAAATAAAAAAAAATAAAAAAAAAATGCCTCAGGACTACCTGGCATGATGACTCCTTGCTGTCCCCAGTCCACCTGGCCGTGCTGCTGCTCCAGTTTCAACTATTCTGCCTGCGGCTATGGAACACTGACCTGCTCACCGGACGTGCTACCTGTCTCAGACCTGCTGTTTTCAACTCTCTAGAGACAGCAGGAGCGGTAGAGATACTCTCAATGATCGGCTATGAAAAGCCAACTGACATTTACGCCTGAGGTGCTGACCTGTTGCACCCTCGACAACTACTGTGATTAATATTATTTGACCATGCTGGTAATTTATTAATATTTGAACATCTTGGCCATGTTCTGTTATAATCTCCACCCGGCACAGCCAGAAGAGGACTAGCCACCCCTCATAGCCTGGTTCCTCTCTAGGTTTCTTCCTAGGTTTTGGCCTTTCTAGGGAGTTTTTCCTAGCCACCGTGCTTCTACACCTGCATTGCTTGCTGTTTGAGGTTTTAGGCTGGGTTTCTGTACAGCACTTTGAGATATCAGCTGATGTAAGAAGGGCTTAATAAATACATTTGATTTGATTTGGTTGTGGAGTTATCAGGGTTGTTTTTGAAACCAGTGGACAGCCTGTTACATGTAAGGGATAAAAAAAAAAACGGTACCTGTAATCCGCTATGTTACCGGCAAAAATATTGTAATCGGATTACAGATACTTTTGAAAAACTAGATGATTACTTTGAGGATTACTTTTAAATCCAGAAAGGATGTTTGCGCAAACAAATATTTGACACTTCTCTGTTTTCTCATTGACATTCAAATCAGCATTGAAAAAAGGCACAAGTTTAAGTTTGTTCACCTGTGCGAGTCTGACCACAAGTCAGAGACCACGATGATGTCAGAGACCACGATGATGACACACCAAATGTGTTTGATGGATCACGGGAAAAGAGCAGGACTAGGCTTTTGTAGGCTACAGTCCATACTATGTCTTCCAATGGCGCAACTGCTGTCGGGATTCAAAGATTATCCAACTTGAATAAACGCTTGGAGGTAAGGATGACAGCAGTGGTGTCGTTTACAGATTGTGGTTGTTGTGGATGGCTGTTCACAAATCTAAATGTGTTTTTGAACCCAATAATGGTTGAATTCAATACGTTTAAGCTGCCCATCAATCATTGTTTTTGAAACCAGTGGACAGCCAGTGAAAAATGTGCTCTTGCAAAAGCTGCATAGTGCAGATCGCAGCATATGAGCAATAAAAGCCCCACATTTATTCCAATCTAATTCATGCTGATAAAAATACAAATCCATTGGCCTAATGGACACATGCTCAAACTCTCACACCTTTGATAGACTTAAAGGGGCAATCTGTAGATGCTACATCAATTTCTGGACTTATATAAACATGATATATACAGTACCAGTCAGAGATTTGGACACACCTACTCATTCCAGGGTTTTTCTTTATTTTGACTATTTTCTACATTGTAGAATAATAGTGAAGACATCAAAACTATTAAATAACGCATATGGAATCATGTAGTAACCAAGTGTTAAACAAATGAAAATATATTTAACACGTGAAATTCTTCAAAGTAGCCACCCTTTGCATTGATAACAGCTTTGAACAGTCTTGGCATTCTCTCAACCAGCTTCGTGAGGTTGTCACTGGGAATGCATTTCAATTAACAGGTGTGCCTTGTTAAAAGTTAATTTGTGGAATTGATTTCCTTCTTAATGTAGAATAATAGTGGTATTTTACCACTGTTACTCTACAATGTAGCAAATAGTAAAAATAAAGAAAGACCCTGGAATGAGTGGGTGTGTAGGTGTGTCCAAACTATATATATATATGCCCTTTATTTTTTTGAGCAGTGTATATATATATATATATATATACATACATATATATATATATACATACATATATATATATATATACATACACACACACACACACAGTGGTAATTTTCATCATAGGTACACTTCAACTATGACAGACAAAATGAAAAAAAAAATCAAGAAAATCACATTGTAGGATTTTTAATGAATTTATTTGCAAATTATGGTGGAAAAATAAGTATTTGGTCAATAACAAAAGTTTATCTCAATACTTTGTTATATATTATACCCTTTGTTGGCAATGACAGAGGTCAAACATTTTCTGTAAGTCTTCACAAGGTTTTCACACACTTGTTGCTGGTATTTTGGCCCATTCCTCCATGCAGGTCTCCTCTAGAGCAGTGATGTTTTGGGGCTGTTGCTGGGCAACACGGACTTTCAGCTCCCTCCAAATATTTTCTATGGGGTTGAGATCTGGAGACTGGCTAGGCCACTCCAGGACCTTGAAATGCTTCTTACGAAGCCACTCCTTCGTTGCCCGGGCGGTGTGTTTGGGATCATTGTCATGCTGAAAGACCGAGCGACGTTTCATCTTCAATGCCCTTGCTGATGGAAAGAGGTTTTCACTCAAAATCTCGCAATACATGGCCCCATTCATTCTTTCCTTTACACGGATCAGTCGTCCTGGTCCATTTGCAGAAAAACAGTCCCAAAGCATGATGTTTCCACCCCCATGCTTCATAGTAGGTATGGTGTTCTTTGGATGCAACTCAGCATTCTTTGTCCTCCAAACACAACGAGTTGAGTTTTGACCAAAAAGTTATATTTTGGTTTCATCTGACCATATGACATTCTCCCAATCTTCTTCTGGATCATCCAAATGCTCTCTAGCAAACTTCAGACGGGCCTGGACATGTACTGGCTTAAGCAGGGGGACACGTCTGGCACTGCAGGATTGGCGGCGTAGTGTGTTACTGATGGTAGGCTTTGTTACTTTGGTCCCAGCTCTCTGCAGGTCATTCACTACGTCCCTCCGTGTGGTTTTGCTCACCGGTCTTGTGATCACATTGACCCCACGGGGTGAGATCTTGCGTGGAGCCCCAGATCGAGGGAGATTATCAGTGGTCTTGTATGTCTTCCATTTCCTAATAATTGCTCCCACAGTTGATTTCTTCAAACCAAGCTGCTTACCTATTGCAGATTCCGTCTTCCCAGCCGGGTGCAGGTCTACAATTTCGTTTCTGGTGTCCTTTGACAGCTCTTTGGTCTTGGCCATAGTGGAGTTTGGAGTGTGACTGTTTGAGGTTGTGGACAGGTGTCTTTTATACTGATAACAAGTTCAAACAGGTGCCATTAATACAGGTAACGAGTGGAGGACAGAGGAGCCTCTTAAAGAAGAAGTTACAGGTCTGTGAGAGCCAGAAATCTTGCTTGTTTGTAGGTGACCAAATTCTTATTTTCCACCATAATTTGCAAATAAATTCATTAAAAATCCTACAATGTGATTTTCTGGATTTTTAAAAATAATTTTGTCTTTCATAGTTGAAGTGTACCTATGATGAAAATTACAGGCCTCTCTCATCTTTTTAAGTGGGAGAACTTGCACAATTGGTGGCTGACTAAATACTTTTTTGCCCCACTGTATATATATATACCCATTGATTCTTGAAGAATATAACTTATCGAACCCCATCAGAACCATAAATATAAGCTTGTTCTTCTCCAATGTTTGTAAACGTGGCAAATGTAAACAAACACTGTATAGCCTCATAACATGGTTAAAACAATCATTTTGGTATGATGAAGGTCAGTCCTTGCATCCATAGCTCTGTCTATTAATCTGAGAGTGGTTACATTTCTCCAGGCCCTCAGCTTTTTACCAAAACAGAGGTGGGGTGACCATTTTGTAATTGTTTCATCTGTGGATTTGCCCTTTAAACAGCTGCATATTATCAAGATATCAAAGTGTCACCAACAAAAAAATTAACAATAGGCCTGTAGCAAATGCAGCATATGGCATTCATTTTTCACATATAAATAGCCCTTTTCAGTAGTGCTCAAAGCATGCCATTCCATGAGTGCAGCATTTATTTTCCAACTCGAATCAATGAGCCCAATCAGTTCTCCATGACAACAAAATCAGAATCAACAGAGTAGGGCTGGCTAATAAGTCCTTACTTTTGGGGTTATGCTCAGGTAAAACAATTTGGCTAATCTATACTTCCATATTTCCAAGCCCTATTCTTGAAGAGCAAGGGGTATAACATTTATTAGAATGACTGGAATTTTGATAGACTTTGGTTTTTAATGTAAATATATAATTGAATCGTATTATTATATGTAGTAAAAAGCGATGGGTTTGAAGAAACCTACATAACCAACCCATAAAGTTAAATTTAACATCCATATATGGCCAGCTATGTAAACATTAACATTGATTTATCCTGCAATAGATGTTTGTCTTCTTCTAAATCCTCTTAAAAGGAAAGTGATATAAAAATTACTGAATGTAATCAGATTACTTTACTGAGTTTGGGTAATCCAAAAATTACATGACTGATTACAATTTGACAGGTAACTAGTAACTGTAATGGTTTACATTTAGAAAGTAACCTACCCAACTCTAGACTGAGGGGTGTGATCTCAAAGGTACTTACAGGGCTTTAGTTTCACCTGACAGATCTCATTGACCTCAATCTGAAGATGGTAACAAAACCTAATCCACAGTGTGTCCTCTGAGAGATGGAAGAAGGACAACTCCAGCACTCAGCTTTCCTAAATTGTAAGAACCACTAAACAAATTAGGATCAGTTGATGCAATAAAGGGTTGAGGCCAGTGCACGAGACCCGAAACCTGTCTATGTGACCTTACTGTACTGTATATACACTGAACACAAATATGAATGCAACATGTAAAGTGTTGGTCCCATGTTTCATGAGCTGAAATAGATCCAGAAATCCCAGAAATATTCTGTATGCACAAAGTTTATTTCTCTCAAATGTTGTGCACAAATTGGTTGACATCCCTGTTAGTGAGCATTTCTCATTTGCCAAGATAATCCATCCACCTGGCACCTGTAGCATATCAAGAAGATGATTAAACAGTATGATCCTTACACAGGTGTACCTTGTGCTGGGAACAATAAAAGGCCACTCTAAAATGTGCAGTTTTGTCACACAACACAATGCCACAGATGATTTTGAGGGAGCGTGCAATTGACATGGTGACTGCAGGAATGTCCAGCAGATCTGTGCCAGATAATTTAATGTTCATTTCTCGACCAAAAATCCACCTCCAACATCGTTTTTGAGAATTGTGCAGTACGTCCAACTGGCCTCACAACCGCAGACTACGTGTATGGCATCGCGTGGGCATGTGGTTTGCTCATGTCAACATTATGAAGAGTGCGCCCCATGGTGGCGGTGGGGTTATGTGCAGGCATAAACTACGGACAACGAACACAATTGCATTTACCGATGGTAATTTGAATGCACAGAGATGCTGTGGCGAGATGTTGAGGCCCATTGTGAAGCTTTTTTAAAAATGTATCTATGAGCAACAGATGGATATCTGTATTCCCAGTCATGTGAAATTCATAGATTAAGGCCTAATGAATTTATTTCAATTGACTGATTTCCTGAAATGAACTGTAACTCAGTAAAATCTTTGAAATTGTTGCACGTTGCATTATATTTTTGTTCAGTATAGTTATCCATGCACCATATGAATATACAAATGATTTCTGTTTTTATAAAATATAGAGCTTTAATTTATTAGTCAGCAACATCAATGAGAAAGGAGAAATAGTCGTTTACACAAATCATTACAATAACATCAACTGTGCTTTATGTCATACTAAGTGATTTTTCCTAAATAACCCATACCAAAAATTTGCCAAAGATGCATATATTTGAAATATGCAACAACAACAAAAAACTTTTTGGAAAGAAAGATGGAGCGAGAGAGAGAGAGGAATGAGAGAGAGAGGAATGAGAGAGAGAAGAAGAGAGAGGAAGAGGAAGAGAGAAAGGAAGAGGAAGAGAGAAAGAGAGAGGCAAAGAGAGAAAGAGAGAAAGAGAGAGGTAAAGAGAGAGGAGAGAGGTAAAGAGAGAGGTAAAGAGAGAGGAGAGAGGTAAAGAGAGAGGTAAATAGAGAAAGAGAGAGGAGAGAGGTAAAGAGAGAAAGAGAGAAAGAGAGAGGTAAAGAGAGAGGAGAGAGGTAAAGAGAGAGAGAGAGAGAGAGAGAGAGAGAGAGAGAGAAAGAAGAGAGAAAGGAAGAGGAAGAGAGAAAGGAAGAGAACGAGAGAAAGAGAGAGGTAAATAGAGAAAGAGAGAGGAGAGAGGTAAAGAGAAAGAGAGAAAGAGAGAGGTAAAGAGAGAGAGAGAGAGAGAGAGAGAGAGAGAGAAGAAGAGAGAAAGGAAGAGGAAGAGAGAAAGGAAGAGAACGAGAGAAAGAGAGAGGTAAATAGAGAAAGAGAGAGGAGAGAGGTAAAGAGAGAAAGAGAAAAAGAGAGAGGTAAAGAGAGAGGAGAGAGGTAAAGAGAGAGAGAGAGAGAGAGAGAGAGAGAGAGAGAGAGAGAGAGAGAGAGAAAGAGAGAAAGGAAGAGGAAGAGAAAGGAAGAGAACGAGAGAAAGAGAGAGGTAAATAGAGAAAGAGAGAGGAGAGAGGTAAAGAGAGAAAGAGAGAGGAGAGGTAAAGAGAGAAAGAGAGAGGAGAGGTAAAGAGAGAAAGAGAGAGGTGAGGTAAAGAGAGAAAGAGAGAGGTAAAGAGAGAGAGAGAGAAGGAGAGCTAAAGAGACAAAGGGGCCTCTGTGTGTTGAATATTCCCACACTAGGGTATGACTCCATCTGCCTTTCCATCCACTGACATCCACAGCATAGCTTTTTGGACGAATATCATATACAGTACATAATACATTTCATGCACACAATGAAAAGCCACCGTCCCAAAGAGTTTGGTATGTGTTTCCTGTGGTCAAGAGCAGATCATTCTAGTGGCTGTAGCTATATACACAGAGTTGTACATGGAGACGGAGTCATTTTCATGCAGAATACCATCAACAACGGCTGATCAGAGAAGATGAATAAACTCTTTAGTGAGAGATGTGTAACATTTACCTTCTGTAGGAGATGGACAACAGCTCTGACCAACCTATAGTAACACTCTCCAACATGTTACACTTTCATTTTTAAAACAGTCTTTGCGCACTTTCCCTTTAGTGACTTCCATGGACTAACCCATTGTCTTACTTCAGGTGAAGTCACTCCTACGCTCGTCCCTCAACCGCCAATCAGTGCAGGCAAAATTGTTGCGCTATCTGACGTAAAACAATGTGGACTAAGGGTATATATATTACAAGGAGAGCTGTGATATTGGAAACTACATGGCAGGATTGGAGGAGTTTAGAAATGTTTAGCACAATTCATATGAAACAACTGACCTCATAAGGAGAATAGGTATAGGCTGGAATGCAAACCAGTATACTTATGGATTAGTTTGGAGACTAAGAGATTTCTTTATCTCTTGTAGTAATTGTGCAAAATCAAATTGTCACAAATTATGTAGCGGCCTGCTTGAAATTCTAATCTCAATTGAACAATGGTGTACAAAGGAAAGTCAATGTTATTTCTACCCCATCCCCCAAAACGCTTATTTTAACTATCACAGCCTCAAGGGTACAACATTGAGATGTCATATTTACATATACTACATATACACACAAAAAGTCCACAGCAACTAGTTCTGGAAGAGACTGGCAATATCAATGTAAATATAACAAATGGGGTTGAAAGAAAGCTTGGACCACAGAACACACAGGCACCCCTCATCAGTTTCTGGAAGAGTAGAAAATACTTGAGGGCATTTGGGGTCAAGTCTTGTTTCACCCCTGTTAGGTCAGTTAGGCTGGCTAAGGAAGAGGAGGGCATCATTTCCCACAAGGCCTTTCACTCTCGTGTCTGTCTGTGGCCGTGGGACAAACTCAAAGCTGCAGCCTCGTATCGGCATTTCCTCATCTATCTGCGTGTCCAATGAAGTGCCTTGAAGTGACATCCTTATAGTTCATTGGCTGTGGGAATCAACTGTCCATCATGTCTTTGGGGGAGGTTCATCACACATCAGTGATCTGACTCCTCCCACCTCAGACTGCATACTGCCAGCAGTGGAATGATCCAACACGGAGCCAAATTAACTAAATCTTTTTGAAAGCATTCTTATCAGTCCATTCAGCTGTAGATATTTAGACTTTCAAATGTCCTTTCGATGTGTTGCTGCAATTTTTGCAATGTAATAACACCATTTGTAATAAACAATAACACTACCAACAATAATATCATTATAATAACAATCAGATTTGCACAGATTTGCACAAAAAAGCCTTGTTTTCTATTTAAGTACAAAGAAATCCACAGAATCTTACTATGTACAACCTACAATAAATACTGTGTATCTTTTTAACAGTAAAGAAGAACCTGTTTATTGTTTGCTTGTAGTGGTTTCTCTTTCTTATCGCTATTGATCATTACCTTTTTTAATCCTTTGATTGAAGTCTTTCCCATTTTTGTAGGGTTGTGCAGAGAGGGAGAGAGCAGATGGGACAAGGGGTCGGGGGTCGGGGTAGTGTGTGGCCTGTGGTATAAGCCTACGGCCTCATGTTTCGGCTGGGGTGGTGTGCTCATCGTCATCGTCCTCACGCTCATCCTCATCGTCATGATGCCGGCGGTTGCGGGGCTTCTTCTGCTCTTTCAGCTCCTTCAGTTCCTTGGCCTTGCCAACGGCCAGCATGGGGTCCCCCGGACTGCCCTCTCCCAGCTGCCAGTAGTCCTGACAGTACTGGTTGATCAGGCCCATCTCTGGCTGGCTCAGGATGGTCAGCAGGTCCTTGTACTGACCCGCACTGGGGGTCCAAGGGCTGGACTGGAGGTGTGGCAGGGCTGGGCTGCCTGTCTCTAACAGGATGCTGTTGACCGTGCGGCTGGACAGGACCACCAGCTGTAGCTTGACCAGCGTGTGTTTGAAGTTCTTCTCTGTGGCTGTGCACTGGTAGACGCCGTTGTCTGATGACTGGAGGGAACGCAGCAGCAAACCCTGCTCTGTCTTTAGTGTCCGGCCCTCAGAGCGGATCTGACAGCAGGGAGATATCATTCATTTATCATTGCATTCATTCAGCAATCATTTTCCATAAACAGCAGGCCATATTGTTAAATAATAAAGTAGTAATTTGTCTGATAATCAGCCTGTTTCGAAGGCAGGCTGTATAAGAGTCAATACAGTAGAGTACAGTACAGCTGCAGTGGGATGAGAGTTCCTGACTCACCTCTTTCTTCCTGTCGCTGTTCTCCCTCTGCAGGTGCCATTTGAGAGACACATGAGGGGACCTGGCCTGACACTCCAGGAACGTAGTGCTGCCCTCCACCCCATACTGCACCATCTCCAGCGTTTTCTTATTGGCTGCAGCAAAGCATAAGCATCATGACATCACATGCATGTATTTCCTCAGACCAAATCAGTCAATTACTGCTCAACAGTTAGTGAAGTAGCACAGTAGTAGAATTGACAAAAGCATGTCCTCTGTCAAAATCACATTCCCCTTTCACAATATTATACACATGTGATGTTATTGGATACTGCTGCTGTCAAACTGAATGGTAACCTCAGTGCTGTTAGAGTGTCTATTTGAGGTACGTTAGAGTGTTCTTGTCAGCTCACCATTGGAGTTATAGCCTCTGCACTGGCGGATTGGGTTGCCATACTTTACATCCTGTCGACGGCTGCGCCTAGAGGGGTCAGATCAACATTCCCCAAAAATAAAGAGGTTAACTACAAAACGTTCTACAAACTGCAAGTCTGCAGTAAATATCAAAATATAATTAAAGAGGGGTGTGTAGAGACAATGTTGAGAGAACATTGTATTGGCATTTGGCAAAGGTTCCTGCCCCTAAACATGAGCAACACACACACAAAGACACACACACACACTCTGTTGGTACTCACCTCTTCTGCGAGGCGGAGTAGCGGGTACAGGACTTTCCGTCCCAGGCGCAGTAGGGGTCCCGGGCCAGGCAGCAGTCAGCACACACCTCCCCGTACACGTCACAGCGATGGAGGGCCAGGTGGGTCACACCCAACACTGAACCCACGTACAGCTGTTGCTGTAGGGAGGAAGAGAAGGAGAGACAGAGCGAGGAATAGAGACCAATTGGAAAATGTCGGCATAGCATCATCCAGACTTCGGCATTCACTGTTTAAGCTCTGCAGTGATTTATGTGATATTTTATAGGAAGAGAATTCTGAATGTGTGTGCACTGAACCATCAGACTGGGGAATGTTCAACTAACCCTTTTGGAGGAAATCTTCATGGTGGTTATGGGAGTTGGCACCTGAAATGTAAGAGAAGAATAAAAGTTGGAACGATGTTCTACAGAAAAAATGTTTCTTACATGAGGAATGAGTTGACAAAAATGGAAAGATACTACTGAGAGAGAGAGAGGTAAAATAAGGAGAGCGAGAACATGAACGAGAGGGAAAGGTAGAGGGAGAGAGAGGTAAAATAAGGATAGTGAGAACATGAAAGAGAGGGAAAGGTAGAGGGAGAGAGAGGAAGAACAGGAGAAGAGAGAAAGAGAGACTCACCCTGAACACCTCCACCTCCTCGAGCACCAGCTCCTCAGTCTGCAGGTCATCTCTGGGCAGGACAATTACCTTCTGAACCGTCCCCCTGTCTGAAGACCCAGAGGAGTGATCATGTTAACCTCTACTCCAGACCAGACCCAGAGGAGTGATCATGTTAACCTCTACTCCAGATCAGACCCAGAGGAGTGATCATGTTAACCTCTACTCCAGACCAGATCCAGAGGAGTGATCATGTTAACCTCTACTCCAGACCAGACCCAGAGGAGTGATCATGTTAACCTCTACTCCAGACCAGATCCAGAGGAGTGATCATGTTAACCTCTACTCCAGACCAGACCCAGAGGAGTGATCATGTTAACCTCTACTCCAGATCAGACCCAGAGGAGTGATCATGTTAACCTCTACTCCAGACCAGATCCAGAGGAGTGACCATGTTAACCTCTACTCCAGACCAGACCCAGAGGAGTGATCATGTTAACCTCTACTCCAAATCAGACCCAGAGGAGTGATCAGATTAACCTCTACTCCAGACCAGATCCAGAGGAGTGATCAGGTTAACCTCTACCCTACTCTAGACTCAGAGGATCAGGTTCTACTCTACTCAAATGTCATTAGGGGAATAGGAGTATAGGAGGATCCCCCCGGTCTTGTACAGTGGTCTACAGGAGCCATTCATCACCAGGCTGAGTGAGCACAGTACAGTCATCAACTGTAGGGTCTTCCAGCTCCCACCCTCTGAACCACACCATGATTTACGGCCACAGGGACAGGCTGTGTGAAGTACTGCCAGACGATGACCAGGGTAGTATTACCGTACATTCAAACAAATTACAGTAACTCCACCCTTTCCATAAAAATAGTACTGTAGGCTGTGTTCTTTCGTCTTTGAGAAGACAAGCACTTTGACCAAAATTCGAACAAAATACTTTCCCCAAATTATAGTTTTTTTTTCTGAATCTATCAAAGTTGTGAACACACACTTATAATAGCAAGACTATCAAATCAATCAGCAGGCAGGGATTCAGTGCACTGACCTGTCCCCAGGAATAGGACCTCATAGCTCCCATCGGCAGCAGCCACCTGGTCCACGGTGATGGTGGTAAACTCATAGTCCACGTTGTTCCGGACCACCAGGGGGCGCTTGTGTATTGGGTACACAGTGTTGTACATGGTGGGGTGGTTCCGCATGAAGTTAATCACCTCGTCTGGGTAATCCTTAGTGGACTTCATGTTGGGGGTGAACGTACCTCCGGGACACTGGGTTTAGAAAGAGAGCAGAACCAGCCATGTTAAATGTGGTAATTTATTGAATTTATGAATATGTGTGTTTGTTTATCACCCACAGCACGTCACTCACCGTCCCAGGCCGAGGGTAGGGGATCTTCCCAGTGTAGGCCATCCACTGGTAGTTGGGCCCCTCCTTGTGAGCATAGGGTCCATTAAAGACCTGACGAATGTCAGCCATGGAATAGACACACACTGCTGAGCCCTTAAACACTGAGCTGTATGGAGAGGTGAAGGGATGAGGAGGGTCAGAAACACTAAAGGGAACAGCTTTAGGAGACATGGGATTACGACTCACTCTCTGAGAAATTAGCTACATTCTCCCTCACATCACATATTCTCTCATAGACATAAGGCAGGCATACTCCAACACTATGATGACCCACAAACACTCTCCACCACAGACAAGCTGTCTGACACACTCTCAATCAAAGATCCACACACAGCCAAGTTAAACATCAGAGAGACAGCAGCACAGCACACACCACAGCACACCACAGCACACCCCACCACAGCACACCAGAGCAAAGCACACCATAGCACACCACATCCCACCACAGCACACCCCACCAGAGCAAAGCAAAGCACACCCCACCACAGCACACACCACCACAGCACACCCCACCAGAGCAAAGCACACCACACCACAGCACACCCCACCACAGCACACCCCACCAGAGCAAAGCTCACCCCACCACAGCACACCCCACCACAGCACACCCCATCAGAGCACAGCACACCACATGAAAGCACGGCACGGCACACCGCAGCACTCCCACGCTGTGCTGTGGTGGGGTGTGCTGTGGTGTGGTAGGATAGGGTGTGGTGTGGTGGGGTGTGCTGTGGTGTGGTGGGGTGTACTGTGGTGGGGTGTGCTGTGGTGTGGTGGGGTGTGCTGTGGTGTGGTAGGGTAAGGTGTGCTGTGGTGGGGTGTGCTGTGGTGTGGTGGGGTGTACTGTGGTGGGGTGTGCTGTGGTGTGGTAGGGTAGGGTGTGCTGTGGTGGGGTGTGCTGTGATGTGGTGGGGTGTACTGTGGTGGGGTGTGCTGTGATGTGGTGGGGTGTACTGTGGTGGGGTGTACTGTGGTGGGGTGTACTGTGGTGTGGTAGGGTAAGGTGTGCTGTGGTGGGGTGTGCTGTGGTGTGGTGGGGTGTACTGTGGTGGGGTGTGCTGTGGTGTGGTAGGGTAGGGTGTGCTGTGGTGGGGTGTGCTGTGATGTGGTGGGGTGTACTGTGGTGGGGTGTGCTGTGATGTGGTGGGGTGTACTGTGGTGGGGTGTACTGTGGTGGGGTGTACTGTGGTGTGGTAGGGTAAGGTGTGCTGTGGTGGGGTGTGCTGTGGTGTGGTGGGGTGTACTGTGGTGGGGTGTGCTGTGGTGTGGTAGGGTGGGGTGTGCTGTGGTGGGGTGTGCTGTGATGTGGTGGGGTGTACTGTGGTGGGGTGTGCTGTGATGTGGTGGGGTGTACTGTGGTGGGGTGTGCTGTGGTGGGGTGTGCTGTGGTGGGGTGTGCTGTGGTGGGGTGTGCTGTGATGTGGTGGGGTGTACTGTGGTGGGGTGTGCTGTGATGTGGTGGGGTGTACTGTGGTGGGGTGTGCTGTGGTGGGGTGTGCTGTGGTGGGGTGTGCTGTGGTGGGGTGTGCTGTGATGTGGTGGGGTGTACTGTGGTGGGGTGCGTTGTGGTTGGTGTGCCGTGCTTTCATGTGGTGGGGTGGGCTGTGTTGGGGTGTGGGCTGTGGTGGGTGGGGTGTGCTGTGGTGGGGTGTGCTGTGGTGTGGTGGGGTGTACTGTGGTGGGGTGTGCTGTGATGTGGTGGGGTGTACTGTGGTGGGGTGTGCTGTGATGTGGTGGGGTGTACTGTGGTGGGGTGTGCTGTGATGTGGTGGGGTGTACTGTGGTGGGGTGTGCTGTGATGTGGTGGGGTGTACTGTGGTGGGGTGTGCTGTGGTGTGGTGGGGTGTACTGTGGTGGGGTGTGCTGTGATGTGGTGGGGTGTACTGTGGTGGGGTGTGCTGTGATGTGGTGGGGTGTACTGTGGTGGGGTGTGCTGTGATGTGGTGGGGTGTACTGTGGTGGGGTGTGCTGTGATGTGGTGGGGTGTACTGTGGTGGGGTGTGCTGTGGTGGGGTGTGCTGTGATGTGGTGGGGTGTACTGTGGTGGGGTGCGTTGTGGTTGGTGTGCCGTGCTTTCATGTGGTGGGGTGTGCTGTGTTGTGGTGGGGTGTACTGTGGTGGGGTGTGCTGTGATGTGGTGGGGTGTGCTGTGGTGGGGTGTGCTGTGATGTGGTGGGGTGTACTGTGGTGGGGTGTGCTGTGATGTGGTGGGGTGTACTGTGGTGGGGTGTGCTGTGGTGGGGTGTGCTGTGATGTGGTGGGGTGTACTGTGGTGGGGTGCGTTGTGGTTGGTGTGCCGTGCTTTCATGTGGTGGGGTGTGCTGTGTTGTGGTGTGGGCTGCGGTGGGGTGTGGTGTGCTGTGGTGGGGTGTGCTGTGGTGTGGTGTGCTGTGGTAGGGTGTGCTGTGGTAGAGTGTGCTGTGGTGTGGTGTGCTGTGCTGTGGTAGGGTGTTCTGTGTTGGGCTGTGGTGGGGTGGGGTGTGCTGTGGTGGAGTGTGCTGTGTTGTGGTGTGCTGTGGCAGGCTGTGCTGTGGTGGGGTGTGCTGTGGTGGGGTGTGATGTGCTGTGGTGTGATGTGCTGTGGTGGGGTGGGGTGTGCTGTGGTGGAGTGTGCTGTGGTGGGGTGGGGTGTGCTGTGTTGTGGTGGGGTGTGCTGTGCTGTGGTAGGGTGTGCTGTGCTGGGCTGTGGTGGGGTGTGCTGTGCTGTGGTGTGGTGGGGTGTGGTGGGGTGTTAGGGGTGTGGTGCGCTGTGGTGGGGTGTGGTGGGGTGTGCTGTGGTGTGTGCTGTGGTGTGTTGTGCTGTGCTGTGGTAGAGTGTGCTGTGCTGGGGTGTGCTATGCTGTGGTAGGGTGTGCTGTGGTAGGGTGTGCTGTGCTGGGGTATGCTATGCTGTGGTAGGGTGTGCTGTGGTGTAGTAGGGTGTGCTATGCTGTGGTAGAGTGTGCTGTGGGGTGGTAGGGTGTGCTGTGGTGGGGTGTGGTATGCTGTGGTAGAGTGTGCTGTGGGGTGGTAGGGTGTGCCGTGGTGGGGTGTGCTGTGGTGGGGTGGGGTGTACTGTGGTGGGGTGTGCTGTGTTGTGGTGGGGTGTGCTGTGGTGTGGTAGGGTAAGGTGTGCTGTGGTGGGGTGTGCTGTGGTGTGGTGGGGTGTACTGTGGTGGGGTGTGCTGTGGTGTGGTGGGGTAGGGTGTGCTGTGGTGGGGTGTGCTGTGGTGTGGTGGGGTGGGCTGTGGTGGGGTGTGGTGTGCTGTGGTGGGGTGTGCTGTGGTGGGGTGTGCTGTGGTAGGGTGTGCTGTGGTAGAGTGTGCTGTGGTGTGGTGTGCTGTGCTGTGGTAGGGTGTTCTGTGCTGGGCTGTGGTGGGGTGGGGTGTGCTGTGGTGGAGTGTGCTGTGGTGGGCTGTGGTGGGGTGGGGTGTGCTGTGGTAGGGTGTGCTGTGGTAGAGTGTGCTGTGGTGTGGTGTGCTGTGGTAGGGTGTTCTGTGCTGGGCTGTGGTGTGCTGTGGTGGGGTGGGGTGTGCTGTGGTGGGGTGTGCTGTGGTGGGCTGTGGTGGGGTGGGGTGTGCTGTGGTAGGGTGTGCTGTGGTAGGGTGTTCTGTGCTGGGCTGTGGTGTGCTGTGGTGGGGTGGGGTGTGCTGTGGTGGAGTGTGCTGTGGTGGGGTGGGGTGTGCTGTGGTGTAGTAGGGTGTGCTATGCTGTGGTAGAGTGTGCTGTGGGGTGGTAGGGTGTGCCGTGGTGGGGTGTGCTGTGGTGGGGTGGGGTGTACTGTGGTGGGGTGTGCTGTGTTGTGGTGGGGTGTGCTGTGGTGTGGTAGGGTAAGGTGTGCTGTGGTGGGGTGTGCTGTGATGTGGTGGGGTGTACTGTGGTGGGGTGTGCTGTGATGTGGTGGGGTGTGCTGTGATGTGGTGGGGTGTACTGTGGTGGGGTGTGCTGTGATGTGGTGGGGTGTACTGTGGTGGGGTGTGCTGTGGTGGGGTGTGCTGTGGTGGGGTGTGCTGTGGTGGGGTGTGCTGTGATGTGGTGGGGTGTACTGTGGTAGGGTGTGCTGTGGTGGGGTGTGCTGTGATGTGGTGGGGTGTACTGTGGTGGGGTGCGTTGTGGTTGGTGTGCCGTGCTTTCATGTGGTGGGGTGTGCTGTGTTGTGGTGTGGGCTGTGGTGGGTGGGGTGTGCTGTGGTGGGGTGTGCTGTGGTGTGGTGGGGTGTACTGTGGTGGGGTGTGCTGTGATGTGGTGGGGTGTACTGTGGTGGGGTGTGCTGTGATGTGGTGGGGTGTACTGTGGTGGGGTGTGCTGTGATGTGGTGGGGTGTACTGTGGTGGGGTGTGCTGTGATGTGGTGGGGTGTACTGTGGTGGGGTGTGCTGTGGTGTGGTGGGGTGTACTGTGGTGGGGTGTGCTGTGATGTGGTGGGGTGTACTGTGGTGGGGTGTGCTGTGATGTGGTGGGGTGTGCTGTGGTGGGGTGTGCTGTGATGTGGTGGGGTGTACTGTGGTGGGGTGTGCTGTGATGTGGTGGGGTGTGCTGTGGTGGGGTGTGCTGTGATGTGGTGGGGTGTACTGTGGTGGGGTGTGCTGTGATGTGGTGGGGTGTACTGTGGTGGGGTGTGCTGTGGTGGGGTGTGCTGTGATGTGGTGGGGTGTACTGTGGTGGGGTGCGTTGTGGTTGGTGTGCCGTGCTTTCATGTGGTGGGGTGTGCTGTGTTGTGGTGGGGTGTACTGTGGTGGGGTGTGCTGTGATGTGGTGGGGTGTGCTGTGGTGGGGTGTGCTGTGATGTGGTGGGGTGTACTGTGGTGGGGTGTGCTGTGATGTGGTGGGGTGTACTGTGGTGGGGGTGTGCTGTGGTGGGGTGTGCTGTGATGTGGTGGGGTGTACTGTGGTGGGGTGCGTTGTGGTTGGTGTGCCGTGCTTTCATGTGGTGGGGTGTGCTGTGTTGTGGTGTGGGCTGCGGTGGGGTGTGGTGTGCTGTGGTGGGGTGTGCTGTGGTGTGGTGTGCTGTGGTAGGGTGTGCTGTGGTAGAGTGTGCTGTGGTGTGGTGTGCTGTGCTGTGGTAGGGTGTTCTGTGTTGGGCTGTGGTGGGGTGGGGTGTGCTGTGGTGGAGTGTGCTGTGTTGTGGTGTGCTGTGGCAGGCTGTGCTGTGGTGGGGTGTGCTGTGGTGGGGTGTGATGTGCTGTGGTGTGATGTGCTGTGGTGGGGTGGGGTGTGCTGTGGTGGAGTGTGCTGTGGTGGGGTGGGGTGTGCTGTGTTGTGGTGGGGTGTGCTGTGCTGTGGTAGGGTGTGCTGTGCTGGGCTGTGGTGGGGTGTGCTGTGCTGTGGTGTGGTGGGGTGTGGTGGGGTGTTAGGGGTGTGGTGCGCTGTGGTGGGGTGTGGTGGGGTGTGCTGTGGTGTGTGCTGTGGTGTGTTGTGCTGTGCTGTGGTAGAGTGTGCTGTGCTGGGGTGTGCTATGCTGTGGTAGGGTGTGCTGTGGTAGGGTGTGCTGTGCTGGGGTATGCTATGCTGTGGTAGGGTGTGCTGTGGTGTAGTAGGGTGTGCTATGCTGTGGTAGAGTGTGCTGTGGGGTGGTAGGGTGTGCTGTGGTGGGGTGTGGTATGCTGTGGTAGAGTGTGCTGTGGGGTGGTAGGGTGTGCCGTGGTGGGGTGTGCTGTGGTGGGGTGGGGTGTACTGTGGTGGGGTGTGCTGTGTTGTGGTGGGGTGTGCTGTGGTGTGGTAGGGTAAGGTGTGCTGTGGTGGGGTGTGCTGTGGTGTGGTGGGGTGTACTGTGGTGGGGTGTGCTGTGGTGTGGTAGGGTAGGGTGTGCTGTGGTGGGGTGTGCTGTGGTGTGGTGGAGTGGGCTGCGGTGGGGTGTGGTGTGCTGTGGTGGGGTGTGCTGTGGTGGGGTGTGCTGTGGTAGGGTGTGCTGTGGTAGAGTGTGCTGTGGTGTGGTGTGCTGTGCTGTGGTAGGGTGTTCTGTGCTGGGCTGTGGTGGGGTGGGGTGTGCTGTGGTGGGGTGTGCTGTGGTGGGCTGTGGTGGGGTGGGGTGTGCTGTGGTAGGGTGTGCTGTGGTAGAGTGTGCTGTGGTGTGGTGTGCTGTGGTAGGGTGTTCTGTGCTGGGCTGTGGTGTGCTGTGGTGGGGTGGGGTGTGCTGTGGTGGGGTGTGCTGTGGTGGGCTGTGGTGGGGTGGGGTGTGCTGTGGTAGGGTGTGCTGTGGTAGAGTGTGCTGTGGTGTGGTGTGCTGTGGTAGGGTGTTCTGTGCTGGGCTGTGGTGTGCTGTGGTGGGGTGGGGTGTGCTGTGGTGGAGTGTGCTGTGGTGGGGTGTGCTGTGGTGTAGTAGGGTGTGCTATGCTGTGGTAGGGTGTGCTGTGGGGTGGTAGGGTGTGCCGTGGTGGGGTGTGCTGTGGTGGGGTGGGGTGTACTGTGGTGGGGTGTGCTGTGTTGTGGTGGGGTGTGCTGTGGTGTGGTAGGGTAAGGTGTGCTGTGGTGGGGTGTGCTGTGGTGTGGTGGGGTGTGCTGTGGTGGGGTGTGCTGTGGTGTGGTGGAGTGGGCTGTGGTGGGGTGTGGTGTGCTGTGGTGGGGTGTGCTGTGGTGTGGTGTGCTGTGGTAGGGTGTGCTGTGCTGTGGTAGGGTGTTCTGTGCTGGGCTGTGGTGGGGTGGGGTGTGCTGTGGTGGAGTGTGCTGTGTTGTGGTGTGCTGTGGCAGGCTGTGCTGTGGTGGGGTGTGCTGTGGTGGGGTGTGATGTGCTGTGGTGTGATGTGCTGTGGTGGGGTGGGGTGTGCTGTGGTGGAGTGTGCTGTGGTGGGGTGGGGTGTGCTGTGGTGGGGTGTGCTGTGTTGTGGTGGGGTGTGCTGTGCTGTGGTAGGGTGTGCTGTGCTGGGCTGTGGTGGGGTGTGCTGTGCTGTGGTGTGGTGGTGTGTGTTCGGGTGTGCTGTGGTGGTTGGGGTGTGGTGCGCTGTGGTGGGGTGTGGTGGGGTGTGCTGTGGTGTGTGCTGTGGTGTGCTGTGGTGTGGTAGAGTGTGCTGTGCTGGGGTGTGCTATGCTGTGGTAGGGTGTGCTGTGGTAGGGTGTGCTGTGCTGGGGTATGCTATGCTGTGGTATGGTGTACTGTGGTGTGTTGTGCTGTGCTGTGGTAGGGTGTGCTGTGCTGGGGTGTGCTATGCTGTGGTAGGGTGTGCTGTGGTGTAGTAGGGTGTGCTATGCTGTGGTAGAGTGTGCTGTGGGGTGGTAGGGTGTGCTGTGGTGGGGTGTGGTATGCTGTGGTAGAGTGTGCTGTGGTGTAGTAGGGTGTGCTATGCTGTGGTAGAGTGTGCTGTGGGGTGGTAGGGTGTGCCGTGGTGGGGTGTGCTGTGGTGGGGTGGGGTGTACTGTGGTGGGGTGTGCTGTGGTGTGGTAGGGTAGGGTGTGCTGTGGTGGGGTGTGCTGTGATGTGGTGGGGTGTGCTGTGGTGTGGTAGGGTAAGGTGTGCTGTGGTGGGGTGTGCTGTGGTGTGGTGGGGTGTACTGTGGTGGGGTGTGCTGTGGTGTGGTAGGGTAGGGTGTGCTGTGGTGGGGTGTGCTGTGATGTGGTGGGGTGTGCTGTGGTGGGGTGTGCTGTGATGTGGTGGGGTGTACTGTGGTGGGGTGCGTTGTGGTTGGTGTGCCGTGCTTTCATGTGGTGGGGTGTGCTGTGTTGTGGTGTGGGCTGTGGTGGGTGGGGTGTGCTGTGGTGTGGTGGAGTGGGCTGCGGTGGGGTGTGGTGTGCTGTGGTGGGGTGTGCTGTGGTGTGGTGTGCTTTGGTAGGGTGTGCTGTGGTAGAGTGTGCTGTGGTGTGGTGTGCTGTGCTGTGGTAGGGTGTTCTGTGCTGGGCTGTGGTGGGGTGGGGTGTGCTGTGGTGGAGTGTGCTGTGTTGTGGTGTGCTGTGGCAGGCTGTGCTGTGGTGGGGTGTGCTGTGGTGGGGTGTGATGTGCTGTGGTGTGATGTGCTGTGGTGGGGTGGGGTGTGCTGTGGTGGAGTGTGCTGTGGTGGGGTGGGGTGTGCTGTGGTGTGCTGTGCTGGGCTGTGGTGGGGTGTGCTGTGCTGTGGTGTGGTGGTGTGTGGTGGGGTGTGCTGTGGTGGTTGGGGTGTGGTGCGCTGTGGTGGGGTGTGGTGGGGTGTGCTGTGGTGTGTGCTGTGGTGTGCTGTGGTGTGCTGTGGTATGGTGTACTGTGGTGTGTTGTGCTGTGGTAGAGTGTGCTGTGCTGGGGTGTGCTATGCTGTGGTAGGGTGTGCTGTGGTAGGGTGTGCTGTGCTGGGGTATGCTATGCTGTGGTATGGTGTACTGTGGTGTGTTGTGCTGTGCTGTGGTAGGGTGTGCTGTGCTGGGGTGTGCTATGCTGTGGTAGGGTGTACTGTGGTGTGTTGTGCTGTGCTGTGGTAGGGTGTGCTGTGCTGGGGTGTGCTATGCTGTGGTAGGGTGTGCTGTGGTGTAGTAGGGTGTGCTATGCTGTGGTAGAGTGTGCTGTGGGGTGGTAGGGTGTGCTGTGGTGAGGTGTGGTATGCTGTGGTAGAGTGTGCTGTGGGGTGGTAGGGTGTGCCGTGGTGGGGTGTGCTGTGGTGGGGTGGGGTGTGCTGTGGTGGGGTGTGCTGTGTTGTGGTGGGGTGTGCTGTGCTGTGGTAGGGTGTGCTGTGCTGGGCTGTGGTGGGGTGTGCTGTGCTGTGCTGTGGTGGTGTGTGGTGGGGTGTGCTGTGGTGGTTGGGGTGTGGTGCGCTGTGGTGGGGTGTGGTGTGCTGTGGTGTGTGCTGTGATGTGCTGTGGTGGGGTGTGGTGTGCTGTGGTGTGCTGTGGTATGGTGTACTGTGGTGTGTTGTGCTGTGCTGTGGGACAGGGTGTGCTGTGCTGGGGTGTGCTATGCTGTGGTAGGGTGTGCTATGCTGTGGTAGAGTGTGCTGTGGGGTGGTAGGGTGTGCTGTGGTGGGGTGTGCTATGCTGTGGTAGAGTGTGCTGTGGGGTGGTAGGGTGTGCCGTGGTGGGGTGTGCTATGCTGTGGTAGTGTGTGCTTTGATGGGGTATGCTGTGCTGGGGTGTGTTGTGCTGTGGAGGGGTGTGGTGTGCTGTGGTTGTGTGTGCTGTCCTGTGGTGTGCTGGGTGTACAGTATATTACTATATTAGTACATTCTGTCGAGGGGCCTATCATTAGCACTACAGTAGTTTTAATCAATTGGGCTTCAAGGGGGATGATGACTGTGGCGAGTTAGCATGGAGGCCTTGGGTGAGACGGGGAAACAATTACAGAGCACTTCTCTCACAGACACACATACCAGCATTTTTATTATGACTGGGTGTGTGAATGTGACAGCGAACTCTCTGTGTGTGTATCCTCCACACAAATTCTACTGTTGCATATGTGGGGGCAGGAGCTGCGAGCCGTTTCCTTGAATCCTAATGCTGTGCTGAATGATGGCTTGTTATCAAAGCCCAGCCATGTGGGAACACAGGTTAAGTCTCTCACTGGAGACCCCTTCCCCTCTGTGCTACGGACTGACTTCCTCTTCTGCCTTTGTAGTGTGCAGAGCAGACTGTGTGGAATAGGCTGTTTCAATAACAGAACGTGTTACACAGGTGCCTTCGGGCAGAATGAATATGGATGGGAGACGGGAAACCACGGGAGGGAACCAAACATCTGAACCACTGACTTCATATTTTCTACAGGTCTGCTGAAGAGATCTGATTGAGTGAAAGCTGAAATGGGTTGTATTGTTCTTCAATGAGACAGATACAGTGGTAATGACAGTGGTAATGATGTGGTTGAATTAACTGAGACAAATAACACAGTCAATCAGTGGCTCACCCTGAAACTGAGAACACTCCGTAGATGACAGGATTCTTTGTGTCTTGAGTTGGCTGGATGTACACGTCCCCTGTTAGACACAAAGATAATTACATATTGCTAAGTGGTACTGCAAACATTCTTTCACAATCACAATACTATCGCAGTATGAAGGACTCTGGTAAAACACTGTTAATCTGAGATAAACATGGAAGGATGGTGTCTATTCTCTTCTGTCTCCCTTAGCGAAGCGGGAGATCTAATTATTCCAACTGTGATTCCTGAGCAGCCAGAGCTAATTCAAAGTGTGATGTACGGACAGTTTCTACTTCCGGTATTGACACAGGACAGGAGACGGGTTCAAGGAGAAGACCTTTTGGATTGGACAGCACAGCGGTGGTTAGGTTTGTTAGCCGCATTTCCAGCCATAATGGGGTCCTGAATCAGAACCCTTCCAGATTAGACACTGATTCCTGCATCTCAGAGGGGGAAGGTAAAAAAAATAGAGATCTGTGGTGTAACAAGGCTTTAACGGGAGCCATATGCTGCCCATGACTGTCAGAGCTGAGGTAACGGGACCCTGTATCCTCCAGTGGATTAATGAGTTAGAAATTAAAGGAAAAACAATAAAGGGGAAAATGTAAATCAATTTTGAGTCGACTACCTCAGTTGAGAAGTATAACACTGCAGCCCCTTGTTGGAAACACAATTCCTGGGTAAAGGTTTTCCATTGAGAGAAAAGTGAGGGGGACAGGGAGAGTAGATTGGACGTATTAGCCCACAGTCACAAGTCATTGGAAAAGGTTTTCTATTGAGAGAAAAGTGAGGGGGACAGGGAGAGTAGATTGGACGTGTTAGCCCACAGTCACAATTCCTGGGTAAAGGTTTTCCATTGAGAGAAAAGTGAGGGGGACAGGGAGAGTAGATTGGACGTGTTAGCCCACAGTCACAATTCCTGGGTAAAGGTTTTCCATTGAGAGAAAAGTGAGGGGGACAGGGAGAGTAGATTGGACGTGTTAGCCCACAGTCACAAGTCATTGGAAAAGGTTTTCTATTGAGAGAAAAGTGAGGGGGACAGGGAGAGTAGATTGGACGTGTTAGCCCACAGTCACAAGTCATTGGAAAAGGTTTTCCATTGAGAGAAAAGTGAGGGGGACAGGGAGAGTAGATTGGACGTATTAGCCCACAGTCACAAGTCATTGGAAAAGGTTTTCTATTGAGAGAAAAGTGAGGGGGACAGGGAGAGTAGATTGGACGTGTTAGCCCACAGTCACAATTCCTGGGTAAAGGTTTTCCATTGAGAGAAAAGTGAGGGGGACAGGGAGAGTAGATTGGACGTGTTAGCCCACAGTCACAATTCCTGGGTAAAGGTTTTCCATTGAGAGAAAAGTGAGGGGGACAGGGAGAGTAGATTGGACGTGTTAGCCCACAGTCACAAGTCATTGGAAAAGGTTTTCTATTGAGAGAAAAGTGAGGGGGACAGGGAGAGTAGATTGGACGTGTTAGCCCACAGTCACAAGTCATTGGAAAAGGTTTTCCATTGAGAGAAAAGTGAGGGGGACAGGGAGAGTAGATTGGACGTATTAGCCCACAGTCACAAGTCATTGGAAAAGGTTTTCTATTGAGAGAAAAGTGAGGGGGACAGGGAGAGTAGATTGGACGTGTTAGCCCACAGTCACAAGTCATTGGAAAAGGTTTTCCATTGAGAGAAAAGTGAGGGGGACAGGGAGAGTAGATTGGACGTGTTAGCCCACAGTCACAATTCCTGGGTAAAGGTTTTCCATTGAGAGAAAAGTGAGGGGGACAGGGAGAGTAGATTGGACGTATTAGCCCACAGTCACAAGTCATTGGAAAAGGTTTTCCATTGAGAGAAAAGTGAAGGGGACAGGGAGAGTAGATTGGACGTGTTAGCCCACAGTCACAAGTCATTGGAAAAGGTTTTCCATTGAGAGAAAAGTGAGGGGGACAGGGAGAGTAGATTGGACGTGTTAGCCCACAGTCACAAGTCATTGGAAAAGGTTTTCCATTGAGAGAAAAGTGAGGGGGACAGGGAGAGTAGATTGGACGTGTTAGCCCACAGTCACAAGTCATTGGAAAAGGTTTTCTATTGAGAGAAAAGTGAGGGGGACAGGGAGAGTAGATTGGACGTGTTAGCCCACAGTCACAAGTCATTGGAAAAGGTTTTCCATTGAGAGAAAAGTGAGGGGGACAGGGAGAGTAGATTGGACGTATTAGCCCACAGTCACAAGTCATTGGAAAAGGTTTTCCATTGAGAGAAAAGTGAGGGGGACAGGGAGAGTAGATTGGACGTATTAGCCCACAGTCACAAGTCATTGGAAAAGGTTTTCTATTGAGAGAAAAGTGAGGGGGACAGGGAGAGTAGATTGGACGTATTAGCCCACAGTCACAAGTCATTGGAAAAGGTTTTCTATTGAGAGAAAAGTGAAGGGGACAGGGAGAGTAGATTGGACGTATTAGCCCACAGTCACAAGTCATTGGAAAAGGTTTTCCATTGAGAGAAAAGTGAGGGGGACAGGGAGAGTAGATTGGACGTGTTAGCCCACAGTCACAAGTCATTGGAAAGTTCAATAACTATGAATGTCTAATGATTAGATGATGCATGAAACATTATACTCTCCATGTATAACTCTGGACCACTGTCATGGGCATTTATGAAGCCAGACGTTACTCGATATCGAGCCTCGTGTATATATATATATATAAAGCAGCTCCACACCCTGACTCTACCCTTTCAGATAAATCTCTCAGCAAATATCAAGTTGAAATGTAAAAACCCTCAAACAACAAAACAGCAGCTCTCTCCATGCACACACTCACCAAATCTCACTGGATTAAGAGTAAAGTCGTATAATAACAGGTTATTTTGAGTTTATCATGCATTAAGATTGTTTGACCAAAGAATAAACCAAATCCGCTTTGACCCACCACTCCTTATTTTTGTAAAGAGAGATTCTTGGCCTCTTAGAAAAGCTGTAACTGAGTTTCTTTGACATTCATGAGTGTGTAAAAATACATTTTTTATTGCCAGGACATGAGAATGACAGGTAATGGCCGCAAACAAGAACGGGAATGAACTTTTGGCTAACAGGAGAGACATTCATAAAACATCGGACGCCAGTTTGACATCCCTCCTGGCTACAGACAGGACTTCAAACTTCAATCAAACGTGGAACAAGTTGCATCATTTTCTTTTATTCTGGACCTTTTTGTTTTTATTTATTTATTTATTTTTAACTCCTTGAGGAGTTTCTGAAGTCAGTAGTGTTCCTGCAAAAATAATGCTCTGTTGTTAATGCTAGAGAATGAGGATGACAAAATATCATAACTAATGAGAGAAATTGTGTTATTTTGTGTATTTTCATTTTTGTCAATGTGCATGTATAGTTTTATTAAGGATAACCTATAACCTTGAATTTTGCCTTATGCTGATTTTACAATGACCATTTATATCATGAAGAAAACTAATGCAGCATAATGATCTTCAATAGTTGGAGTTTCATTCAAAAACGCTATATATCAATTTTCAGAAATATTGGTAAATGAGCTTTTATTGTTTAAAGACATTATGAAAGAGATTGTTTTTTTTCACTATCTAATCACGGCATGTTCAGTGACAGACATGTATTTGTTGAAAATCGATGACTAATCATGTTTAGTTTTTTTTTTTTTTACAAAATGCTATATATCCGCCTCACTCTCAGAGAAATAATAGTTTCTGATGAAAAAACACAAATGTGAAAATTGGTAGATACAGCGAAAATTGGGCTGAGACAAGTTTTATATATTACAGTAGATAAATGTGACAATATGCATTCACAAAAGTCTCTTCTGAATGGTCATGGTGGGTAAACAGAGAGACATAGGGTCTGTCTGTCTGTCTGTCTGTCTGTCTGTCTGTCTGTCTGATGACTGTAATGACTGCATTACCAAAAGATGGTGTAAGGTCTCTACCCGTCAGACCCGTCCGACTGCAAAGCATTACCAAAAGATGGTGTATGGTCTCTACCCTGGGGACCCGTCTGACTGCAAAGCATTACCAAAAGATGGTGTATGGTCTCTACCCTGGGGACCCGTCTGACTGCAAAGCATTACCAAAAGATGGTGTATGGTCTCTACCCGTCAGACCCGTCCGACTGCAAAGCATTACCAAAAGATGGTGTATGGTCTCTACCCTGGGGACCCGTCTGACTGCAAAGCATTACCAAAAGATGGTGTATGGTCTCTACCCTGGGGACCCGTCTGACTGCAAAGCATTACCAAAAGATGGTGTATGGTCTCTACCCTGGGGACCCGTCTGACTGCAAAGCATTACCAAAAGATGGTGTATGGTCTCTACCCTGGGGACCCGTCTGACTGCAAAGCATTACAAAAGTATATGGTCTCTACCCTGGGGACTCGTCTGACTGCAAAGCATTACAAAAGTATATGGTCTCTACCCTGGGGACTCGTCTGACTGCAAAGCATTACAAGAGCATATGGTCTCTACCCTGGGGACCCGTCTGACTGCACAGCATTACAAAATGACATGGTCTCTACCCTGGCGACCCGTCTGACTGCAAAGCATTACAAAAGTAAATGGTCTCTACCCCGGGGACCCGTCCGACTGCAAAGCATTACAAAAGTACATGGTCTCGACCCTTGGGACCCGTCCGACTGCAAAGCATTACAAAAGTATATGGTCTCTACCCTGGGGACCCGTCTGACTGCAAAGCATTACAAGAGTATATGGTCTCTACCCTGGGGACTCGTCTGACTGCAAAGCATTACAAAAGTATATGGTCTCTACCCTGGGGACTCGTCTGACTGCAAAGCATTACAAGAGTATATGGTCTCTACCCTGGGGACCCGTCTGACTGCACAGCATTACAAAATGACATGGTCTCTACCCTGGCGACCCGTCTGACTGCAAAGCATTACAAAAGTATATGGTCTCTACCCCGGGGACCCGTCCGACTGCAAAGCATTACAAAAGTACATGGTCTCGACCCTTGGGACCTGTCCGACTGCAAAGCATTACAAATGTATATGGTCTCTACCCTGGGGACCCGTCTGACTGCAAAGCATTACAAAAGTATATGGTTTCTACCCTGGGGACCCGTCCGACTGCAAAGCATTACAAAAGTATATGGTCTCTACCCTGGCGACCCGTCTGACTGCAAAGCATTACAAAAGTATATGGTCTCTACCCCGGGGACCCGTCCGACTGCAAAGCATTACAAAAGTACATGGTCTCGACCCTTGGGACCCGTCCGACTGCAAAGCATTACAAAAGTATATGGTCTCTACCCTGGGGACTTGTCTGACTGCAAAGCATTACAAAAGTATATGGTCTCTACCCTGGGGACTCGTCTGACTGCAAAGCATTACAAGAGTATATGGTCTCTACCCTGGGGACCCGTCTGACTGCACAGCATTACAAAATGACATGGTCTCTACCCTGGCGACCCGTCTGACTGCAAAGCATTACAAAAGTATATGGTCTCTACCCCGGGGACCCGTCCGACTGCAAAGCATTACAAAAGTATATGGTCTCTACCCTGGGGACCCGTCTGACTGCAAAGCATTACAAAAGTATATGGTCTCTACCCTGGGGACCCGTCCGACTGCAAAGCATTACAAAAGTATATTGTCTCTACCCTGGGGACCCGTCCGACTGCAAAGCATTACAAAAGGAAATGGTCTCTACCTTGGGGACCCGTCTGACTGCAAAGCATTACAAAAGTATATGGTCTCTACCCTGGGGACCCGTCCGACTGCAAAGCATTACAAAAGTATATTGTCTCTACCCTGGGGACCCGTCCGACTGCAAAGCATTACAAAAGGAAATGGTCTCTACCTTGGGGACCCGTCTGACTGCAAAGCATTACAAAAGTATACGGTCTCTACCCTGGGGACCTGTCCGACTGCTAAGCATTACAAAAGTATATTGTCTCCACCCTGGGGACCCGTCCGACTGCAAAGCATTACAAAAGTATATGGTCTCTACCCTGGGGACCCGTCTGACTGCAAAGCATTACAAAAGTATATGGACTCTACCCTGGGGCCTCGTCTGACTGCAAAGCATTACAAAAGTATATGGTCTCTACCCTGGGGACTCGTCTGACTGCAAAGCATTACAAAAGTATATGGTCTCTACCCTGGGGACTCGTCTGACTGCAAAGCATTACAAAAGTATATGGTCTCTACCCTGGGGACCCGTCTGACTGCAAAGCATTACAAAAGTATATGGTCTCTACCCTGGGGACACGTCTGACTGCAAAGCATTACAAGAGTATATGGTCTCTACCCTTGGGACACGTCTGACTGCAAAGCATTACAAGAGTATATGGTCTCTACCCTTGGGACCCGTCTGACTGCAAAGCATTACAAAAGTATATGGTCTCTACCCTTGGGACACGTCTGACTGCAAAGCATTACAAGAGTATATGGTCTCTACTCTGGGGACCCGTCTGACTGCAAAGCATTACAAAAGTATATGGTCTCTACCTTGGGGACCCGTCTGACTGCACAGCATTACAAAATGACATGGTCTCGACCCTTGGGACCCGTCCGACTGCAAAGCATTACAAAAGTATATGGTCTCTACCCTGGGGACCCGTCTGACTGCAAAGCATTACAAAAGTATATGGTCTCTACCCTGGGGACCTGTCCGACTGCAAAGCATTACAAAAGTATATTGTCTCCACCCTGGGGACCCGTCCGACTGCAAAGCATTGCAAAAGTATATGGTCTCTACTCTGGGGACCCGTCCGGCTGCAAAGCATTACAAAAGTAAATGGTCTCTACCCTGAGGACCTTTCCGACTGCAAAGCATTACAAAAGTATATGGTCTCTACCCTGGGGACCCGTCTGACTGCAAAGCATTTCAAAAGTATATGGTCTCTACCCTGAGGACAGTCACCTAGCACTGTTGTTTGGTTAGCAGTGTTTCTGAAGTACAGCCACCTAGCACTGTTGTTTGGTTAGCAGTGTCTCTGTAGTACAGCCACCCAGCATTGTTGTTTTGTTAGCAGTGTTTCTGTAGTACAGCCACCTAGCACTGTTGTTTGGTTAGCAGTGTTTCTGTAGTACAGCCACCTAGCACTGCTGTTTGGTTAGCAGTGTTTCTGTAGTACAGCCACCTAGCACTGCTGTTTGGTTAGCAGTGTTTCTGTAGTACACTCACCTAGCATTGTTGTTCTGTTAGCAGTGTTTCTGTAGTACACTCACCTAACCTTGTTGTTTGGTTAGCAGTGCTCCTGTAGTACACTCACCTAGCATTGTTGTTCTGTTAGCAGTGTTTCTGTAGTACACTCACCTAACCTTGTTGTTTGGTTAGCAGTGTTTCTGTAGTACACTCACCTAGCACTGTTGTTCTGTTAGCAGTGTTTCTGTAGTACACTCACCTAACCTTGTTGTTTGGTTAGCAGTGCTCCTGTAGTACACTCACCTAGCATTGTTGTTCTGTTAGCAGTGTTTCTGTAGTACACTCACCTAACCTTGTTGTTTGGTTAGCAGTGCTCCTGTAGTACACTCACCTAGCATTGTTGTTCTGTTAGCAGTGTTTCTGTAGTACACTCACCTAACCTTGTTGTTTGGTTAGCAGTGCTCCTGTAGTACACTCACCTAGCATTGTTGTTCTGTTAGCAGTGTTTCTGTAGTACACTCACCTAACCTTGTTGTTTGGTTAGCAGTGCTCCTGTAGTACACTCACCTAGCACTGTTGTTCTGTTAGCAGTGTTTCTGTAGTACACTCACCTAACCTTGTTGTTTGGTTAGCAGTGCTCCTGTAGTACACTCACCTAGCATTGTTGTTCTGTTAGCAGTGTTTCTGTAGTACACTCACCTAACCTTGTTGTTTGGTTAGCAGTGCTCCTGTAGTACACTCACCTAGCACTGTTGTTTGGTTGCAGTGTTTCTGTAGCACATGAGAATGGAGTAACAAAATAAAATGGCCACTGGATTGATGGAAATAATCATGATATCATTCTGCCAGGTAAACATAAACTACTTTGTAGCTAGTTAACATTTTATTGAGAAGGTTTTTTGGGAAAGCCTTTCCATCTACCAGAAGACGGTTAGGCTTATTATTAGAATCACTATATTTGTTCTGGCTCCTTAATTGTTTGAAAGCCCCTCTCACCACCCCCTCTCAGCCCCCCTCAGATGGCTCTTCTGGGCTCCACCATTAAACTGTAATCCTTAAAGTGAAACTGCCACGTCCGCTTGCAATGTTACAACAATAAAGACGTTATTGCAAACAACCAACACTGTTTTTCCCCTCTGACATCATTGCATGTGCGATAGAAGAGCACAATATGTACTGCAAAAAAACAAACGGTACTGTCAGTGGTACTGTTTCCCCCTACTGCGGATTCCATCTTTATGATAGAGACTTTAGACATCCGTCATGTGTGATGGATAGCTGTACATTCAGCGATGACAAGCCTAGTATGACCTCACTGAGTGTGTCCCAGACTGCTCTCAGACTGAGGGAAACCTATTGACCTGCAGGAGGGACTGTTAAAGAGGTGATGACATTGACGGAAGATGAGAGAAGTAAGAAAAATAGACATGGACATTGAGTAAGAGTTGAGTACTGCTGAACATAAGTGTGTGGTTTGGGTCATGCTGTATCAAAACAACTGGTCGTTCACAGCCCTCAGCCTAAGGCTGAAATGAGCCTCCACTAGGCTACAGGCCTAATATATAACAAACACAATCAAGTAATGATTGATGGCAGCAGTAAAAACAAATGACCTGCAATAAAACAAAATCACATCAGTTATTGTGATTGCATTGGACCGCTAATGAAATATTTCCCACTAATAAGGGTAGCCTAGTGGTTAGAGCGTTGGACTAGTAACTGGAAGGATGCAAGTTCCTGACAAGGTACAAATCTGTCGTTCTGCCCCTGAACAAGGCAGTTAACCCACTGTTCCTAGGCCGTCATTTAAAATAAGAATTTGTTCTTAACTGACTTGCCTAGTTAAATAAAGGTCAAATAAAAAAACTAGTTTTCATGATCATTTCAAGGAGACTCCTCAGAGTAAGACTTCCTCAACACAGTGCATTTCACTGATGTTTTCCTTAGATGGTGAGCTATCAGTCATCAGAGATGTGACTGACAGGCAGGGATGATCCCTCTAACCCTGCAGGGCGCCCCCCTGGCTGATCCAGAGACAGACCTTAAAGCCCTGTGCCTCATTACCAGTCCTCCCTAGACACCTACACACACCTCTACTCTCAGCACTTCCACTGTTGTGTTATTAAGGCAACCTGATCCCAGATCTGCTTATCATACAGGAGTGATGTTGATGTCCACAGCTGGGTGGGACAGCGATATCTTAACCACTGCAGTACCTTCCTCAGAATTCCCATCTGTGTTGCTTTACAGGTGCAGAACGTGTACAGACCCATTGGTACAGACAGACATTCTGTACCTTGCAGAATAATTAATCAAACAACATTGTAAGTCATCAACTCATTGCTGATTTCCTTTTTGCCCTAAACCAAAACTATTCCAGAGAGCAGAGCTGAAGAGATGGCATTTCGCTACACCCGCAATAACATCAGCTAAATATGTGTATATAAACTAATGAAATTTGATTTGATTTCAGTGAAAACACAATGGAAGAGTTACTGTCTGTGAGGAATCTGTGCTTGTCTATGGTGGTGCATGTGGAATCTGTCAGCAGATCCATATACACTCTTGTTTTCTATTAGCCGGGTCATGGCGTCACATTGATGCTTTCACTCTCCACCAGCTAGGCTCTCAATTAGGGTTGTGGTGGTCACGACATTTTGTCAGACGGTAAATATCAAACAAATGACTGCCCGTCTTATGGTAATTGACCGTTAACCTTCAGAAGAACGTTTAGCTTCTCCAGGCCTCCAGCATACAAGCCGCTGATGCACGTCTTAGGAACATCAACATTTTAAAAAGTCTAATAAATCCATTTAATATACACAACATCACAATAAATCCATTATCTAGATCATTTAGTGGACAATATATGTTTATACATTTCATGCCATTATTTTAAATTATTTAATTTTATAGTAAGAAGAATACATACTGAACAAAAATATGAAAGCAATAT
This sequence comes from Oncorhynchus keta, assembly GCF_023373465.1. Taxonomy (NCBI): domain Eukaryota; kingdom Metazoa; phylum Chordata; class Actinopteri; order Salmoniformes; family Salmonidae; genus Oncorhynchus; species Oncorhynchus keta. Next base: position 15,948,819 of record NC_068430.1, on the reverse strand, counting down.
GTAAAGCGTTGGTCCCATGTTTCATGAGCTGAAATGAAAGATCCCTGAAATATTCCATACGCACAAAAAGCTTATTTCTCTAAAATGTTCTATGTGCAATAATGTGCACAAATGTGTTTATATCCCTATTAGTGAGCATTTCTCCTTTGCCAAGATAATCCATCCATCTGACAGGTGTGGCATATCAAGAAGCGGATTAAAAAGCACGATCATTACACAGGTGCACCTTGTGCTAGGTACAATTAAAAGGACACTCAAAATGTGCAGTTTTGTCACACAACACAATGCCACAGATGTCTGAAGTTTTGAGCGAGCGTGAAATTGGCATGGTGACTGCAGGACTGTCCACCAGAGCTGTTGCCAGAGAATTTAATGTTCATTTCTCTACCATAAGCCAACTTCAACGTTGTTTTAGAGTATTTGGCAGTATGTCCTACCAGCCTCACAGCCACAGACCACGTGTAACCACGCCAGCCCAGGACCTCCGCATCTGGCTTCTTCACCTTATGGGATCGTCTGAGACCAGCTACCTGGACAGCTGATGAATCTGTGGGTTTGCAAAACCGAAGAATTTCTGCACAAACTGTTTGGGATGCTCTGGATTGACGTGTATGACAGCGCGTTCCAGTTTCCGCCAATATCTCACAACTTCACACAGCCATTGAAGATGAGTAGGATAACATTCCACAGTCCAAAATCAATAGCCTGATCAACTCTATGCAAAGGAGATGTGTAACGCTGAATGAGGCAAATGGTGGACACACCAGATACTGACTGGTTCTGATACACACCCCTACCTTTTAAAAAAAGATATCTGTGACCAACAGATGCATATTTGTATTTCAAGTCATGTGAAATCCATATATATATATATACACACAGTGCATTCAGAAAGTATTCAAACCCCTTAACTTTTTCCACATTTTCTTACGTTACAGCCTTATGCTAAGATGGATTAAATATTCTTCCCCTCATCAATTTACACACAATACCCCATAATGACAAAGCGAAAAACAGATTTTTTGACATTTTTGCAAATGTATTACCAATAAAACAAAGAAAGACATTATTTACATACTAAGTATTCAGACCATTTGCTATGACACTAAGTTGAGCTCAGCTGCATCCTGTTTCCACTGATGATCTTTGAGATGTTTCTTCAACTTGATTGGAGTCCACCTGTGGTATATTCAATTGATTGGACATGATTTGGAAAGGCACACACCTGTCTATATAAGGTCCCACAGTTGAAAGTGTATGTCAGAACAAAAACCACACCTTACAGTCCCTGGAGATTGCCAAAAGGCACCTAAAAACTCTCATGAGAAACAAGATTCTCTGGTCTGATGAAACCAAGCTTGAACTCTTTGGCCTGAATGCTAAGTGTCACATCTGGAGGAAACCTGGCACCATCCCTACGGTGAAGCATGGTGGTGGCAGCATCATGCTGCGGGAAAGTTTTTCAGCAGCAGGGACTGGGAAACGAGACATGCTCCAGAGTGCTCAGGACCTCAGACTGGGGCAAAGGTTCACCTTCCAACAGGACAACAACCCTAAGCACACAGCCAAGACAATGCAGGGGTGGCTTTGGGACAAGTCTCTGAATGTCCTTGAGTCACCCAGCCAGAGCCCGGACTTGAACCCAATCGAACATCTCTGGAAAGACCTGAAAATAGTTGTGCAGTGACGTGTGTCATCTAACCTGACAGAGCTTGAGAGGATCTGCAGTGAAGAATAGGATAAACTCCCCAAATACAGGTGTGCCAAGCTTGTAGCGTCATACTCAAGAAGACTCAAGGCTGTAATCGCTGCCAAAGGTGCTTCAACAAAGTACTGAGTAAAGGGTCTGAATACTTATGTAAATGTAATATTTCAGATATGCACTACCATTCAAGAGTGTGGGGTCACTTAAAAATGTCCTTGTTTTTTGTCCATTAAAATAACATCAAATTGATCAGAAATACAGTGTAGACATTGTTAATGTTGTAAATGACTATTGTAGCTGGAAACGGCAGATTTTGCATGGAATATCTACATAGGCATACAGAGGCAACCATTACTCCTGTGTTCCAATGGCACGTTGTGTTGTCTAATCCAAGTTTATAATTTTAAAAGGCTAATTGATCATTAGAAACCCCTTTTGCAATTATGATAGTACAGCTGAAAACTGTTGTACTGATAAAAGAAGAAATTAAACTGGCCTTCTTTAGACTAGTTGAGTATCTGGAGCATCAGCACTTCTGGGTTTGATTTCAGGCTCAAAATGGCCAGAAACAAATAACTTTCTTCTGAAACTCGTCAGTCTATTCTTGTTCTGAGAAATGAAGGCTATTCCATGGGAGAAAATGCCACGAACTGGAAAATCTCATACAACGCTGTGTAGTTCTCCACTCCTAGAACAGCACAAACTGGCCCTAACCAGAATAGAAAGAGGATTGGGAGGCTCGGTGCATAACTGAGCAAGAGGACAAGTACAGTAGAGTGTCTAGTTTGAGAAACAGATACCTCACATGTCCTCAACTGGCAGCTTCTTTAAATAGCACCCGCAAAACCATTCTCAACGTCAACAGTGAAGAGGTGACTCCGGGATGCTGGCCTTCTCAGAACAAGAATAGACTGACGAGAAATGTCTTTGTTTCTGGCCATTTTGAGCCTGTAATCGAACCCACAAATGCTGATGCTCCAGTTACTCCAGTGTACTCCAGTTACTCTAAAATGTCTAAAAAACAGTTTTTGCTTTGTCATCATGGGGTATTGTGTGTAGTTTGATGAGGGAAAAAAACGATTGAATCATTTTTAGAATAAGGCTGTGACATAACAACATTTTGAAAAAGTCAAGCTGTCTGAATACTTTCCAAATTAACTGTATATATACATTTTAAAAACAAGACAGTTGTGATGGAAACAGGACGTTTATATACTCTTGAGAGCAAAGCTGTCATCAAGATGTGCAAAACTGTCATGAAGAATCTAGGTGTGTCCAAACTTTTGACTGGTACTGTATATACAGTCGGAAGTTGACATACACTTAGGTTGGAGTCATTAAAACTCGTTTTTCAACCACTCCACAAATGTCTTGTTAACAAACTATAGTTTTGTCAAGTCGGATAGGACATCTACTTTGTGCATGACACAAGTATTTTTTACAACAATTGTTTACAGACAGATTATTTCACTTATAATTCACTGTATCACAATTACACTGGATCAGAAGTTTACATACACTAAGTTGACTGTGCCTTTCAACAGCTTGGAAAATTCCAGAAAATTATGTCATGGCTTTAGAAGCTTCTGATAGGCTAATTGATATAATTTGAGTCAATTGGAGGTGTACCTGTGGATGTATTTCAAGGCCTACCTTCAAACTCAGTGCCTCTTTGCTTGACATTATGAGAAAATCAAAAGAAATCAGCCAAGACCTCAGAAAAAAATGTAGACCTCCAAAGGTCTGGTTCATCCTTGGGAGCAATTTCCAAATGCCTGAAGGTACCACGTTCATCTGTACAAACAATAGTACGCAAGTATAAACACCATGGGACCACGCAACCATCATACCACTCAGGAAGGAGAGACATTCTGTCTCCTAGAGATGAAGGTACTTTGGTGCGAAAGGTGCAAATCAATCCCAGAACAACAGCAAAGGACCTTGTGAAGATGCTGGAGGAAACAGGTGCAAAAGTATCTATATCCACAGTAAAACAAGTCCTATATCGACATAACCTGAAAGGCCACTTAGCAATGAAGAAAACACTGCTCCAAAACCACCATAGAAAAGCCAGACTATGGTTTGCAACTACACATGGGGACAAAGATCGTACTTTTTGGAGAAATGTCCTCTGGCCTGATGAAAAAAAAAATAGACTGTTTGGCCATAATGACCATCATTATGTTTGGAGGAAAAAGGGGGAGGCTTGCAAGCCGAAGAACACCATCCCATTCGTGAAGCACGGGGGTGGCAGCATCATGTTGTGGGGGTGCTTTGCAGCAGGAGGGACTAGTGCACTTCACAAAATAAATGGCATCATAAGGTGAGAAAGGTATGTGGATATATTGAAGCAACATCTCAAGACATCAGTCAGGAAGTTAAAGGTTGGTCACAAATGGGTCTTCCAAATGGACAATGACCCCAAGCATACTTCCAAAGTTGTGGAAAAATGGCTTAAGGATAACACAGTCAAGGTATTTGAGTGGCCATCGCAAAGCCCTGACTTCAATCCTATAGAAGATTTGTGGGCAAGCAAGGAGGCCTACAAACCTGACTTGGTACCACCGGCTCTGTCAGGAGGAATGGGCCAAAATTCACCCAACTTATTGTGGGAAGCTTGTGGAATACTACCCAAAACGTTTGACGCAAGTTAAACAATTGAAAGACAATGCTATAAAATACTAATTGAGTGTATGTAAACTTCTGACCCACTGGGAATGTGATGAAAGAAATAAAAGCTAAAATAAACCATTATCTCTACTATTATTCTGACATTTCACATTCATAAAATAAAGTGGGGAAACTAAGGGAATCTTTACTAGGATTAATTTTCAGGAATTGTGAAATACTGAGTTTATATGTATTTGGCTAAGGTGTATGTAAACTTCTGACTTATCTATATTTTTAGATCAATTTATTTAAATTGACTGATTTCCTTATATGAACTGTAACTAAGTAAAATCTTTGTTGCATTTATATTTTTGTTCAATGTAATTTAACTTATTTGATTAAAATAGAAAGGATATTTTTCCCATTCCTGAGCGAGTGCGCATGTGAAGTGGCTATGTTGAGTGTAAAAGTGATCATTTGAAACAGATCTTATACGCTAGATTTAGAGTAATTTGACAACTTTAGTTGAGAATAATACAAACCTTTGGATGTCTTAGAAATCAAAACATATGGGCTGCATGATGTGACTATATTGACGATTTGAAAAAGTCTAATAAAATACACTTTCGCTCTGTTTCTTGCCTCAAGCTGCACATGCTGTTCTCTCATTAAGTGATAACATTCTCATCCATCAGACTATTCTCAATTCAATCTTGCCTTTATTAATATTTGAAATTTGTTTTGATTTAAAATGGCCATCATCAGATAGGTAGGAACAGGGGTCGGGGTAAAAAGATGTCATCTATATGCACTCAAATAGTACATCACTGGGTCCAAGCTTCCTGCCATCCAGGACCTATTTTTATAATTTTTTTCTTAACTCTATTTCTTGAACTGCATTGTTGTTTAAGGGCTTGTAAGTAAGCATTTCACGGTAAGGTCTACACCTGTTGTATTCAGCGCTTTCCTTTGGTTCCCTTTTCCACTATGCCAGGTAGGCTACTCTGGTTTTACAGCTGAGCAATGTGCTTAATATTAGCATCTGAGAAATAAATATACTTGCAGTAGAAAGCCTCAAGCTCTATTCCCGCCCAAACTCTGTATGCCATGGGCTCTCCAACCCTGTTCCTGCAGCTACCCAGTGCTTAGTTTGCGAAACCAAGTGAAATCTGTTCAGGAACATTGATAGTAACATGTTTTCACAACCAAACATATTTAATTAAACTGTTGACAGTGTTGTTTAAAAAAATGCTTTTCTGTAGTGCGTAATGTGCATTAGTGCAGTTTGGAACGGTTCAGAAGAACTCAGATGTTACAGAGATGCTACAGAAAGATGACAGAGTGGGTTCTGAACTGATGGTTGGTCCTTTTACACACTGTCCCTTTTAGGTGGAGTGGAGCAGACTATGTTCAGTGTCTAACAGTTGAGGGTAGGAAAACGCTTGAGGAGCATTGTGAAGTTACTGTAAGAACCTAACAACTAGGCTGTACCACTGTTGGGAAATGATGCCTACTTACGGAGTTCATCGAAGTGGGTCTCTATGCCGTCCACCCCAGGCACAGAGCAGATGAGTCTGGCCTTCAGGAAAGTGCTCCACTTGTTGACCAGACAGCAGTGTCCACCATCATCATTCTGCAGGGGGGAGACAAACACAACAAGTGGACCAGTCCACAGATTCAAACCAACAGCTGTTTGATACAGACAACTAGCAGCCAATACTAGCTTACAGAGAAGTTGAGAGTGAAAACATCAGATCTGTGGGTCAGTCTGTCCACCCCATCTGTTGTGGACAGACGCCTGCCCCTACAGAGAGGTGGGGAGGGAGGTGATGCCCAGGGAAAATTACTCACAGCCCAGTAATCCTTGCAAAACATTACGAAACGTGTTCATTATGAAATGTCCAAGTTAAAAATCATAGAATGCTATTTATGCAACAATTTATATTGGAGTAATATGCTACTGAACATCATTCAAAGGTTAGAATATTCTATTGTTTTGTAGCTCCTACACAAAAATGTTATGTACTCTGAAATTGTATCAACATGAGCACTCTTTCTACCATGTATTGTGTGTATACTGTATCTACGACAGTAGTGTTATTTCCAGTGGGCGTCATCAGAGAATTTGTCCTTAATGGCCATGTACTCTTAAAAATCAGCATCCGGCACAGCCAGAAGAGGACTGGCCACCCCTCACAACCTGGTTCCTCTCTAGGTTTCTTCTTAGGTTCCTGCCTTTCTAGGGAGTTTTTGCTAGCCACTGTGCTTCTACATCTGCATTGCTTGCTGTTTTGGGGTTTTAGGCTGGGTTTCTGTATACCGGTAAGCACTTTGTGACATCTGCTGATGTAAAAAGGGCTTTATAAATACATTGATTTGATTTGAGGACAATGACTTAGGGTCCAGAGACTGACAGGACCAATGTCCCAACGGTCCCATAGGAGACGTGCAGCAAGAGGGGGGAGGTTTGCACACTTCACAGGGTTACCCTCGGACCCCCTCTAAGGGTAAACAACGTTCTGAGTCACTGCAGCCACTGGATACGTACATCATTAGATCAACATTACCCTGAGAGTGTTATGTGTATGTGTGTTTATGTGTATATACTGGAGGCCAAAGGCAAACTCTCCCACTCCAACAGAATATCACAGGGGACAACAAGCATTCCCTTTAGTTTGGTTTTCTTAGACTCCTCATTGGCTGTTGAGGAAGTGGGGGGCAGCGATGATTTAAGGGGATTTCCCAAGGAGACCCCTCTACTCTGGGGATGTCTCAGTATCAGGAGTGGCAGGGTACTGGGTTTGCAGGCTCAGAGGTCACAATATGAGACAAACCCTCACAATTTCAGTAAGAAAACATTTGCAGATAATGTGGTAGTGTGGGCACTTACCAGACAGATCCTGCCTATCCTGGACTGGGCCATGGGACTCTGGCCCATCTCTGAAGCCTTCTCCCGGAAGAAGAAGTACAGCTTGTCATCATTCTTCTCAGCACTGTCTGGGATGAGGTGTGCTTTGATGAATATCGGATCTGAAAATAGAGAGAAAGAGCGAGAAAGAAAGAGAGAGCAAGAGTGAGAGATAGAGAGAGAGAGAGAAAGAAAGAGAGAAAGAAAGAAAGAGAGAGAGAGAGTTAAAGACGAGACAGATGCTAGTGAGAGTCAGTTGAGGCCTCAAGCTGAGCACATGTCACTACATTCCAAATCAGTTTTATTAATCTCACTGAATGAGCACAATATGGCATCAACCTCTCTTCCCCATGATAGCTCACTGATTAGGGCACTGCTGGACAAATCAAACTGATCCTGTCCTCCCTGTTGCAACAGACACAACCCATATGGGGGCAGACCATGTGGGGGGTGGGATGGGGGAGTACATAGAATAGGTTAGAGATGAGTTCATTAGTCACAGGGATGCAGCTGGAACTGCTGGGTGCAGTGAAAATCTTATGCTGAGGGCTCCAACAGCACAGGTCAAAATAAAATAAAATTAAGAGAAGGGAAGGAGAAAAAATCTAGATAATAATAATAATAATCTCTACACATTTACAATTGTAGCAATGATAAATTACCATTGGGTGGTGGGGGCAGGTTAAGAATCTGTTGGGGGATGCCCATAAGGGGAGCAGCAGGGGAGGAAGTGAGAAGTGAATGAAAAAACAGTAATAAAATTAATAATATATACATATTTACATTGTAATAGTGATAAATGTCCATTGGGGGGGCAGGGTAGGAAGCCTGGGGGCAGGAGGGAGACAGGGGGAGCAGGTAGCTGCCTATTGGCTATTCAGCAGCCTGATTTTAAAAATATATATATATTTCACCTTTATTTAACCAGGTAGGCTAGTTGAGAACAAGTTCTCATTTACAACTGCGACCTGGCCAAGATAAAGCATAGCAGTGTGAACAGACAACAACACAGAGTTACACATGGAAGCCAATAACACAGTAGAAAAAAAAAATTATGGTCTGGGGGTAGAAGCTATTGGCCAGTCTTCAAGCTATTGGCCAGTCTTCAAGCTATTGGCCAGTCTTCAGACGGTTCCCATCTGAGAAGCGGGGAGAACAGGGCATTGCTCGGGTGGCTGAGGTCCCTGATTATCTTCTTGGCCTTCCTGCGACACCTGGTGTTGTAGGTGTCTTGTAGGGCAGGCAGTGTACCCAATGATGCGTTAGGCAGTGTACCACCCTCTGTAGCACCTTGCAGTCTGCGGCGGTGCAGTTGCAATACCAGGCTGTGATGCAGCCTGACAGTATGCTCTCAATGGTGCTCCTGTAGAACACTGTGAGGGCCCTCAAGGACAGGAAGAATTTCTTCAGTATCCTGAGTTTTAAGAGTCGCTGTTGTGCCTTCTTCACAACATTCTCCGTGTGGGTTGACCATTCCAGCTTCTCAGAGATGTGCACGTTGAGGAACTTGAAGTTTCTGACCATCTCCCCATTGATGAGGATGGGGGCGTACCCAGCCTGGTTCCGCCTGAAGTCCACAATCAGCTCCTGGCACCATGCCGTCAGAGTGCCTATGTCCTCCCTATAGGTCGCCTGGTCATTGTTAGTAATCAGGCCAACTACTGTCATCAGAAAACTTGATGCAGTCGTGGGTTCATAGGGAGTACAGGAGGCGACTGAGGACACACACTTGTGGGGCCCCTGTGTAGATAATCAGCGATGAGGAGGTAACGTTGCTTACCTTCACCACCTGGTGGCGGCCTATCAGGAAGTCCAGGGACAAATTGCATAGGGAGGAATTCAGTCCCAGGGCCGTGAGCTTTGTGGTGAGCTTAGAGGGCACTATGGTATTGAAGGCTGAGCTGAAGTCTATGAATAGCATCTTCAAATATGCATTCCTTTTGTCCAGGTGGGTGAGAAGAGTGTGCAGTGCAATGGCGATTGTGTTGTCTGTGGATCAATCAGGGTGGTAGGTGAATTGTTGAGTGCCAAGTGTGTCGGGGAGGGAGGAGGAAATGTGGCCTTTGACTAGCCTCTCAAAGCACTTCATGATAACGGAGGTGAGTGCTACGGGACGGTAGACTTATATGGTTGGTTGCCCATGTGGGGTGTGGGGTGGGGGGGTACATAGACTCATATGGGAGGTAGACCATGTTGGGGGTGGGATATATGAACCCATATGGGGAAAGCAGGATGGATCAGGACGTCATAGTGTGGCCTTGGGACTGATGAACAGGACTCAGGTGGAGATGGGGAGTACCTCCTGCCGTGGACTCAGCCCTACTAATCAATGGTGCCACTTTCCTCTCAAAAACACTGACCTCCAAAACACACTGACTTCCCAAACACATTGACTTCCCAAACACACTGACTTCCCAAACACACTGACTTCCCAAACACACTGACTTCCAAAACACACTGACTTCCCAAACACACGGACTTCCCAAACACATTGACTTCCCAAACACACTGACTTCCCAAACACACCCACCCAGCAGCACTTATGTGTACACAGGGCGTCTAGTAGCAGATCAATGTGCAGGGGTACAAGGTATTTGAGGTAGGGCAGCCAATATGCTCTTGCAAACTCTAATATAATTAATTGTTATGCCATACATCCCAGACATGAAATGCTACCAGACATGTATGGCATGACAACAAACCATTTCCTACTGTATTGATGTGATAGGCATTGTTGACTTTTTAATGGCTGAAACAGCTAGAGGCTTAGACCATATAAACAGTATGACATACAGAGGTGCTATGAGACAGAACAGGAATGTAGAGACTGAGGAATCAATTGATACCTGATGGAAATATAAAGACAAATGCCATAGAGAGATGATGTCTGTCAGGATGAGACGTGAGACGTTACCATTTAACCATTTGGAGTTGTATTGATCCGTCCTCATGGCAGTCTGTTTCCCTAGAGTACGGAAGATGGACGCATCTGTCCCCATGAAGTCAATGTAGACCCCAGCGTAGAGCTCCCCATCTGTCAATCAGAGAAAAAGAGATGAATGAATGTTATAGAAAGTCAAAAACCTATCGGTTGACAGGAGGTAAACCATAGGTGATTCGTGACTACCGTCACAAATATGGCCCTGTTTTCTGTAGGACAATAACACATGGTACCCCTCCCCTCCACATAACCAACCAGCTGGTGGCCAGGGTCAGGCAGGACAGTGAGGAGGGAGATCCCAGGGCAGACACTGGGGACCTGGGGCAGGATGTGGGGATGTAGTCATTGGCCCTGGTCTGGTCATGGTAAGCAGTGTGGGGTGGAGGCCTGGGAAATGCCCGCCACCAGTTGCTTGTGGCTGAGTGTGTGAGTGAGCAGGTGCTGCCCCAGTATGGGACCTGTTTAGAGTGTTGACAGATCTCCCGAAAGACAAGACAGTATTTTCCTTCTATAATTCCATCAGATCGAACCCCTTCACACTGGGGTGGGTTGGCAAGGTGACCAAACATGGCAGAAAAACTGGGGTCAAGAGAGGTACATAGAAAGCCCCCGTATAAGAGGATAATTCCTTGTTTTGCATCTGCGTTATTGTGGTATGACTGGCTGTGTTGTAGGTCAGTTATGTAGCAGCTGAATCGCTACAGTAAGTGGATGCTAGTTAGTTCCACCCCGGTCAGCTCTCGGTGTGCGATGACATGAGAAGTCACAGAGCGGGGTCATGGGAAGTGTCACACACCCTGGGTGGCTGGGAGGTCAGTGGAGCCATGCCAGAGAGGAAGAGGTCAACAGCTAAGTCTGACCAACTGTCTGCAAGCTGGTGTCAACACCAGGCCACCTATTGATATGAGAACTTACATACCGACATATGCTACTCCCTTTATCCACAAATTACAGTAAATATACTGTGCAGTACATAGATGAATACTTCTCAATACAGCAATTCACTTTTCAGTATACTTTTATGATTATGAGAATAGTATAACAATGGAATTTTTTACATCATCACAGGGTAACTACAATTGAAGAGAAACCAGTTTTAAAAGAGGCAGACGTTTTTGAATGAGCAAGATCTAGTGTGACTTGCCAGTCGTGCATTGATTCCACAGGGGTTGGACTGACCATAAAGACTCTTTGCGGGGAAGAGGAATATAGCTTGACTTTTGTTTCAATAACAGAGACACTCAATTCTTCCAATATTGGAATATTGGAAGTGACCTGAGAGAGAAGAGGTGAACAGGCACTTACTGATCAATGCTGAGACGCTGTTGAGTTTAGGGTCGTAAGGACATTTGCCTTTCCCCGAATCCACTTTGCCTGGCTCTAAACGGAAGATATATTCCTGTAATAGATAGCAAATCAAATGTTATTTGTCACATGCTTGGTAAAACAACAGGTGTAGACTAATAGTGACTTGCTTACTTACGGGCCCTTACCAACAATGCAGAGAGAATAATAGAAAAATAATTGAAAGATAATAACACATGGAATAAATAGACAATAAGTAAAGATATCTTTATACTATATACACAGGTTACCAGTACCGAGTTGATGATAACTTGGCTATATGCACGGGGTACCAGTACCGAGTCAATGTACAAGGATACGAGGTAATTGAGATAGATAAGTACATATAGGTAGGGATAAAGTGAGGACAGAAACAATTAAATATGTAAACATCAATTATTCTGTTGTTTCCATTGAGAACACAGTTGATTCAGGCCTTATTTATATATTACAAGTGATTTGGCTTTTACATAATGTAACCCTTTGCAGGGAAATACAGACACAAGGGGGATATATAGGGAATGCAGGTTGTTTATTGGGATGAGTCTTGTCCTGGAGGCAGAGCTGAGTGATTTTTACTAGATGGGTGGGTTGCAAAGTCGACATTTGCCCTAGAACAAGCATTTGCTTTTTGGTCATAATTAAGGTTAGGTTTAGGCATAATGTTAGCAGTGTGGTTAAGGTTATGGTTAGGTTTAAAATCAGATTGTATGACTTTGTGGCAATGCCAGCTAGTGACTACCCTGCAGAGCTGCCTCCAGTACATGAGTCATCCCAATAAAGGTTGGAACACAAATATGTGTCCTTGTTTCTAAGCACAGGTCTGTCAAATGCTGTGTTAGTGTGCTGAACCAGACATCTATGTAAAACACACTCACACACCTGTATTAGCTTTAAGCAAGGGAGTATGAAGTGTATAAGGTCAGTTATTGGCAAAATGGAGTGCTTGAGCAAAAATAAGGAGTGCGATCCAAAACGAATACACCATGCTCCAAGTGTTAGAGATGTGGAGAGTGGCTCTGAAGTCCATGAGCCAGGACGGCATTGGCTTTGTGTCAACATGGGCTTTGTGTCAAGTAGCTTACTGTACCCCTGAGGACTGGTAATAATAATGCTTATTTTATTTTAGAATATGTGATTAGACCCCATTTCTTCCACATCATAATCAGTAGCGTCCATTTTGGATGTCAACAGGCTGTACATGATGACAGGGCCTGTCAGACACCAGATGGGCACCTGACCCAGGTCTCAGACCCCAGCCCCTTTCTACAGTAGCCTCCCCAGGTCCCAGACCCCAGCCCTTTGCTACAGTAGCCTCCCCAGGTCCCAGACCCCAGCCCCTTGCTACAGTAGCCTCCCCAGGTCCCAGACCCCAGCCCCTTGCTACAGTAGCCTCCCCAGGTCCCAGACCCCAGCCCCTTGCTACAGTAGCCTCCCCAGGTCCCAGACCCCAGCCCCTTACTACAGTAGCCTCCCCAGGTCCCAGAACCCAGCCCCTTGCTACAGTAGCCTCCCCAGGTCCCAGGCCCCAGCCCCTTGCTACAGTAGCCTCCCCAGGTCCCAGGTCCCAGGCCCCAGCCCCTTGCTACAGTAGCCTCCCCAGGTCCCAGGCCCCAGCCCCTCGCTACAGTAGCCTCCCCCAGGTCCCAGGCCCCAGTCCCTTGCTACAGTAGCCTCCCCAGGTCCCAGGCCCCAGCCCCTTACTACAGAAGCCTCCCCAGGTCGCAGAACACAGCCTCCTCGCTACAGTAGCCTCCCCAGGTCCCAGACCCCAGCCCCTTGCTACAGTAGCCTCCCCAGGTCCCAGACCCCAGCCCCTTGCTACAGTAGCCTCCCCAGGTCCCAGACCCCAGCCCCTTGCTACAGTAGCCTCCCCAGGTCCCAGGCCCCAGCCCCTTACTACAGAAGCCTCGCCAGGTCGCAGAACACAGCCTCCTCGCTACAGTAGCCTCCCCAGGTCCCAGACCCCAGCCCCTTGCTACAGTAGCCTCCCCAGGTCCCAGACCCCAGCCCCTTGCTACAGTAGCCTCCCCAGGTCCCAGACCCCAGCCCCTTGCTACAGTAGCCTCCCCAGGTCCCAGACCCCAGCCCCTTGCTACAGTAGCCTCCCCAGGTCCCCGAACCCAGCCCCTTGCTACAGTAGCCTCCCCAGGTCCCAGACCCCAGCCCCTTGCTACAGTAGCCTCCCCAGGTCCCAGGCCCCAGCAGCCTCCCCAGGTCCCAGACCCCAGATCCTCGCTACAGTAGCCTCCCCAGAAACCAAACTGCAGTCCCTTGATACAGTAACCTCCCCTCAACCAGGTCCCAGAGTCCAGCCGTTGCTAAAGTAGTCTCCTCTTGGCCCAGATCTTAGACCCCAGCCCCTTACTACAGTAGCCTCCCCTCAGCCCAGACCACAGCCCCTCGCTACAGTAGACTCCCCTCTGCCCAGGTCCTAGACTCCAGCTCCTTGCTACAGTAGCCACCCCTCGGCCGTAGGCCCACCTTTGACTCCACAGGCCCTGCCGTAGTGCTGAAGTCTGCCGCCCGGCTGGTCCTCCCTCCGGACTGGGGTGCCTGCAGGTAGAGGGCCTAAAAAAGAGGACACGTGCCACGCGATTACCACGAGGGTCCCATCGACTGCACCCGAAGGGACAACCCAAAACCAACTGAAACTCAGTGGAAAAACCAACCCAAGAGTTGACCAGAAGGAGAACAGAAAAAGCTCAAAGAAAGAACCATGACCGAAACACAACCATGACCACAACAGAAGAAATGAGAGTGGACTCTATGACATTTAAAAAAAATTACATTTAAAAAATTTGGCAGACACCAGAGCAATTAGGGTTACGTGCCTTACTCAAGGGCACAGACAGATTTTTCACCTACTGACCCAACTCTCTTAACAGCTAGACTACCTGCCACCCCATGAGAATCAATGAGAAGAGAACCCAAAAGTAACAAAAAAGAACTATGTCAAGCAAAGCACGCTAGAGAGAGTTCAGTGACGTGAATAAATCAATATGGATGAGTTTCAGAATCTGCAGCTATCTAGGTTGCCAAATACATACAGAAAACATGCCATGCCATGCAAATGAAAACATAGACACAAGGTTCAGCAACATAAAAAAGACAAATGAGACGCATTTGGGTGAAAAGCAGTGAAGACGTGAGGTAATATCTGGAAAACCTTGGGAGCTGTCTGAGGACTCAACGTGCGTGAGGCCTTTGGAATGATAACTGGGAGAACTTCCAAACAAATGGTTTCTGTTTACACCTCTAATTTTAACCAATGAAAACCTTTACAGTTCAAGCAATGTAGCTAGCAGGGCCTGGGGGAGAGGATGAATGTCAAGGGGATGACTGGCCTGTACATTGAAACCTAAGCCCTGCAATGAAGCGTTGAGACTAAACAGGCAGGATAGTAACAGTAAGTGTGCACTGGGGACGGCAGCTGCTGCATCTCTGATGGCCGCTGGTCTATGAGGGAGAGAGGGGGAAACAGAGGGAGGAATGGATGGAGGGGGTGAGTTACAAGGCTGATGATGGATGAGAGGCTCCATCAGTAATGATGGCCTTTCAGAGCCTCCCAGACAGGTCAGAGCACGACACATAAACAGGTGAGGGGGGAGAGGAGACAGCCGCTAGTAGAAGCTAATCCTGGTTGTTTTAGACTCACAGTCAACATTCTCTTCCCTGAGGTTCTTTAGCTGGTGGTTAGCTTCCTATGGTGGCAGTTATAGCTGTCTCTCAAGTAGGAGTCACTGTAACAGTGTGACTGCCAGAATAAAGGAGAGTTGCCCACCTGTGAAGAGCTCATTAACTATTGGGGCATTTCCACTGAGGATTGACCCCAGTGTTTTCCATCTACTTGGGCCGGCACCCGTGTCTCACTGGGCCATGGCTCTGGTGGACCTGCTCTCACTTGGAAGCAGGACCCTGGGTACTTTTTCAGCTTTAATTTACATAACAATGGCTAACTGTGAACTTTAACACCTACTCACAAAGCAACAGTCTTGAATGATGCAGAGGTTGTTGATTCTGCTCGCCACAAGGCTTTAGTGTCACACTCCTGATGGAAACACAATTACACTATAGAGTTTACATTAACATAAAACACTAGCGGCCCACTAAGTCTCAATGGAAAAACACCCATATGAGCCTTTCTCTGGGTTCACCAGACCATGGATAGAGCAAATCAATGTGAAAACGGGAGCAGAAAATTGTCCCATGACAAGGACAGACAAGGAGCGGAATGAGATTTTTTGACCCTGAGTTGATTGACAGATCTGACTCTGAAAGAGGGGAGTACAGGAGTGTGACCATGGTTGGCTACATCTTGTCTCTGGTTACCTGGGACCTGCGCCCGCGGTCCACGTAGGTGCAGATGGGGTTGTATGCCCCTGTTCCACACACGTACAGGTGGGTTCGGTTCCACGGCTCGATCAGACGGATGAAGTTCCCACATTCCCCCTGACGGAGACAAGAAAGAAAACGCTGTCAGTAGGATACAAGGATAATCATTACATTTTCAGAAAGATAAACACATTCTGCTCTGGACTCCTTTCAGCCTTCTGAGGAAAACAAAAGGTCCAATTGATGAGTAATAACCTTCAGCTAACCACCTCAAACTACCTCCGTTACATTTATGTATTCCACTTGTGCCCATCGAAAACATTCCTTTCACTTAGTTGACAATTTAATTATCACAAGCCTAAAAAATATTATTACACACGTCGGGAAAACGTATTTGACTACAAGGCAAGTTGGATGAATACAGTTTCCCTGAAAAACAATGAAAGCTAGGCAGACTGCTTTAATCTGAAGGTACACACACACGCACGTTGAACAGGATAAGGCAGTGGCCCATGATGTCTCCTTCCAGCTGTCTGGAAACCCGGTCCCCCTGCCTTAACACCAGCCAGTCCCCCTGTCTTAACACCAGCCAGTCCCCCTGTCTTAACACCAGCCAGTCCCCCTGCCTTAACACCAGCCAGTCCCCCTGTCTTAACACCAGCCAGTCCCCCTGTCTTAACACCAGCCAGTCCCCCTGCCTTAACACCAGCCAGTCCCCCTGTCTTAACACCAGCCAGTCCCCCTGTCTTAACACCAGCCAGTCCCCCTGCCTTAACACCAGCCAGTCCCCCTGTCTTAACACCAGCCAGTCCCCTGCCTTAACACCAGCCAGTCCCCCTGTCTTAACACCAGCCAGTCCCCCTGTCTTAACACCAGCCAGTCCCCCTGCCTTAACACCAGCCAGTCCCCCTGTCTTAACACCAGCCAGTCCCCCTGTCTTAACACCAGCCAGTCCCCCTGTCTTAACACCAGCCAGTCCCCCTGTCTTAACACCAGCCAGTCCCCCTGCCTTAACACCAGCCAGTCCCCCTGTCTTAACCCCAGCCACTGCCCATGCCTTAATGCCAGTCAGTGCCCATGGCTTGTGCCCATGGCTTAACCCCACCCATTCCCCCAGCCTTAACCCAAGCCAGTGCCCCTGCCTCAACCACATCCAGCCCTCCTGACTTAACCCCAGCCAGTACCCTTGCCTTAACACCAGCCAGGCCTCCATGCTGGCCACAGTGGTACAGGACCAGGTATCCATGCTGACCACAGTGATACAGGACGAGGTCTCCAGGAACAGGCCTCCATGCTGATCACACTGATACAGGGCCAGGCCTCCATGCTGACCACAGTAATACAGGACCAGGCCTCCATGCTGATCACAGTGATACAGGGCCAGGCCTCCATGCTGACCACAGTGATACAGGACCAGGCCTCCAGGACCCGGCCTCCATGCTGACCACAGTAATACAGGGCCAGACCTCCATGCTGACCACAGTAATACAGGGCCAGGCCTCCATGCTGACCACAGTGATACAGGACCAGGCCTCCATGCTGACCACAGTGATACAGGACCAGGTGTGCATGCTGACCACAGTGATACAGGACCAGGTC